>NC_134353.1:59301635-59601635 GCF_048569485.1 Anomaloglossus baeobatrachus
GCCCCCTCCCCCTGCACTGCCTGCTGACACTGCTCTGCCTCATTCACTGGCACATTTCACCAGACACAAGCTCACCCTGCCCCCTCCCCCTGCACTGCCTGCTGACGCTGCTCTGCCTCAGTCACTGGAACATTTCACCAGACACAAGCTCACCCTGCCCCTCCCCCTGCACTGCCTGCTGACGCTGCTCTGCCTCAGTCACTGGAGCATTTCACCAGACACAAGCTCACGCTGCCCCCCTCCCCCTGCACTGCCTGCTGACGCTGCTGTGCCTCAGTCACTGGCACATTTCACCAGACACAAGCTCACCTCTGCCCCTCCCCCTGCACTGCCTGCTGACGCTGCTCTGCCTCAGTCACTGGCACATTTCACCAGACACAAGCTCACCTCTGCCCCCTCCCCCTGCACTGCCTGCTGACGCTGCTGTGCCTCAGTCACTGGAACATTTCACCAGATACAAGCTCACCCTGCCCCCTCCCCCTGCACTGCCTGCTGACGCTGCTGTGCCTCAGTCACTGGAACATTTCACCAGACACAAGCTCACCCTGCCCCCTCCCCCTGCACTGCCTGCTGACGCTGCTCTGCCTCAGTCACTGGCACATTTCACCAGACACAAGCTCACCCTGCCCCCTCCCCCTGCACTGCCTGCTGATGCTGCTCTGCCTCAGTCACTGGCACATTTCACCAGACACAAGCTCACCTCTGCCCCTCCCCCTGCACTGCCTGCTGACGCTGCTCTGCCTCAGTCACTGGAACATTTCACCAGACACAAGCTCACCCTGCCCCTCCCCCTGCACTGCCTGCTGATGCTGCTCTGCCTCAGTCACTGGAACATTTCACCAGACACAAGCTCACCCTGCCCCTCCCCCCTGCACTGCCTGCTGACGCTGCTCTGCCTCAGTCACTGGAACATTTCACCAGACACAAGCTCACCCTGCCCCCCCCCCCCCCTGCACTGCCTGCTGACGCTGCTCTGCCTCAGTCACTGGCACATTTCACCAGACACAAGCTCACCCTGCCCCCTCCCCCTGCACTGCCTGCTGACGCTGCTCTGCCTCAGTCACTGGAACATTTCACCAGACACAAGCTCACCTCTGCCCCTCCCCCTGCACTGCCTGCTGACGCTGCTCTGCCTCAGTCACTGGAACATTTCACCAGACACAAGCTCACCCTGCCCCCTCCCCCTGCACTGCTTGCTGACGCTGCTCTGCCTCAGTCACTGACACATTTCACCAGACACAAGCTCACTCTGCCCCCCTCCCCCTGCACTGCCTGCTGACGCTGCTCTGCCTCAGTCACTGGAACATTTCACCAGACACAAGCTCACCTCTGCCCCCTCCCCCTGCACTGCTTGCTGACGCTGCTCTGCCTCAGTCACTGGAACATTTCACCAGACACAAGCTCACCCTGCCCCCTCCCCCTGCACTGCCTGCTGACGCTGCTCTGCCTCAGTCACTGGAACATTTCACCAGACACAAGCTCACCTCTGCCCCCTCCCCCTGCACTGCTTGCTGACGCTGCTCTGCCTCAGTCACTGGAACATTTCACCAGACACAAGCTCACCTCTGCCCCCTCCCCCTGCACTGCCTGCTGACGCTGCTCTGCCTCAGTCACTGGCACATTTCACCAGACACAAGCTCATCCTGCCCCTCCCCCTGCACTGCCTGCTGACGCTGCTCTGCCTCAGTCACTGGAACATTTCACCAGACACAAGCTCACCCTGCCCCCTCCCCCTGCACTGCCTGCTGACGCTGCTCTGCCTCAGTCACTGGAACATTTCACCAGACACAAGCTCACCCTGCCCTCTCCCCCTGCACTGCCTGCTGACGCTGCTCTGCCTCAGTCACTGGAACATTTCACCAGCCACAAGCTCACCCTGCCCCCTCCCCCTGCACTGCCTGCTGACGCTGCTCTGCCTCAGTCACTGGCACATTTCACCAGACACAAGCTCACCTCTGCCCCCTCCCCCTGCACTGCCTGCTGACGCTGCTCTGCCTCAGTCACTGGCACATTTCACCAGACACAAGCTCACCCTGCCCCTCCCCCTGCACTGCCTGCTGACGCTGCTCTGCCTCAGTCACTGGAACATTTCACCAGACACAAGCTCCCCCTGCCCCCTCCCCCTGCACTGCCTGCTGACGCTGCTCTGCCTCAGTCACTGGAACACTTCACCAGACACAAGCTCACCCTGCCCCTCCCCCTGCACTGCCTGCTGACACTGCTCTGCCTCAGTCACTGGAACATTTCACCAGACACAAGCTCACCTCTGCCCCCTCCCCCTGCACTGCCTGCTGACGCTGCTCTGCCTCAGTCACTGGCACATTTCACCAGACACAAGCTCACCCTGCCCCCTCCCCCTGCACTGCCTGCTGACGCTGCTCTGCCTCAGTCACTGGCACATTTCACCAGACACAAGCTCACCCTGCCCCCTCCCCCTGCACTGCCTGCTGACACTGCTCTGCCTCAGTCACTGGCACATTTCACCAGACACAAGCTCACCCTGCCCCCTCCCCCTGCACTGCCTGCTGACACTGCTCTGCCTCAGTCACTGGAGCATTTCACCAGACACAAGCTCACGCTGCCCCCTCCCCCTGCACTGCCTGCTGACGCTGCTGTGCCTCAGTCACTGGCACATTTCACCAGACACAAGCTCACCCTGCCCCCTCCCCCTGCACTGCCTGCTGACGCTGCTCTGCCTCAGTCACTGGCACATTTCACCAGACACAAGCTCACCTCTGCCCCTCCCCCTGCACTGCCTGCTGACGCTGCTCTGCCTCAGTCACTGGCACATTTCACCAGACACAAGCTCACCCTGCCCCCTCCCCCTGCACTGCCTGCTGACGCTGCTCTGCCTCAGTTACTGGCACATTTCACCAGACACAAGCTCACCCTGCCCCCTCCCCCTGCACTGCCTGCTGACACTGCTCTGCCTCAGTCACTGGCACATTTCACCAGACACAAGCTCACCCTGCCCCCTCCCCCTGCACTGCCTGCTGACACTACTCTGCCTCAGTCACTGGCACATTTCACCAGACACAAGCTCACCCTGCCCCCTCCCCCTGCACTGCCTGCTGACGCTGCTCTGCCTCAGTCACTGGAACATTTCACCAGACACAAGCTCACCCTGCCCCTCCCCCTGCACTGCCTGCTGACACTGCTCTGCCTCAGTCACTGGAACATTTCACCAGACACAAGCTCACCTCTGCCCCCTCCCCCTGCACTGCCTGCTGACACTGCTCTGCCTCAGTCACTGGCACATTTCACCAGACACAAGCTCACCCTGCCCCCTCCCCCTGCACTGCCTGCTGACACTGCTCTGCCTCAGTCACTGGCACAATTCACCAGACACAAGCTCACCTCTGCCCCTCCCCCTGCACTGCCTGCTGACGCTGCTCTGCCTCAGTCACTGGCACATTTCACCAGACACAAGCTCACCCTGCCCCCTCCCCCTGCACTGCCTGCTGACGCTGCTCTGCCTCAGTTACTGGCACATTTCACCAGACACAAGCTCACCCTGCCCCCCTCCCCCTGCACTGCCTGCTGACACTGCTCTGCCTCAGTCACTGGAACATTTCACCAGACACAAGCTCACCTCTGCCCCCTCCCCCTGCACTGCCTGCTGACGCTGCTCTGCCTCAGTCACTGGCACATTTCACCAGACACAAGCTCACCCTGCCCCCTCCCCCTGCACTGCCTGCTGACGCTGCTCTGCCTCAGTCACTGGAACATTTCACCAGACACAAGCTCACCCTGCCCCCTCCCCCTGCACTGCCTGCTGACGCTGCTCTGCCTCAGTCACTGGCACATTTCACCAGACACAAGCTCACCCTGCCCCCTCCCCCTGCACTGCCTGCTGACACTGCTCTGCCTCAGTCACTGGCACATTTCACCAGACACAAGCTCACCCTGCCCCCTCCCCCTGCACTGCCTGCTGACGCTGCTCTGCCTCAGTCACTGGCACATTTCACCAGACACAAGCTCACCCTGCCCCTCCCCCTGCACTGCCTGCTGACGCTGCTCTGCCTCAGTCACTGGAACATTTCACCAGACACAAGCTCACCCTGCCCCCTCCCCCTGCACTGCCTGCTGACGCTGCTCTGCCTCAGTCACTGGAACATTTCACCAGACACAAGCTCACCCTGCCCTCTCCCCCTGCACTGCCTGCTGACGCTGCTCTGCCTCAGTCACTGGAACATTTCACCAGCCACAAGCTCACCCTGCCCCCTCCCCCTGCACTGCCTGCTGACGCTGCTCTGCCTCAGTCACTGGCACATTTCACCAGACACAAGCTCACCTCTGCCCCCTCCCCCTGCACTGCCTGCTGACGCTGCTCTGCCTCAGTCACTGGCACATTTCACCAGACACAAGCTCACCCTGCCCCTCCCCCTGCACTGCCTGCTGACGCTGCTCTGCCTCAGTCACTGGAACATTTCACCAGACACAAGCTCACCCTGCCCCCTCCCCCTGCACTGCCTGCTGACGCTGCTGTGCCTCAGTCACTGGAACATTTCACCAGACACAAGCTCACCCTGCCCCCTCCCCCTGCACTGCCTGCTGACGCTGCTCTGCCTCAGTCACTGGCACATTTCACCAGACACAAGCTCATCCTGCCCCCTCCCCCTGCACTGCCTGCTGACGCTGCTCTGCCTCAGTCACTGGAACATTTCACCAGACACAAGCTCACCCTGCCCCCTCCCCCTGCACTGCCTGCTGACGCTGCTCTGCCTCAGTCACTGGAACATTTCACCAGACACAAGCTCACCCTGCCCTCTCCCCCTGCACTGCCTGCTGACGCTGCTCTGCCTCAGTCACTGGAACATTTCACCAGCCACAAGCTCACCCTGCCCCCTCCCCCTGCACTGCCTGCTGACGCTGCTCTGCCTCAGTCACTGGCACATTTCACCAGACACAAGCTCACCTCTGCCCCCTCCCCCTGCACTGCCTGCTGACGCTGCTCTGCCTCAGTCACTGGCACATTTCACCAGACACAAGCTCACCCTGCCCCTCCCCCTGCACTGCCTGCTGACGCTGCTCTGCCTCAGTCACTGGAACATTTCACCAGACACAAGCTCACCCTGCCCCCTCCCCCTGCACTGCCTGCTGACGCTGCTCTGCCTCAGTCACTGGCACATTTCACCAGACACAAGCTCACCCTGCCCCCTCCCCCTGCACTGCCTGCTGATGCTGCTCTGCCTCAGTCACTGGAACATTTCACCAGACACAAGCTCACCCTGCCCCCCCCCTGCACTGCCTGCTGACACTGCTCTGCCTCAGTAACTGGAACATTTCACCAGACACAAGCTCACCCTGCCCCTCCCCCTGCACTGCCTGCTGATGCTGCTCTGCCTCAGTCACTGGAACATTTCACCAGACACAAGCTCACCCTGCCCCCCCCTGCACTGCCTGCTGACGCTGCTCTGCCTCATTCACTGGCACATTTCACCAGACACAAGCTCACCCTGCCCCCTCCCCCTGCACTGCCTGCTGACGCTGCTCTGCCTCAGTCACTGGAACATTTCACCAGACACAAGCTCACCCTGCCCCTCCCCCTGCACTGCCTGCTGATGCTGCTCTGCCTCAGTCACTGGAACATTTCACCAGACACAAGCTCACCTCTGCCCCTCCCCCTGCACTACTTGCTGACGCTGCTCTGCCTCAGTCACTGACACATTTCACCAGACACAAGCTCACTCTGCCCCCTCCCCCTGCACTGCCTGCTGACGCTGCTCTGCCTCAGTCACTGGAACATTTCACCAGACACAAGCTCACCCTGCCCCCTCCCCCTGCACTGCCTGCTGACGCTGCTCTGCCTCAGTCACTGGAACATTTCACCAGACACAAGCTCACCTCTGCCCCCTCCCCCTGCACTGCTTGCTGACGCTGCTCTGCCTCAGTCACTGGAACATTTCACCAGACACAAGCTCACCTCTGCCCCCTCCCCCTGCACTGCCTGCTGACGCTGCTCTGCCTCAGTCACTGGAACATTTCACCAGACACAAGCTCACCCTGCCCCCTCCCCCTGCACTGCCTGCTGACGCTGCTCTGCCTCAGTCACTGGAACATTTCACCAGACACAAGCTCACCCTGCCCTCTCCCCCTGCACTGCCTGCTGACGCTGCTCTGCCTCAGTCACTGGAACATTTCACCAGACACAAGCTCACCCTGCCCCTCCCCCTGCACTGCCTGCTGACGCTGCTGTGCCTCAGTCACTGGCACATTTCACCAGACACAAGCTCACCCTGCCCCCTCCCCCTGCACTGCCTGCTGACGCTGCTCTGCCTCAGTCACTGGCACATTTCACCAGACACAAGCTCACCCTGCCCCCTCCCCCTGCACTGCCTGCTGACGCTGCTCTGCCTCAGTCACTGGCACATTTCACCAGACACAAGCTCACCCTGCCCCCTCCCCCTGCACTGCCTGCTGACGCTGCTCTGCCTCAGTCACTGGAACATTTCACCAGACACAAGCTCACCCTGCCCCCTCCCCCTGCACTGCCTGCTGACGCTGCTCTGCCTCAGTCACTGGAACATTTCACCAGACACAAGCTCACCCTGCCCCCTCCCCCTGCACTGCCTGCTGACGCTGCTCTGCCTCAGTCACTGGCACATTTCACCAGATACAAGCTCACCTCTGCCCCCTCCCCCTGCACTGCCTGCTGACGCTGCTCTGCCTCAGTCACTGGAACATTTCACCAGACACAAGCTCACGCTGCCCCCTCCCCCTGCACTGCCTGCTGACGCTGCTCTGCCTCAGTCACTGGAACATTTCACCAGACACAAGCTCACCCTGCCCCCTCCCCCTGCACTGCCTGCTGACGCTGCTCTGCCTCAGTCACTGGCACATTTCACCAGACACAAGCTCACCCTGCCCCCTCCCCCTGCACTGCCTGCTGACGCTGCTCTGCCTCAGTCACTGGAACATTTCACCAGACACAAGCTCACCCTGCCCCCTCCCCCTGCACTGCCTGCTGACGCTGCTCTGCCTCAGTCACTGGCACATTTCACCAGACACAAGCTCACCCTGCCTCCTCCCCCCTGCACTGCCTGCTGACGCTGCTCTGCCTCAGTCACTGACACATTTCACCAGACACAAGCTCACCCTGCCTCCTCCCCCTGCACTGCCTGCTGACGCTGCTCTGCCTCAGTCACTGACACATTTCACCAGACACAAGCTCACCCTGCCTCCTCCCCCTGCACTGCCTGCTGACGCTGCTCTGCCTCAGTCACTGGCACATTTCACCAGACACAAGCTCACCCTGCCTCCTCCCCCTGCACTGCCTGCTGACGCTGCTCTGCCTCAGTCACTGACACATTTCACCAGACACAAGCTCACCCTGCCTCCTCCCCCTGCACTGCCTGCTGACGCTGCTCTGCCTCAGTCACTGGCACATTTCACCAGACACAAGCTCACCCTGCCCCCTCCCCCTGCACTGCCTGCTGACGCTGCTCTGCCTCAGTCACTGACACATTTCACCAGACACAAGCTCACTCTGCCCCTCCCCCTGCACTGCCTGCTGACGCTGCTCTGCCTCAGTCACTGGAACATTTCACCAGACACAAGCTCACCCTGCCCCTCCCCCTGCACTGCCTGCTGACGCTGCTCTGCCTCAGTCACTGGCAGGGTTCATCAAACAAGATCCCCATTCCCCCCCCCCTTTTTTCTGCCCTCTCCTTCACTAGTGACTGTGGCCTCTATGGCACTTCACCATACATAATGTCTGCCCAGCGGGTGCTGGATCACCGGTCCGTTAAGGACGCGCTACCCGGTCCGCTGGCCTGTTTTTGCTTTGACTCTCATAGTCCAGAGGGTCCCCATCCATCAGCAGCTATTAATCTTGCAGCTCCATCATTCCATACCCTCTCGTGGAAAAAGAGCCCTCAAATTAATTGGTGACTCGCCTGCAGTTGGGTGACAGGTCCAGACACTATTGTAAACCCACTGCAGAACCTTCATCATGCACAGTGCTGGTAAGTACCAGTATTCAGGGGCGGGGGGATGACCAGCATTATTTCCCTTGCCTTCTAAAAAAAATTTTGTTTAAAAGAACAGAAAGTCCTCAGTGGTTGATACCTTTTAATGGCTAACTGAAAAGATGGTAATAATTGCAAGCTTTCGAGACTACTCGGGTCTCTTCATCAGGCATGGTATAACACAAAATCTGAAGAGTCACATATTTATACACAACAGGACTTAGAATAGTGCAGTAAAAAAAAAAAAAAAAAAAAACCAACAAGTTATATGAAACAGAACTATCACTATGGCAGGGGGCAAACTGTTGTGGCCATAAATACTGCTGCAGTTCAGTGTGAAAGTTTTATTGTCCTCTGATAAGGGTCTGGTCCGGGCTGTGACGCGCTCGGATGGTCAGAGGAGCACATCTTTTAACTGATGTAAAAAGACATGAATCCATGAGACACATTCATTCCTGCTCTGAATGTGTCAAAGGTCATCATAAGTTTGTACTCCCATAGTCTCCTGTCTCTCTGGGACTTGAAGTTTCCTTTCAATACCAGCAATTTCATGTCCATGATGCTGTGGTCTGGGTTACAGAAATGTTTGGCCACAGGTAGATCCATCCTTTTTTCTCTAATTGTGTGGCGGTGAGAATTCATCCTTGTCCTGAGCTGTTGCCCGGTCTCCCCTACATACAGACCCCCAGTTGGACATTTGGTACATATAATTAAGTACACCGCATTGGTTGTGGTGCAGCTGAAGGTACCTGGGATCTTGTAGTCCTGATCTGATCTGGGAATCTTTATCTTGTCTGTTGTCAATATTAATGGACAGGGCTTACATTTTTTCTGGTTGCTGGGAAGTGTTCCTGTTGTTGGAGAGGACAGGGAGCTTCTGACAATGATGCTTCTTAGATTTGGGGGCTGTCTAAAACACAGAAGTGGGGGGTCTGGAAAAATAGATTTTAACCGGGCATCTTTTTGCAGTAATGGTTGTAGTTTCCGTGCAGCTCCTCTAAACACCTCCAGATGTGGATTGTAGATGACTACAAGAGGGACCCGGTTGTTTTCTTCTTTAGTTTTATAATGCAGGAGATGGTTTCTTGATATTCTGGTGGCTCTTATAATCTGGTTTTCAATTGTTCTTGGGTGGTAGGCTTGATTCAGAAAGGTTTTTCTGAGGCCCTGAGTAGTCTCGAAAGCTTGCAATTATTACCATCTTTTCAGTTAGCCATTAAAAGGTATCAACCACTGAGGACTTTCTGTTCTTTTAAACAAAATTTTTTTTATCTCTACTGGCTAACACGGTACAAAGATATATTTTTCTTGCCTTCTAGTCAGTTACTTTGCTGCCTGATTGTAGTAGCGTTCATTAACACCCCCTCCTTCCAGCACATGTAAGAATGTTTTTTACTACGTTCAAACTTAGACATCAAAACAGTTAATAAGATTCAGCTTAATTTTACACCAACATTTCGTTCATAGCTTTACTATTATTATTGTTTATTATTATTGTGCCATTTGTACCATAGCATGTTACGTGTAAGGGTGTTCATTATAGTTAAGAAAAAAAAAAAACCTTCAATAATCATTAATAATAATAATAATAATAATAATAATATAAATAATACATAAATAATATCAATAATAATAATAATCATTGATACATGGCAAATCCTGGTATAGTTGGAGTGAGGATCTTGCCCTTGAGCTCAGTCTAGAAGGAGTGATGTGTATAGGCAGTCGTGCAGTGATATAGTGGAAAGGGTTACTGCTCGTCTACCAAAAAAAAAAAAAAATATGATGCCTGGATAACATGGCATTATGGTTTCGATCCCTGCCCTGAGCGTTTCTAGGTATGCTAAATTACCAGGTTTCTATTTAAGACACAAAGATTTTGTATTACACAAGGATTTTGTATTTGCCCTCCTTGCGTCTGCATTTCTGGGCTTTGCCCACATGCAAGGTGTGTCCCCCCCCATCCCCGGTTACACCGCCTGCATGGGGTCTTTTTTCTGTCATGAACAGCACTCTGCTGCCCCCCCCCCCCCCCCTAATGTCAGGTGAATTATGTAGTTATTAACAATTAATTATTAGATGTCATGGCTGCTTTCACTACTTGGTCATCTTATTTAGAAGTTTCAGTGAGCATTTTGTGTTTTTTAACGTCGGAATTGCTGATAATTCATTTCAGTATATACAGATATGTCCAACTTCAATGCATGTCAGGTTTCATCAGCTTTAACGGCACTTCCGATAATGTCTTGTGTACATATATAACCAATTTTAAACACATTGCAAGGGTTCTTGCTAACATAATCCTATCGATAGTTACATTTTCAGCCTGTGTGTGTATATAACCGTTTTCAACTTATCTTAAAGGTTTCACTTTGGTAACATACGCATCATCAGACATCAGGTCTTCCTTCCGTTTTTCCTGGTTCATCCACACTCTCACCATTTTTCCGTTGGTTTTTTTTTGGTCATTTTAAGACTGACATTAATTTAACACATTTTCCTTTGGGTTGTTTTAATTTGTTATTTTGAGCCATTTTAGTTGTTTCCTGAAATGGGTCATTTGGTATGTGACAGGGATTGTCCCATCATACACAACTTTGATGATTTAATTCTTGTCAAGTTTATTAAACGCTCTTTGTTCATTCCTGCTCTGTCCAGCGTCCCCTATTCGGTTTCGCACCCTGATTTTGTATTGTTTGTTCAGATGAGAATTCTTCCGACGGGTTACATTTTCCCTCGTTGGTTGTTGCTTCCAACAACAGGTTTTGGCTGTGATGGCGTGTATAGCTCAATAGTAAGTGTGCGGGTTACAGACAGAACTTTGGTTCTGGTCCCACCAGTGGATAGTTGACATTTCCCTTAATAACGGTATTGTATAGCATGTTAGAGTGAGATGCCTTGACGGTTGGAGAGCTTTTTCATCCTATACTTGCCTTGTTTAGCTCCCAGGTTCGACTATCAGGAATTGATCTTTTTTTTTCATACTGTCGGTTCTGTGGGTTTTAAGTTGTCTCTGGTGTCCTAGGGGTTGGAAAATTCATCTTTCCTTGCTGTGTTGTTTCCCATTGATATCACACTTTGGATTGACATTTTTTCGCTTTGACTCTTTTGCTTTTGGGCCGCTAGCATCAGCATTGCGATTCTTAAACTATTTGTCATCGCTAACATAAGCATGGCGACTCTTAAACCATTTGTCATAGTATCCCCATCCTCACCCCTCGGTAATACAGTTCATTGTTTATTGTTCTTTAGGGCTTTGGTTTCAACATTTGGTTATGGGTCCGGTACATTTTAGTTGGTGAAATATCATTGCTGACACTTTCTCGTTTTCATTATGTTCTGAGAGTTTCGCCCCAATGCCTGAGTGTCCATTTCCATCCCTCATGTGGGAAGTGGTGAATACAGACGATAACACTGGTGAGGTTTTTTTTGGTGGCTGTGCAACATGGTAAGCTCACAGTAAAACATGGTGAGAGTCGTATGTGTGGGCGATCCCTATTTTTCATACATTCACTATTAAATGTTTGTTTCTAGAAGTGAAATGACCTGATAAATATATTTATATAAAAGTAAAACAACACAAAAATATATATATATATACTTGCTGCTTACGTCAAGTCAAAATTTCTAAGTAAAGGAAATATGAATTAGCAATTGTTTTATTTATTTTACACCGGTCTATATTGGTATCCAGGCTTTTTGCATCATATATTCCGGTAGGTGCTCACTTCTTGAAGGTGTATTTTTGGCACCATTGCACTGGTTCCTGCATACTTGGGGACATGGGAAGTCCCAATTACAGGAATAGAAGTGGGATAATATAACTTTGTTTCCCAAACAAGCCCCGGTGGTCTTTATCGTGATAACATCAATTTAGTGATCGGGGGTTTTGCATTCGGATTTGATGCTCAAATAACCGAGCCTCCAGATATTTCTTCTTGGCTACCTGTTTTTCCTTCCTTGGCAAAGCTTCCCCTGTCTCTAGTTGCAATTACCTTTTCTTTCGCCGTTCAGGTCCTTTGTTCTTACCTCATGACAATGGTTCCCCTCTCATAAATATTATTTTAATTGCTCCTTTGTGTTTCTCAGCCTCGAGGCTAGGAGATTGGTGCTAATTCATAATTGGTGCCATTACTTGCCAATCCTGAAATTCGTCGTATTTATAGTTGCCGTGCTGAGTTTTCTCCATGTATATTAGACCGCTTTTATTGCGTTTGTAACAATTTTCTCTATTACAGATGGTGTCAAACATGTGGTATCGTTTTTGGCCATTCATTTATCTTGGGTGGCCAGGAGAATGGGAGAACCATGCACGTGGAAGAGAATTTGGGTTTTTCAGGTTTTGGATGTTCCCTGAAAGGCATCGAGGACCAATAGTTGGGATCTCCCGGATGCCTCTTTACCTCTTAGTTTGTTTTTCTATGCTGCTGGGAATGACCTCTGCCTCTTTATTTAACGCAACTTTCCACTATGATGTGTTCCATGGTTTCTTTGGCTTAGTCAGAGGTCAGTCCTCGCGTGTATGACATGATGGCTATTTAGGAATCATGGAGTTCATGTTGGAGTGTCACGTTTTATTCGCTTTGCAGCGCACTTTTTCACAGCTTCTGTTTCCCGATGGTATACTTAACGGAAATTAGAGCTGACTTATTTCTTTCTATCGAGTGTTCCTTATTTTATGGGTGGGGGTCGGAGCGCAGTTTGCTACTTTGCTCCTCCTTGGCGGTCAATTTAACAGCGTTGATGGTTTTTGTACGAAAGCTACCTGTGCTGGGAGTCCAGCGGCGGCAAAATGCTTTGTACTGGTTTACTGTGGTTTATTTACGTGGTTTTATCTTAATATTTTATGCTGTGACCGACCACCATCCACTAAAAGATGAGATTTGGTTATTAAATCTCCAAATAAAGAGAGTTCTGTTTTTATATATCTGAGTGTGGTTTTTCATTACATGGGACGATTAGTTTTGGGTTGTTGGGGTCTCAGCAGTCTGTGACGCCACCCACGGTATGTGGTGAGGTGTAGCACCATCGCTGCTGCTGTGGGACTCCCGGGGGCGATGGGCTGGCAGCTGGATGTTAACCCCTCCGTGGGCAGGGATGGATGCCCCGGGACCCAATGTCTCTGTGCAGGGGATGGTAATGGCTGGGGCTGGCGCACCCGGTAAGGCGGGTATGTTACTCACGGTTGAATAAATCACACAAGTCTTAAGGTAAACCAAGGTGATGGTGGCCGGCTGCCGTGGCCAGGGTTGTATTTCTGGTCCCACACCCGGGCCGGTGGTCAATGCCCCTTTCCTCTGCACTCAGTGTTCTTTGTGGTGGACTTCTCGGTGTGTAACTCAGGAGTCCGCTCCCGGTCCTTTGGTTGGGAGCCGTGCCCGTCAAACGCTGACCTGTGGAATCTACCAGGCCCTGGTGGATGCACTATCCCTCTCGGTGGGTGGTTGTCTACTTTTCAGGACTTAGGTTGGGACAGGACCTAAAATCCTGCCCTCAATTGGTTAATTAGCTAGGCCGTTGCTGTCGCTCCTGGCTTCAGGGTCCAAGTACCCCCTTTTTGTGCACGGTTTCCGGGTCGGTTCTCCGGTGTCGGTACCGGCGGGCTACAACCCTGCCCCGGTCCACCTCGGATCTCCGGCAGCCATCCTCCCATGTCCTGCTGGCACTGACCACTGTCTGCCACCTAGCCAGTACGCCGGGGCTCCAACCCCGACGCCTGTCAACTTCAACTTCTCACTTCCACTCCTCAACTTGACTGACTGTTTTCCCGTCCCAGGCTCTCCAGACCCCTAGGTGGGCGTTCTCCTTCCGCCTGGTCCCGCCCACTTGTGTGTCTGTCCTTCCCTGAGGGGGTGACTAGGATTTTGTCGGCAGGTCTAACCCTGTGTGGGAGAGGTGTTACGCGGGGGCCTAAACTGTGTGACTACCTGGTTTTGCCAGGGCGTGACACAACCCGTGGTGTGCGGTAATAGAGAGTTCTGCCGCTGCCGATGAGAGTACTGGGGTTGATGGAACGGGGGCAGCTAGATGACATTTTCCCTCCACGGGTAGGGACGTGCCTGGGACTGTGTATGGTGGAATAGATTGCAGTGGAGCGCAGGCTCGCTGGGGCAAGGGGTGATCAGGTACTCACTCAGAAGGAAAGCAGACGCTGACAACGTAGTAAACCAAGTAAAGAAACAAATAACAGCGTCCTCCTAAGTGCAGATTCTTTTCTTTCTTTATTCCATCATAGTGCAGTAAACATGCAACGTTTTGACATCAGTTTGTCTTTTTCAAGCAAATGATGTCGAAACGTTGCATGTTTACTGCACTATGATGGAATAAAGAAAGAAAAGAATCTGCACTAAGGAGGACGCTGTTATTTGTTTCTTTACAGTCATGGCCAAAAGTTTTGAGAATGCTACAAATATTAATTTTTACAAAGTCTACTGCTTAAGTTTTTCTAATGGCAATTTGCATATACTCCAGAATGTCATAAAGAGTGATCAGCTTAACAGCAATTACTTGCAAAGTCAATATTGGCTAAGAAAATGAACTTCAACACCCAAAACACATTTCAACATCATTGCATTCCTGCCTTAAAAGGAGCAGCTAACATTGTTTTAGTGATTGTTCCAGTAACACAGGTGTGGGTGTTGATGAGGACAGGGCTGGCGATCGATCAGTCATGATTAAGTAAGAATGACACCACTGGACACTTTTGTCGCGGGCAGGGAGGGCCCTGCGCTCACTACGCTCGGGTCCGGCGCTGCTGCTGCTGCTCGGTGGCTCGAGCGGTGGGCCGGATCCGGGGACTCGAGTGGCGCTCCTCGCCCGTGAGTGAAAGGGATGGTTTGGTGGGGTTTGGGATGTCAGTTTGAGACGCCACCCACGGTATGTGGTGAGGTTGGGACACCACCGTTGCTCTGTACGGGGATCCCGGAAGCGTTGACAGGGAGCAGCTGGGATGGTTCTCTCCCCTCCGTGGGTAGGGGGAATTTTGGTGGTTCCGGGGCCCAGTGATGTTGACTGGAAGGTAGATGGTGGGGTTAGGCGAGGTGCCGGGTCGCGGGGGCAGCGTGGTACTCACTCAGCCAGTAACATACACGGAGTCTCTGGTAAAACAGACGGCTGGATGGACGGGTCCCACAGGCGGCTGCGGTGATCACTCCCGGTAGGTTTACAGTGACTGTCTCTCCCTGCACCTTTGTTGTGTTTTCGGCCCCGATGGCTTCCCACCGGTAGCCCGCTCCCCAGTGGTGTGTTTGCCAGAGGAGCCTCTTTTGCCCGCAGGCGCTGGCCCTGGGAACCCTAGCTGTGGCGGTAGCTGTATTTCCCTTCACGGTTGAGTGGTTGCCTTCAGTCGGGTCTTTACTGCTGGGAAACCCCGGAGGTTCCCGTCGCTGACGGATTTGACTGGTTTAACGGCGACTCCGAGCCTGGTCGGGGTCCGTAGGCCCTGCCGGATGGTGCTGGCTTCTCTTCGCTCCCTGATCCAGTACCGGCGGGCCACCGCCCGTCCCTGGTCCTTACGGTTGTGCATCAATCGGCCTCTCCTGCAGACGGTCACCACCGTCTGCCAACCTTGCTCTCAGGTGCCCGGGCCACGTACCCGGACACGGTCAGTCTGCTCCAGCTCCTCAACTACTACTTCCACCCTTCACTTTCCCTCACGGAACTTCAACTAACTTGCTTTTCCCGCCTCCAGGGTTGTGAACTCCTCAGTGGGAGGAGCCAACCGCCTGGCTCCACCCCACCTGGTGTGGACATCAGCCCCTGGAGGGAGGCAACAAGGATTTGTGTCTGACTTTGATGTTCCTAACCGGGGTGTGGGGTGTGTTGTTGCAGTACCTGTGACGTCCTGGCTTGTCCAGGGCGCCACATTCCCCCTTGGTTAAACGCAGACCGTCCGCGGGCTGCCCATCCATCACCGGTTTTATTTTCTTTTAAACTGCAAAAAGTAGAAAAACACATAAACATCAACATATGCATTTCTTTATAAAACTTCCCATAACGGGAGGTACGGTACTTTAACGTTACTAAACGGTAGTCTTTTTTTATTAAACAAACGGCTTCCGCTCTCCCCCCACCCAAACAACCTGGCCCTGATGCTGCCCCTAAGAAGTGGGCAGCACCCCTTGCCCCAGTCCAGAACCAAATTGCCCGAGCGGGTACGGTCTCTTTCAGGGGACCCCGCGTCCATGGGGGGCCCCTGACCCCCGGAGGATCGCCACCGGTTATGGTAGTGGGGGACCTGGGCCATCCCTTTCCTCCAGGCCCATCCTCCCAAATCAGCCTCTCCGGAGGCGGTAACGGTGAAAGCCAACATTTTTATTTACATGCCACAAGTTTGTGGTTGCCCTGCAAGTTCTCGGGCTTGTCCGTAAGTAATTCCTTACGCACGGTGCAAAGGGTCCCTACGGGGACAACTTGCCGGCAACGCCCGGGTCAATCACAATGCTAATCTGGTCACAGTACGGTTGATTACTTCCTCTTATTATTCGGTTACATACTTATACATTCAACAGTTAACGATACTGGTGGTCCCAACGGGGACGACTTGCGGCGGAGGACCGCTGCCATCACTTCAGGTCCACACCACCGACCGGGGGAGGGGGCTGGGCTGGTGCTTGGGGCCCCTGGCCTTCTCTCAGCCTAGCGTCCAGGGCAAACCAGCCCCTCTTCCCGCAGTGCCGGGTATACAGTTAGGTCCAGAAATATTTGGACAGTGACACAATTTTCGCGAGTTGGGCTCTGCATGCCACCACATTGGATTTGAAATGAAACCTCTACAACAGAATTCAAGTGCAGATTGTAACGTTTAATTTGAAGGTTTGAACAAAAATATCTGATAGAAATTGTAGGAATTGTACACATTTCTTTACAAACACTCCACATTTTAGGAGGTCAAAAGTAATTGGACAAATAAACCAAACCCAAACAAAATATTTTTATTTTCAATATTTTGTTGTGAATCCTTTGGAGGCAATCACTGCCTTAAGTCTGAACCCATGGACATCACCAAACGCTGGGTTTCCTCCTTCTTAATGCTTTGTCAGGCCTTTACAGCCGCAGCCTTCAGGTCTTGCTTGTTTGTGGGTCTTTCCGTCTTAAGTCTGGATTTGAGCAAGTGAAATGCATGCTCAATTGGGTTAAGATCTGGTGATTGACTTGGCCATTGCAGAATGTTCCACTTTTTTACTCATGAACTCCTGGGTAGCTTTGGCTGTATGCTTGGGGTCATTGTCCATCTGTACTATGAAGCACCGTCCGATCAACTTTGCGGCATTTGGCTGAATCTGGGCTGAAAATATATCCCGGTACACTTCAGAATTCATCCGGCTACTCTTGTCTGCTGTTATGTCATCAATAAACACAAGTGACCCAGTGCCATTGAAAGCCATGCATGCCCATGCCATCACGTTGCCTCCACCATGTTTTACAGAGGATGTGGTGTGCCTTGGATCATGTGCCGTTCCCTTTCTTCTCCAAACTTTTTTCTTCCCATCATTCTGGTACAGGTTGATCTTTGTCTCATCTGTCCATAGAATACTTTTCCAGAACTGAGCTGGCTTCATGAGGTGTTTTTCAGCAAATTTAACTCTGGCCTGTCTATTTTTTGGAATTGATGAATGGTTTGCATCTAGATGTGAACCCTTTGTATTTACTTTCATGGAGTCTTCTCTTTACTGTTGACTTAGAGACAGATACACCTACTTCACTGAGAGTGTTCTGGACTTCAGTTGATGTTGTGAACGGGTTCTTCTTCACCAAAGAAAGTATGCGGTAATCATCCATCACTGTTGTCATCCGTGGACGCCCAGGCCTTTTTGAGTTCCCAAGCTCACCAGTCAATTCCTTTTTTCTCAGAATGTACCCAACTGTTGATTTTGCTACTCCAAGCATGTCTGCTATCTCTCTGATGGATTTTTTCTTTTTTTTCAGCCTCAGGATGTTCTGCTTCACCTCAATTGAGAGTTCCTTAGACCGCATGTTGTCTGGTCACAGCAACAGCTTCCAAATGCAAAACCACACACCTGTAATCAACCCCAGACCTTTTAACTACTTCATTGATTACAGGTTAACGAGGGAGACACCTTCAGAGTTAATTGCAGCCCTTAGAGTCCCTTGTCCAATTACTTTTGGTCCCTTTAAAAGAGGAGGCTATGCATTACAGAGCTATGATTCCTAAACCCTTTCTCCGATTTGGATGTGAAAACTCTCATATTGCAGCTGGGAGTGTGCACTTTCAGCCCATATTATATATATAATTGTATTTCTGAACATGTTTTTGTAAACAGTTAAAATAACAAAACTTGTGTCACTGTCCAAATATTTCTGGACCTAACTGTAGGTGACAAGGTCGCCGGGGAACAGGTTGCGGCCCGAGTGGTCCTCCGGCAGGTGGTCATTCACATCCCTTCGGGCCACAAAAACTTCAGCCTCCAGGCCCGGTTCGAAGATGAAGCCGTTCCCTTTACGGACATCGAATCTCCTCACTTGCCCCTCATATCTTGGGCCCCGTACTCAGAAGGTTGCTCTGCGGAGGCTTTCTTTTTCTCTAATAGTGCGGGCTACCAGCTCTGCCTTCCTCTTCTTTCTCCGCAATTTCCTGGCCCAGCGGGGTCGGCTCCCTGTCCCAGTAAGGGGCTATTGCGGGCCCCTGCGCACGGGTCGGGCCCCGCGAGACCTCCTTTACGCTGCCTATTACTGGCGTTCTGGGTGGAAGGTCCCGCGGTGTCATAGCCTGGGGCGCTGCCTCACAGCAACGACCCTGCGCAGCCTCAGCCCAGGCGTGGGGGATGGGTACAGGGATCCTCTCCCACTTGACCTCCGTCTCCTCCTGCACGGGACGGGCTGCCGGAGTCGGTACGGGACTAGGCACATTCACTGCTGGTGCCTCTGGTGCATCTCCGCTGATGGGCACGGTCTTCGGTAGCTTCCAGGGAAGCGGTTCAGGACGGTCACGGGCTTCTGCTGCAGGTCGGTTCGCTTGGGCGGATTGGCAGGGTACCGCTACCGGTTGCGGTGGTAGCGGGCCTAGTGGCGGGGCAGCAGCAGCCAACACGGGCAGCGGGGGAGGCAGCAGGGCGAGCGGGTGTAGACCGGGCTCCTCAGCCGCGATGGCCGACCCTATAGGGATACAGGGGCGTGGGTCGCTTACCCGCTCTTCCAAAACTTCCTCCACCTCGCGTCTCCGTATGGCCGCCACCACATCCGCCATGTCGGCCTCCCACTCCTCCAAGAGGAGCTGCACTCGGATCTGCAGTCAGTTACACAGCTGAGCGGTCCGGACCTCCACCCACACCGCGGTGCCGGGCGTGGGGGCTACGGTGTTGTGGGTCGGACTGTGCATCGCTGCGGCAGCCTCTTCCAGGAACCAAAAGATGGCCGCAGGGTCCTGGCGTCCCTGCTTTTATACCCGTGATCTACATGCGGCCGGACGCCATCCGTTCCCCCTTGGTTTCTTTCCGGCTCCTCCTCTTCAGGGGCGGAGCTTCGGCTTTTGCGCCTCCACTGCTCGGGAAGACGCTCGAGCGGGGAACTTTTCGCGCCCAAGATGGCGGCTTCTGAAAATTTTTGGCCGGACACCTCCGGCGGGACACAAGGCGCACTTTTACCAGGTGGTAGAATGATAAGATCCTGTTCGTAACACCAAGTTGTCACGGGCGGGGAGGGCGCTGTGCTCACCACGCTCGGGTCCGGCGCTGCTGCTGCTGCTCGGTGGCTCGAGCGGTGGGCCGGATCCGGGGACTCGAGCGGCGCTCCTCGCCCGTGAGTGAAAGGGATGGTTTGGTGGGGTTTGGTATGTCGGTTTGTGACGCCACCCACGGTATGTGGTGAAATTGGGACACCACCGCTGCTCTGTACGGGGATCCCAGGAGCGTTGACAGGGAGCAGCTGGGATGGTTCTCTCCCCTCCGTGGGTAGGGGGAATTTTGGTGGTCCCGGGGCTGTTGACTGGAAGGTAGATGGCGGGGTTTGGCGAGGTGCAGGGTCGCGGGGGCAGCGTGGTGCCAGACGGCACGGTGGTACTCACTCAGCCAGTAACGTACACGGAGTCTCTGGTAAAACAGACGGCTGGATGGACGGGTCCCACAGGCGGCTGCGGTGATCACTCCTGGTAGGTTGATGGTGACTGTCTCTCCCTGCACCTTTGTTGTGTTTTCGGCCCCGATGGCTTCCCACCGGTAGCCCGCTCCCCAGTGGTGTGTTTGCCAGAGGAGCCTCTTTTGCCCGCAGGCGCTGGCCCTGGGAACCCTAGCTGTGACGGTAGCTGTATTTCCCTTTATGGTTGAGCGGTTGCCTTCAGTCGGGTCTTTACTGCTGGGAAACCCCAGAGGTTCCCATTGCTGACGGATTTGACCGGTTTAACGGCGACTCCGAGCCTGGTCGGGGTCCGTAGGCCCTGCCTGATGGTGCTGGCTTCTCTTCGCTCCCCGATCCGGTACCGGCGGGCCACCGCCCGTCCCCGGTCCTTAGGGTTGTGCGTCAATCGGCCTCTCCTGCAGACGGTCACCACCGTCTGCCAACCTTGCTTTCAGGTGCCCGGGCCACGTACCCGGACACGGTCAGTCTGTTGTGAACTCCTCAGTGGGAGGAGCCAACTGCCTGGCTCCACCCCACCTGGTGTGGACATCAGCCCCTGGAGGGACGCAACAAGGATTTGTGTCTGACTTTGATGTTCCTAACCGGGGTGTGGGGTGTGTTGTTGCAGTACCTGTGATGTCCTGGCTTGTCCAGGGCACCACACTTTTAAAGGAGGCTGGTGCTTGGTATCATTGTTTCTCTTCAGTTAACCATGGTTATCTCTAAAGAAACACATGCAGCCATCATTGCTCTGCACAAAAATAGCCTAACAGGGAAGAGTATCGCAGCTACAAAGATTGCACCTCAGTCAACAATCTATTGCATCATCAAGAACTTCAAGGAGAGAGCTTCCATTGTTCCCAAAAAGGCTCCAGGGCACCCAAGAAGGACCAGCAAACGCCAGGACCGTATCTTAAAACTGTTTCAGCTGTGGGATCGGACTACCAGCAGTGCCGAGCTAGCTCAGCAATGGCAGCAGGCTGGTGTGAGTGCTTCTGCACGCACTGTGAGGCGGAGACTGCTTGAGCAAGGCCTGGTTTCAAGGAGGGCAACAAACAAGCCACTTCTCTCCAGAAAAAACATCAGGGACCGACTGATATTCTGCAAAAGGTACAGGGAGTGGACTGCTGAGGACTGGGGTAAAGTCATTTTCTCAGATGAATCCCCTTTTCGATTGTTTGGGACAACTGGAAAACAGCTTCTTAGGAGAAGAAGAGGTGAGCGCTACCACCAGTCTTGTCTCATGCCAACTGTTAAGCATCCTGAAACCATTCATGTGTGGGGTTGCTTCTCAGCCAAGGGAATCGGCTCACTCACAGTCTTGCCTAAAAACACAGCCATGAACAAAGAATGGTACCAGAATGTCCTGCAAGAGCAACTTCTCCCAACTGTCCAAGAGCAGTTTGGCACCCAACAATGCCTTTTCCAGCATGATGGAGCACCTTGCCATAAAGCAAAGGTGATCACTAAATGACTCATGGAACAAAACATAGAGATTTTGGGTTCATGGCCTGGAAACTCCCCAGATCTTAATCCCATTGAGAACTTGTGGGCAATCATCAAGAGACGGGTGGACAAACAAAAACCAACAAATTCTGGCAAAATGCAAGCATTGCTTATGCAAGAATGGACAGCTATCAGTCAGGATTTGGTCCAGAAGTTGATTGAGAGCATGCCAGGGAGAATTGCAGAGGTCCTGAAGAGGAAGGGTCAACACTGCAAATATTGACTTGCTGTATTAACTCATTCTAACTGTCAATATAACCTTTAGGTACTCATGATATGATTGCAATTATATTTCTGTATGTGATGTAAACATCAGACAAACACAATTAAAAACCAGAGGGCAACAGATCATGTGAAAATATAATTGTGGTGTCATTCTCAAAACTTTTGGCCATGACTGTACATGGTATGTGGAGTCAAGTAATCCCTTGATTCTGAACGGGCGTCCCAACGCCGCCAGATTGTGTGCTACATAGGCGGCCATTGACTATAGGTGCTGCAGTCTGCTGTCTTTTTATAAACGTAGTAAACCAAGTCTCTGGGTGCCACTGCCCTCTTGGGGGAGCTCGTCCGGGTTCCGTCCCCTGCAGTACTGCCTGATGGTCCGGAGCCTGCCTCCGTGCACAGATTTTAGTAGTCCAAGTGGCCCGTTAGCTTGGAGCTGTCCGGGCTCCGCTCCCCACTTTTTGGTGTGAAGGAGCTGTGCTCTCAGGAGCTCATGCTAGGGATTTCAGTGGGCTGCTTTGGTTGGAAAGCCCTATCCCCCTTGTTGCGCCAGTTTCCCCGATCTCTGAGCTTCGTGGGAATATTCCATAAAAGCCCAGTCCTCCGCAGGTTAATCTCCGGGTTGCTTGAAGCCTCTCCCCGACCTAGGGTCCAGTACCCCGACGTGCCTTCGGTCCCAGACCGGCTATTGTACTGCTGCTGACCGTCCTCCTAGAGTCAGCCAGGCACCCAATCCAATATCCCGCAACCGTATCTCTGACTCCTGCGGGTCACCGTCTGCAACCCAATCCCAACCCAATCTACTTCTCCCCTGTGAGCTCCAACTCCCAGCTTCCCCAAGCTCCTTACTGGATCCAGTGCCTGCCTCCGTGCACAGTGTTTCTGTCTGGAGTCCCTATAGTCTGGAACTTTCAGGAACGGTTCTTTTGTTATTAGGCGAAGTCTTTGCCCTCAGGAGCTTGCACATGGGACCTTAGTGGGCTGTCTGTATGGGAAACCCCATCCCCCTCAGTGTGCTGTCGCCCCGGAACCTCTGGGCTCATGGGGAAGGTCCCTGAAGGCCCCCTTCCACCGCAGGTCAATTATTGGGTTGCACAGAGCTGCTCCCCAATCTATGGTCCTGGCACCCTGTCGTGCTTGGCACCAATCAGTCGTTGTCGCTAGCTGAAGTTGGCTACCGTCTCCTCTGGCCCTGGGTCACTGCTTGCGACCCAACACAAGTCACTTTAGGGAGCTCCAACTCCCTCCAGCTCCTCACACTTCGGAAGCTCTCTCTACACCCACTCTAAGCTCTGCTCTCTACTTCCTCCCTCCCACCAGTCTGCTTGACAGTCATGGTGTGAGGTGCATGCTGGGATTTCTAGTGCAGATGGTATGACACCTGTATCTGGGTTCCTGGAACCACGGGGGGTGGGCCTGCACCTTGAAAGGAGAGGATGCAGTTCCCTTTGACACCCTGATATAGTCAGAGGCATCACATGTGAGAAACAAAAGACCTCATAACCAGTATAATTATATATAACCATCAGAGACCTCCTCAAGTGAGGGGCCCTGTGGTAAACACCTACTCCATGGAATACATGGAATATATTTGTTTATTTGGCAGGGCACGACAGGGCAGCTTGAGGACTTTATGAGATCATTAAACATCAATGATTATATAGGCTCATCTTCAGGCATAGCAGCAGTAGCATTGACTTTCTTGACATCAAGATAGAGGTAGGAGACAATAATTTGGTACAAACAGATGTCTTCAGTTAAGATACCTCTGTCAATGCTCTGCTGCATGACTCTTTGAGCCCACATGCCGTCTACCATACGAGCCATCCCCACTGGTCAGTTCCTACGGATGCGACGGATCTGCTCATCCAATGATAGATTTGAGGCTCAGTCGGCCGATCTTGGGCATCGTTTCCGGGAGCGGGGTTACAGTTGCAGGATGGTCAAAAGGGGTTATATGCTCACTGATGCCCCACTCATGACAGCCAGACAGGATTCTAATATTAAAGACATGGTAGTGAGAAGTCACTATGTGCCAAACATGCAGAATCCCTTCAGCAATCGTGACCCACTTGTTGGATGTCTCAAGTGTGGCCATTGTTTAGCCTGCAGCAACATCTTCCGCAGCAAGACCTTCATTTCCTCTGACGGCAAAAAAACCTATACCATCCGCAAATACATCTCGTGTGGCACCACCCTGCTGCTACCCCGGAGGCGAAGCCCACCACGCCCCATGCTGCGAAACCCGCGGTCCCTGCAGAGACGCCGGGTGGACAGACACCCAGCCCGGTCCGCCAAGACCAAGCCGCAGCAGCGACGCCCAGCCTGGCCCGCCAAGACCAGGCTGCAGAAGCGACACCCAGCCCGGCCCGCCAAGACCAAGCCGCAGCAGCGACGCCCAGGCCGGCTCACCAAGACCAGGCCGCAGCAGCGACGCCCAGCCCGGCCCGCCAAGACCAGGCCGCAGCAGCGACGCCCAGCTCGCCAAGACCAGGCCGCAGCCACGCCAGGCTCGGTCCGCCAAGACCAGGCTACAAGGCCATCTACTCCAGCCTGCAAGGCCAAAGCAGACACCGATCCCCAGTCCAAGGAACCGGGTCCCACGTCCCTGCCGGAAGAAGAAGACCCAGAGTTTCTGAAGTTTAAGGCGGATTTGGAAGCGCAGTACCCCAAGGAAATGGTGGACTGCTATCTGCTCCCCAGGCGCTCCTCCAGAGTAGCCTCAGTGATGTCTGCGGCAAAGAGCCCACCGCCCTGGCCTGCTGATGAAGATCCATCCCCAGCGCTGCTGCCGGAGGAGTGCTCAAGAGCACTAAGGTGGAGGAAAGGCCAGGAGGCTGAGGAATCAACCCCATCAGGGGAGGGTGCCGCACCCTGTGTGATTGAGGGAGGCCCAGAGCCAAAAATGCTGCCGTACTCCCGCTGGGATGAGGAGAGCCCGACGTCCCCCGCTGAAGATGAACCTCTGGCCATCACCATACCACGAATGTACGTAACCTGGGAGCCTGCAGTTACCAAGAGCCCCATGAGCAGAGCACGACGTCGCGCCCGAGCAAGACAGACAGCAATGCAGCAGTCCCCAGATCAGCACAGACAAGATGTCACAGCACGGGACCTAGAAGATAAGCAATTCTTAAGAAAAACCCCTTTGCCGTGGTGTAGTAGAAGAGCTCAGTCTTAAGTCAGGATACGGCTTCATCGTTGCACCTGGTGTCAGAGAAGAAATCTTTGGGGTACTTTGCACGCTGCGACATCGCAAGCCGATGCTTGCGATGCCGAGCGCGATAGTCCCCGCCCCCGTCACAGCAGCGATATCTTGTGATTGCTGGCGTAGCGAACATTAGCGCTACGCCAGCTTCACATGCACTCACCTGCCCTGCAACGTCGCTCTGGCCGGCGACCCGCCTCCTTCCTAAGGGGATGGGTCGTGCTGTGTCACAGCGACGTCACATGGCAGACGGCCAATAGGAGCGGAGGGGCGGAGATGAGCAGGATGTAAACATCCCGCCCACCTCCTTCCTTCCGCATTGCAGTCGGGACGCAGGTAGGAGATGTTCCTCGCTCCAGCGGCTTCACACACAGCGATGTGTGCTGCCTATTGGAACGAGGAACAACATCGTACCGTCGCTGCAGCGGCATAATGGAAATGTCGGACCCTACACCGATGATACGATAACGACGCTTTTGCACTCTTAAATCGTATCATCAAGGATTTGCACACTACGATGTCGCCTGCGACGCAGGAAGTGCGTCACTTTCGATTTGACCCCACCGACATCGCACCTGCGATGTCGTAGTATGCAAAGCCCGCCTTTGTCAGCCGGAGAGATGTGAGAGCCCATTTGCCCAGAGGACATCCTGGAAGAAATCTACATATGGGAGACCTGGTGGAGTTCACAAAGCATCAAGGAGAATGTGGATGGTTTGCGCTTGACGTTACGCCATGCCCTAGGAATCCTGATTGTCGCCCAGCTGTTCCCACTCAGTCTACCCCAAAGTCAACAACAATAGAAAAAGATAAAGAAAGAATAGAACAAGACAGAGAAAAAGAGACAGAAACAGAAGAAGAGGATAGAGAAATAGAGGACAAAGACAAAGAACCAATGGAAGATACCACAGATGACGACGAAAGAGACACAGAGAATGACAGGTGCCACAGTCCTACAGGCCCAAGCCCTGGTGAGAAGGAGGAGTCTATGTAAAGTAAAGAAAAGTAAAGAAAGTTTTTGAAGTTTGCAACGTTCCAGTTCAAGAAATGTGCCCACATGAACTTATGTGAGAACCCTTTTAAGCACACTTAGCACCAGTATTTGTGCACTTTTACGAACCTTAAGGCTATGAACTGGCTATAGCCACAAACTCTCGCAGTGTATAATAGTTACCTTGAATGGTACCACCACCAGAGCCAGCCTGTTTATGGGCCTGGCTTGCCTGTGACCATGGAGCACGCCTGTTTATGGGGCCTGGCTCTCCACCACATAAAGGGTACCCTGTCTGCATCAACTGTGGATGCCGCCTCTACATTCCTGCCAGAAGTGGCCGAAGGCGCGGCTCAACGGGAGAGGAAGATTGGAGGAAAGGTCTGGGGAAACAGATGGCCCAGACCTGGTTGCTAAAAGGACAGGTGACCTGCCTCCAGAGAGGGTTTTGGGTGGGTAACGGACTTGTGGGTGGAGGATGGTGATGTATGGTACCTGGTATGTTTTAAAATGTTTATGATGCTTTTACAATGTTTTACAGTTTTATGCATTTAAAATGTTTGTCTTGCAGCCCGAGGATGTGCTGTTGGTAACTAAAGGGGAATGTGGCGCCCCTGACCTAGTCAGCACCACTGAGTACTGCACCCATGCTGGGGGCAGTACAAAACAGGTAATCCAGAAGGCTGACCGAGGTGTGGTTACACAGGCGCATAGTAATCAGGTCTCCCACATGGACCTTTGAGTGGACCCCTGGGGAACCCACGAGGGGGCGTGGCCTCCATCTCCACTCAAGGGGTGTGGTAGAGGGCCTGGTTGCTAGGTTGCGTAGGCAGACACAGAGGGGAGGGAGTAGTGAACCAGTCAGTTAGTGCAGCTCAGGGAGAGCAGTTGCAAGAAACAGACCCTGCAGGCTGTCACAACCCTGACAACGCACGTGCAGTGGTTACTGACAGAGGAGAACGGTCACCTGGTAGTGCCGCCCGAAAACCACCCGAGGCTAGAGTGCAGAGCGGTGGCTGAGTACGGGGACTGCCAGGGAGGTACCAGGCCCGCACGGGTTACAAGTTCCCAGAGCAGGGTCCCATTCAGTTGGCCTGCTCAACCTGCAGGTGGGGGTACTTCATACCCTCCACCAAACACCACAGAGTCCGCAGCCACGTAGCGAAGAAAGGGCCCATAGCTCACAAGAGGCAAGCGGCCGGAGTGACCTGGTCCAGGCTACAAGCAGACGGGCCGAAGAAGGGGAGAACAGGCAGCAGCAACTTCCCTGGGTGATCCCAGCAGGACTTTAAGTCGGGGTCACCCCAAAAACACAAGGGCTAGGAAGGCGAGTCAGTAGCTACCCTCACAAGTCAGCCTGAAGGAGCCTGGTTCCCCACTGGTGCATCACAGCTACGCCCGGGTTACTCGCCCTGCCACCTGACGTGAGTAAAAACCCTGAAAGAAATTCTGATTGCGCGTGTGAGTCATTCTGCAACGTGTGGTTCCACACATCCAAACTAGGTCCTGGGGCTAGTCTCAAGCGGGCTTTACACGCTGCAACATCGCTAGCCGATGCTAGCGATGCTGAGCGTGACAGCACCCGCCCCTATCGTTATGCTGATATGTGGAGATCGCTGCCGTAGCGAACATTATCGCTACGGCAGCGTCACACCTACTTACCTGCTCGGCGTCGTCGCTGTGACCGGCGAACCGCCTCCTTTCTAAGGGGGCGGTTCGCTCGGCGTCACAGTGACGTCACTAAGTGGCCGCCCATTCAAAGCGGAGGGGCAGAGATGAGCGGGACTAACATCCCGCCCCCCTTCTTCCTTCCTCATTGCTGGCGTGTGGCAGGTAAGGAGAGGTTCCTCGTTCCTGCGGCGTCACACATAGCGATGTGTGCTGCCGCAGGGACGAGGATCAACTTCACCCCAGCGACAGCAGCGATAATTGGGAGAGGACCCCCATGTCAACGAGGAGCGATTTTGGACGTTTTTGCAATGATCCAAAATCGCTCCTAGGAGTCACACACGAGATCGCTACAGCGGCCGGATGTGCGTCACAAAATCCGTGACCCCAACGAGATCGCTGTAGCGATCTCGTAGCGTGTAAAGCCACCCTCACTCTTGGGAGGCCACCACATCTAGCTGTATTCAACATCAGCCCCAGGTGTCCCCTAATCTGCAGTGGCGGTCACTCTGACCACAGTACCAAGAGTGGCGTCATGAATCCTAAGAAGACAACCTACCTGTGACCAAACTGTTCCTCCACGTGGAGTCATTGAAGGTAATGCAGACCTGGGCTGGGCTCCACAGCAGTACTGCAAGATGGGGACCCAGAACCATGGTAATTGAGTCCTGCACTGGAGATAAAGAATGTGCAGTATCCTGTGACGACCTGCCTAGTCCAGGGACGTCACAATGGCACATTGCATTTCTCATGAGCCTCTCATAATACACATTTTAGCCAACACCGATTACTGGTTGTTCACCCTTATTTACCAACGTTATAAGGAGATATTTTTGTCACGGGCGGGGAGGACGCCGCTGGATGCGCTCACTAACGCTCGGGTCCGGCGCTGCTGCGGCTGCTGCTTGGTGGCTCGAGCGGTGGGCCGGATCCGGGGACTCGAGCGGCGCTCCTCGCCCGGGAGTGAAAAGGGGTGGTTGGTTTGGGGGATTTAGTCCATGACGCCACCCACGGGTTGTGGTGAAGATGGGCACCACCGCTGCTGGTGATGGGGATCCCGGGAGCGATGGTGCTGAGCAGCTGGGATGTTGTTTTCCCCCTCCGTGGGTAGGGGTCGGTGGTCCCGGGGCCCGGTGGTGTGACGGGGAGGCAGGGTTGGTAAGGTGCAGGGTTGCAGGGGCAGCGCGGCGCAGTGCCGGATGGCACGGGCGTACTCAGCAAGAGATGCACAAAGTGCTCGGTAAACCAAACGGCTGGATGGACGGGTCCCGCAGCCGGCTGCTGTCTCTCTCCCCGGACAGGTGATGGCGGCTGTCTGTCCCTGCATCTTAGTGTACTGTTCTGACTACGATGGGTCCCCAACGGTAGTCCGCTCCCTGGTGTATGGGTGCCGGAGGAGCCCGTTTGCCCGCAGGCGCTGGCCCTTGGGTCTCTAGCCTTAGGCGGTAGCTGTTTACCCTCACGGTGCGGGCGGTTGCCTTCTAACGGGTCTTTGGCTGTTAGGAAACCCCTGGGGTTCCTGTCACACTCGGATTTGACTGTTGACGGCGACTCCAAGCCTAGTCGGGGTCCGATGGCCCTGCCTGTGTGTGCTGGCTTCACTTCGCTCCCCGGTCGGTACCGGCGGGCCACCACCCGTCCCCGGTCCTACGGTTCCGCGTCAATCCACCACTCCTGCAGACGGCCACCACCATCTGCCAACCTTGTTGTCAGTGCCTGGGCCACAAACTCAGACACTCTCCACTTCACTCCTCTCACGTCCACCTCCTGGACTAAACTCCAACTTCTCACTGTCACTTTTCCCGCCTCCAGGCCTGTGAACTCCTCGGTGGGTGGGGCCAACCGCTTGGCTCCGCCCCACCTGGTGTGGACATCAGACCCTGGAGGGAGGCAACAAGGGTTTTGTGTTTGGCTAATGTTACTGTCTAATGGGGGTGGGGGGGTGTGTGTGTTACCTGTGACGACCTGGCTAGTCCAGGGCGCCACATTTCCATATCTTCTTCTTGTGGGCTAGTAAAATGTTGCAATACCAGAAGGCCTTAGTCAGACAATTAGTACAAAAGGAAATGTAATGTATGTACACAGTGACTGCACCAGCAGAATAGTGAGTGCGGCTCTGGAGTATAATACAGGAGGTAACTCAGGATCAGAACAGGATAAGTAATATATGTACATAATGACTCCACCAGCAGAATAGTGAGTGCAGCTCTGGCATGTAATAGTTGATAAAACTCAGAATCACTAAGAATGTATTAATATATTTATAAGGTGGCTCCACCAGCAAAATTGTGCATACAGCTCTTCAGTATACTGAGGATCAGTACAAAGTATTAGTACAATGCAGTATGCAAGTGTCAATTTTTTTATGCAGATAAAATATTAATTTAACACAAAGAGATTAGCTTGTCAGAATAGATGACAGATAATGATATTTTTGGTTAATCAAGTTCAGAAGGATAATAATTAATTGATAATTACTGTCGGTATGTGTGAGATCTTGTACAGATAATTTAACATAATCGTCTATCCTCCCACTCTTTGCTATGGTTCTTAGTTCCAGCAAAAACACACAATACTTTCTTTAAAAACAGGAATTGAGCAACAGGAAAATGTCTGCCTTTCCAAACACGAAGACATTCCTGCAGGGAGTACACACTCCGAGCACTTGAGGGAGGATTTACTGAGCACAATAGTGAGTAAACAATCTGGAGATCTCAATCCCATTTATTTATAGGACCTACTAAATGATGAATAAAATGCAGAGAATAGCTTTGAAGTCCACCATCTGTAGCCTGTAGAAAGCCTGTACTAGATAAAAGGCAGATATGCAATATTGAGATCCAGTGGCATAACTAGTGAAGTCATAAGGGCCCGCTGCAAAAGTTAGACCTGGACACCCACCTTAACCTGCATGATGGTCAGATGTAATTAATAATGTCCACTGTCGAGGCCATTGTCCTTTAGTAATGTCTCCATTCCTGGGCCCCATACTGTAATAATGTCCTCCATCCTGCATCACTTCCTGTAATAATATCCACCATCCTACATCACTTCCTGTAATAATGTCCACCATCCTGCTTCACTTCCTGTAATAATGTCCACCATCCTGCTTCACTTCCTGTAATAATGTCCACCATCCTGCTTCACTTCCTGTAATAATGTCCACCATCCTACATAATTTCCTGTAATAATGTCCACCATCCTGCATCACTTTCTATAATAATGTCCACCATCCTGAATCACTTCCTGTAATAATGTCCACCATCCTGCATCACTTCCTGTAATAATGTCCACCACACTGCTTCACTGCCTGTAATAATGTCTCACTTCCTGAGCCCCTTACTGTGATAAAGTTCCCCCATCCTGGTCTCCTTACTGTACTAATTTCTACCATCCTGCATCACTTACTGTAATAATGTCCACCATTCTGCATCACTTCCTGTAATAATGTCCACCACACTGCATCACTTCCTGTAATAATGTCTCTTTTCCTGAGCTCTTTACTGTAATAAAGTTCCCCCAACCTGGCCCCCTTCCTATACTAATCTACCATCCCGCATTACTTCCTGTACTAATGTCTACCATACTGCATCACTTCCTGTAATAATGTCCCCCATCCTGGCTCCTTTCTGTAATAAAGTATTCTGTCTTGTAATATTGACCCCTTTCCTGGCCCCCATCCCGTAATAATGTCCTATTCACTGAGTTTCTCCCTGTAATAATATCACCCATCCTGGATCATTCCTGTGATAATCCTGCCCTGGTCCCTTTTTTAATAATGTACCCTATCTGGGGACTCTTTCTGCAATAACATACCCTGTCCGGCCCCTAACCAGTAATAATGTCCACCATCCTGACCCTGTCCTGTATTAATGTCTACTATCCTGGTCCCTGATCCTTGCTGGAATAATGTTGCATGTCCTGGGTCCCTTCCTGTAATAATATCCACCATCTTGTAATAATGTTCCCCATCATAGCCTCCACCTGTAAAAATGTCCTGGAAATCCTCCTGTATTAATGTCCCCTGTACTGTGGCCCCTTTTTAGTAATTGACCATGTTCTGTGACCCTTCCTTTCATAATTTTTTGATAACAATTCTAAAGATCACATCATTGTATGAAACCTCCTATCTGGTCTTCTTGACAATCACCGTTAGCGTCGCCGGTACGCTCAGTTATTTCTAGTCACCTCTACGTTTAGTTGATTACCAGAATGAGTCAATTGTCTGCAGAGAAAAAATTCCATCAAATATTTTCCAAAAATATTCCCAACAGAGACCGGAGAGACATCAACATAAATAGTGTTTACGGGAAACTAAAAAAGATTTAGTTCAGTGCTGCACTTTACGAATGTATTAGATACCTTAAGGGAGAATTAATTTTCTAATTACTAAATTATTAAAGACTGGACTTGACGAAAATCTATTATTTCTTACTGTACTTCTATCAAATAGGTAAATTGAAAATTAAAATTTAAGTACAATTTATACCTGGGTAGAATTCCAGCCCAAAAAATTATTTGTTTTTGTTTTCAGACTTTAATTTTTAAGAGCCGTGACCTTCCAACTTTCAACATTTCGGGGCTTGTTTTTGTGAAGAAAGATGTAATTTACACTAGAATTATTTTTTAAAACTTAAGGGCCCCCCCCATACAAATTAAACTAATGTTCGCCAAACTCTCAATTATGTAAAGGTTCGGTCAATGTGTATGGGGCCCGGAAAACTGATGGTCCAATTTCAGACTGCCAATCGTTTTGATCTCCCAAAAATAACCCGCCGGTAAAATTGTTTGTTGGCGGCTCTCTCCTAGAAAACACAGGTGGAAAAACCCGCTCACCCTTTCTCGGCAGTGATCTGTTTATGGCTGGCTGCATGTGAGCGGAGACCTGAACTGCCCAGTTAATGACTTCCATTGGGGTTCTGGTCAAGTCTGAGTCCCAAACCGAACTTTATCCAAAGTCTTCAACGAGTCCGCTCATCTCTAGTCCGAGGCTCCCATGCACATTAGAGTGTTCCCTGAACCTATCAATATTTGCGATTCTGCGGACAGTAATGTACACTACAGACCAAAAGTTTGGACACACCTCATCTCTAGAACAACTGTTAAGAGGACACTTTGTGCAGCAGGCCTTCATGGTAAAATAGCTGCTAGGAAACCACTGCTAAGGACAGGCAACAAGCAGAAGAGACTTGTTTGGGCTAAAGAACACAAGGAATGGACATTAGACCAGTGGAAATCTGTGCTTTGGTCTTTTGAGTCCAAATTTGAGATCTTTGGATCCAACCACCGTGTCTTTGTAGAAAAGGTAAACGGATGGACTCTGCATGCTTGGTTCCTACCGTGAAGCATGGAGGAGGAGGTGTGATGGTGTGGCGGTGCTTTTCTGGTGACACTGTTAGGGATTTATTCAAAATTGAAGGCATACAGAACCAGCATGGCTACCACAGCATCTTGCAGCGGCATGCTATTCTATTCGGTTTACGTTTAGTTGGACAATTATTTATTTTTCAACAGGACAATGACCCCAAACACACCTCCAGGCTGTGTAAGGGCTATTTGACTAAGAAGGAGAGTGATGGGGTGCTACGCCAGATGACGTAGTCTCCACAGTCACCAGAACTGAACCCAATCGAGATGGTTTGGAGTGAGCTGGACCGCAGAGTGAAGGCAAAATGGCCAACAAGTGCTAAGCATCTCTGGGAACTCCTTCAAGACTGTTGGAAGACCATTTCCGGTGACTACCTCTTGAAGCTCTTCAAGAGAATGCCAAGAGTGTGCAAAGCAGTAATCAAAGCAAAAGGTGGCTACTTTGAAGAACCTAGAATAGAAGACATATTTTCAGTTGTTTCACACTTTTTTAAGTATTTCATTCCACATGTTTTAATTCATAGTTTTGATGCCTTCAATGTGAATCTACAATTTTCAGAGTCCTGAAAATAAAGAAAACTCTTTGAATGAGAAGGTGTGTCCAAACGTTTGGTCTGTACTGTATATGTGGGGGCTTTATTGTCAAAGAAAACCAAACATATCCATCAGCCTTGAAGTTCCTTCCATGACAATTCTTTTGACTTGACTGCATTAAAAATAACAAGTTGTCCTCGTCTCCTCCTTACTTGTGTTTGCTTCTCCCTTTACTTTCCCAGTAGACGGGGCGTTTGATGTGGCGGCCTTACACACATACACTACTATTGTTGTTTGTCTTGCTCTTTTACGAGCTGACATCAGCCATTCACAATGCCAGGAATAAGGGCTGCTGGAATGTATTGTGATTATTTATCTGAACGTGGTTTACATTAGCTACTTAACTCATGAATAATTGAATGAAAAGCCTCATTTATAAAAACACATTATTTGTAAAAGGAACCATTGTCTTATTTCTATTCTGGATATTAAAGGGACCTTTGAACGTGGCGTTGTGGAGCAGGAGGAGCTGAGCAGATTGACATATAGTTTTATGGGAAAAAGAATCTATAGGAGCTTTAATCTATTTATGAAGAGTCCACATCACTGTGGGCTATACAGTCCATTGGGCGGTCTCTACTATTAACTGACAGCTTTTACTAAATAAGGGAGGGCTGTGTAAGTGTCAAAGCTGCACTATCGTCTATTCCATATATACAGTGCACGCTATGCAAAAATAAAACATTAAATTTGAGATTTCCCATTTTTAAGTCATCTCGCAAAATAAAAGGAACAAAAAGTTGTGTGTGACACAAAATGGTACTAATAAAAACCACTGCCAGCCACTATACTGTGCCATTAATTGGGAAAAATAAATTATGGGCCACAGTTTTGGAGTTTTGTACTCCAACATAAGTCTAGATGAATACTGCACTAGTATAAGATGCCTGTTAAAGAAATCCTTCATGTCAGACATCTCTTTTAACATGAAGATGAACTCTATTCATTAGGAAAGTGCTTGTCATCTTACTGAAATTTCAGCTCCTGGGAGAAAATGAACTTTTTTCCTCCCTGGAGCTGCCGGCTCTCAGTCGTATAGGCGAGCCAACATCACTATAATCACTGCTCGGTATATAGTGTGCGGTGGCAGTAAGCATGCCTAGGCACTGTGATTGTCATCTAGGTATGCACTGATGCGCTGCACCATCAGCTGTCAATCAAAGTGGCCGGTCATGCTTACAACCGCCGCTCACAGCGCTGTGAGGGGTGAATGTAGCTGTGTCAGCATGCATGTGTGACTCGAAACCAATGCCTACTAAGAAGAATAGAGTAAATTATCTCCCAGGTGCTGAACTTTCTGTATGGCGGCCGGCTGCATTATCCTACATGATAGGTTCTCTTTAAAAAATTTTCAGCTGCTGTGACCCATTTCAATACAAATATACTTCAGATACCAGAGCACATTTCTGCCATAATTCACACCACTCTTGTAGTGTAAATTATAATGAATTGTCCATTTATGCAAGGCCACTGTCATGCACAGACTTGCGAAAGGTCTGGAATGGGGCAAGACAAACAACAAACAGGGTTTTCACTACAACAAACAAGGGGTACACTGGGGACACTTTAGCAACGATGGGCCCTGGTGCTAGGGAAGGGGATGATGGGACACCTCATGCACTCATCTGCAGCCTACTCTCCTAGCCAGCCTCTATACAGGTTCCGCACAAGCATGATACCTGAAGCCCTGTGAGACCTTGCAATAACACTGACTAGTGAGCTGGCAGATGAGGATTACTAGTCTCACTGCTGCACTAATACAATAAGAGGTGAAGGTATGACAGACAGGGGAAACAACAAAGGATAAGTCCCAACTTCAACACTACAGGCAGACACCAGGACTGTAACACACCACTTCATGGAACAAAGACTCAGCAGCTCCTTCCACCTTGAGGCCTAGCTTCAGAATGAATCAGAAAAACCAGTGCCCTCTACTGGGAGATGTGACCATATATAGGGGAAGGGAGTGGTCACCAACCAGAAACACCTGAGGCCAGGAGTCAGAAGCTGATGGAAAGTAAAACTGATATTAACCCATTCAGCACCAAAAGAAAGGAATTACGTTTAATGTGAGGAGTCTCAGATGGAAAAGAGAGACTGTGGCCCACATCCTGCCACAAGTCTCTGATACAAAGAGATGGCCGTGACAACCACACCGACTCCAAACAACTTTTCAAAAAATTGGTGAAACTGACTAAGGCTGGGTTAACATGTCCTGTAGTCATCCGTTATTATTATTGATACGTTTGAGATCTGTTTGCAAAAAAGTTGTATACGTTTTTAACTTGGAAGTCTACAGACAATGGATCCATTAATGGATTGCCATTTAGCGTCCATTTGTAATGGATCCTTTTAGAAAACAATGGATCAGTTGCAAATGCAAATACAAAGGATGGCTAAATAGCAATCAGTTAACTGATAAGCTAACCAGAGACTCACATGTTAAAAAAAACGATCCGGCAGAAATCAATTTCCCAACGGATCCATATTAACAGACGACTACATGACATATGAACACAGCCTAATACTGTAAAAATGCTAAAAGCGGCACAATTTTTGAGTTGCAAAAAATGTTGTAAAAATTCTGTCGAAAACTGGTGGATGAATCAGCGACCGAATTTTAATCTTTTGAAAAAGTTACTAAAAGGAAGGCATAAAAAACAACAATTTTAATATTTTAGTGTAGTATCACCTTAATAACATTGACTCACAAAATAAAGTTACCAGGTCAGACATGATATACCGAATACTGAACCTGAACAAGGATGGTGGAATTAGGGCACATGCGCACATTGAGTATTTGGTTACAGAACTTTGTGCATCATTTCTTCATCTCTTGGCAGAAAAAATGTAGGAAAAAAAGCGTGTTTTTGCCATGTTTTGATGAGTTTTTGCTGCATTTTTATACGTTTTTACCTGCATTTTTCAATTGAAATCAAAGAGTGAAAAAATGCCGCAAAAATGCTGAAAGAATTGACAGGCTGCAAATCATTTTATGCTCCAAATCTACAAGGAAAAAATACTCAACGTATGCTCTACACTTTAGGATTCTCATTGACTTTGCTGGCATTGGGATTTTCTTGCAGTTTTCTGACAAATCTGCACTCAAAAATGCATAACAAAATGAAATAAAAATGCACTGTGTGCACACAGCCTTATGCGTTTTTTTTTTTACACTCTATCAAACAAAGATTTGTTGTTTTTTTTTTAAAGTTTTGCAATTTTTCATTACATGGCAAATGAAATTGCAACTCATCCCTTAAAATACAAGTTCTTATATGGAGAAACAAACGCATCAAAAAATGAAATAAAAATGCACAGTGTCCACACAGCCTTATGTGTTTGTTTTTTTTTACACTCCATCTAAGGCCTCCTTCACAGACGAATGTTTTGCACGGTCCGTGGTAAAGGTTTATGTGTCCATGTCCTGTCCCTGTGCTATCCGTGTAACATTCGGATAGCACACAGACAGCATGAGCTGGCATACTTACCTGTCTCAGGCGCTGCTGTCTCCGGTGCTGCTGTTACTTCCGGGTCTGCAATGAGTGTAGTCAATATTCATGAGCATAATGAGCAAGTTTGGAAGTAACAGCAGAGTCAGAGACAGCAGCGCTGGAGACAGGTAAGTATAAAAAATATTATTTTTATGTGACCTGGGTTTTCTCCAGTACTGTGTGACACCCGTGAAAATGGACATGTCACCATGTGGAGCACACAGACACACAAGTGCTCCGCACAGACACACGGTCCATGGGAAAACACGCATGTGTGCGCAAACCCATTGAATTTAATGGGTGTATGTATGTCCGTGTCTCCGGTATGTGTGAAAACAGATGTCCCACGTACCGGAGACATGGTGGTATGAAGGACGCCTAACAAAGACTTTTTTTTCAATTTTTTTTAAAAAAACACATTTCATTAAATTGAAACTCATCCCTCAAAAAATGAGTTCTTATAAGGAGAAAAATTAATACAGAAAAATTTAAAATTTTTGGTTTTTCGAGGAGGTACAAATCATCCACAGGATCATGCTGATCGCCAGGGGGCCATTGTTGGTTCATCCACTGATTTCTGAAAATGTTCCATTACAATGGAGTCATATAGTCATGAAAATACAATACTTACATCCTTTCTCTTAAAAGGTTTCCCTTTTATAGTTTTTCTAGGTGGCCCAGTGCAATTACAATCAAACTCAGTCTTCAAGGAGAGGCAGATTGTACTTTGACATCAATCTTGACAATTGCTTGCGGAAATCTTAACCTAATCCTCTAATCAATGGCAATTCTGCTTCCTCTAAGGCTTTAAATATCTGAATTCTTTGAAAAATTACCCTGTTTACCAGGTCTGAGATACACCCTGGTGCCGATGATCCGCACATTACACCTTGCTGTAATTGTGTTACAGTGCACTTCTTACTGTATCGATGGCCGGCTCCAGTCCTGGGTCACATCTGTTCCCATTCTCACATCATTGTTGGAAAACACAAAATAGAATACATATTTCTGGCTCATTTCCATAGGCAACAATTGTGCGACTAGCAGGAACAATGTCAGGCTTTGTACATTCATTTACTGAAGAAAGTTATATTATGCTTTCAAATAGTTTGGCACTTGGGAACAACTTAAGAAAACACATCTACATTTCATGAAGATGTTGGAGGGGTTATAAATAGCGAGACGAGGGCAAGTGCACCGAACTATTAGGGCATAGAGAGCCCCAAGCATTTGTGAGATGGACATGATATTTATCGAATATATATATATAAAAATACTCCAACCGGTGTCCTTAAGATACCTACTACCCAAATGGTAAGTAATTGTAAAACACACGAGTACAAGGAGTTCAGTGCCCAGAGACACGGCCGAGGTAAGGAAGGCTGAACCGATCACCACTGACAGGAATCTAAAGGGTGCTTTACATGCTGCGACATCGCTAGTGATAGCACCCGCCCCCGTCATTCATGCGACATTTGGTGATCGCTGCTGTAGCGAACATTATCGCTACGGCAGTGTCACACTCACATACCTTTTCAGCGACGTCGCTATGATTGCCAAACTATCCCTCCTTCAAGGGGGAGGTGCGTTCGGCGTCATAGCGACGTCCCTGCGGCGTCACTAAGTGTCCGCCCAATAGCAGAGGAGGGACAGAGATGAGCGTCCGGAACATGCCGTCCTCCTCCTTCCTCATTGCCGGTGGACGCAGGTAAGGAGATGTTCGTCATTCCTGCGGTGTCACACATAGCGATGTGTGATGCTGCAGGAACGATGAACAACCAGCGGCATGCACCACTAACGATATTATGAAAAGGAGCGCCGTGTCAATGATCAACAATTTTTGACGCTTTTGTGATCGTTGATCGTTGCTCCTTGGTGTCACACGCTGCGATGTCGCTAACGGCGCCAGATGTGCGTCACTAACGACGTGACCCCGACGATTTATCGTTAGCGATGTCGCAGAGTGTAAAGTTTTATCGTAGTAACTTCAACTGTGACAGATAAAAAAATCCAGAAAATCACATTTTGTGATTTTTAAATAACACTATGTAACAAGATTTTTGTTCCCAGGGAATAAATGTAATTTCTTAATTGGTTATATCATAAAATCATGTAAAAAATTAGCCTGCAAAAACTTTGATTTTGCGGTCAGGACAGTGAAAAGTTGATATTGGAATACCGTTGTTACAGGAGGACTGGCTGATTAGGTGGTGTATATCGCAATCGCCAGTTGGGGCCCACCGTGCTCCAGATGACAAAGGAGCTGCTGGCAACCCAATAGTTAGGCGGAGAATACGGAGCTGGGTGGCTCTGAAATAATAGGGGCCTGATCCAAATTAAATAGCACTTGGATCAGGAGACTGTGAACCCTGTTAGTGTAACAGGGTCCACTCATCCAGCCCAGCAATTTCCTGTTCACGCCACAGGGGTCCTGGGGTACGCTGTCCGTGCGCATAGGGGGCACAACCGGACAGGTGGCACAGCAGCTGCAACCCAGTTGACTCCACTGGGGTGCACTAGCAGGACTGGATGGTAGGAGGTGGAAGCCCGGCGCCTGACCCTAGCGTGCTGAGCCACGAGTGTCTTGACGTGACAAGCACCGGACGCCTAACCCTGCCTACTGCTTCTGTGACTCCCTGGCCTATCAGGTCATCGCAGGGTATTGTGCAACCTGCCCTTCTGCACAGTATCCACCTCCTCCTTGGTTACGGCTCCTGGACCTTTGGTGTTGCTAACAGCTTAGCCAATCAAAATCCTAGGAACACTTTCCACTTTAACCTACCAGACACACCATCGGGGGGGGCCTGAAGGGAATAGGGCCGTCCACATGGGGGGTTGGTAAAGGGAAAAGTGAGGAAAGTGACAGTTGAGTTGGGCAGTCGAGTTGAGCATTGGAGAGTGGAAGGAGGTGAAATGATTCTCTGGGAGAGAGAGGTCACAGAGCAGAGCTTCTGTGTATTAGGTGGCAGACGTTGGTCTGGGCCTGGTAGGAGCTGGAACCCCGGTCGCAGGGGACAGTGTCAAGGGGCAAGGACTGCCGAGGAGGGTGGCCGGCGGCCTTGAGCTGTCACCGGGCAGGGGCCAAGGCACAACAGGGTATGTGGACCCCAGGCCGGAAAGTAGCTTCACGCGTTCCAGTAATTTACCCGACGGGGGTGAAGACTTCAAGTGTCATCCCCAACCCGCTCCAAAATCGGGGTACTAGCGCACCGATGGGATTGGACTTTCCCACTACAGTCCAAAGAAATCCTACGCGTGAACCCTGAGAGCAAGCTCACTCCATTAGCCATATGGGTGAGCGGGACCAGGAGAGTTTCATACCAACGGGTCCAACTGAGACAAAGGTGCGAAGGACAAGGCCACAGGCTAACAGCAACACCAAGGGAACGGACCCAGGCATGCTCCCTACAAGCTGCAGTGGTACTCAGAATTCTGGTTTATAAGTTGTCAGTGTTGTGATTCCGGGACTGAGTGAGTACGTTGAAAACCCCTGTTCCTATTCCCAACGGCACCCAAACACCATCCATGATCCACGGGCCCCGGGACACAAACCCCCTACCCACGGAGGGGTTAAAAATCAGGCTGCCACACCATCGTCACTGGGCTCCCCAACGGCAGCGGTGGTCCCTCACGTTACCACTTACCGTGGGTGGCATCACGAACTTTCCAAAAACTCCCCTGTACATAGTCCCCCTTTTTTAATCGAGTGGCTGTGCGACCCCCGGGTCTGATATGACCGCTCGAGCCACCGCGGATGCGGATCCGAGCAGCAGCCCTGCTGCTGGCACGGGGGCGGCACACCTCCAATCTAAAGTTTATGCTGCAAAGAGGCTCTAACATGGAGGTGGTCTGTCTGTCTGAGCATAGGTGAAGACTGTGCACCTCCATGTTGTCTCCAGCCCCTTTTATACCCTAGGTCTGCCCCAAACCCAGGGTGGACCACAATGGCACCTCCAGGGTCCACTAGCGGAGTGCCACGTCATCAGTGACATCACCAGCTGCCCATCTGGCACCACCACGTCACTGATGACCTCATGGCAGCCACGCCCCAAACACCTCACCAGTCACCGTCTGACGACCAATGGTGGGGTGCTAGGTCATAGCGGCAGGCCTCTGTGAGCCAGTCCGGAGTGGCCACGTCATCAGGACACCTGATGCCTACTGGCCTATCAGGGCCTGCCACCTCACAGACATGCCCAATGAAGTGCCTGAGCATGCTCAGTAGCCTGAACAACGGACTTAAGCTCAGAAATCAGCATGCTCAGTAGGCACAACACAGAACTTAGACACGGCACGATGTCCAAGTACCTGGGCAGAGAGGCTTTTCACACTAAGTGTGTGAGCATGCTCATTAGCCTGAACTGAGGACTTAGCCTCAGAAATGGCATAATCGGGCTGAGCATGCCCACTAGGCGAAACACTGGACTAAAGGCCCCATCACACGCAGCGATATCGCTAGCAAGCGTACCCGCCCCCATCGTTTGTGCGTCACGGGCAAATTGCTGCCCGTGGCGCACAATATCGTTCGGAGCCATCACACGGACTTACCTCCCTAGTGACATCGCTGTGGCCGGTGAACCGCCTTCTTTCTAAGGAGGCGGTTCGTGCGGCGTCACAGTGGCGACACTAAGAGGCCGCCCAATAGAAGCGGAGGGGCGGAAATGAGCGGCCGTAACATCGTGCCCACCTCCTTCCTTCCTCATTGCCGGTGGCCGCAGGTAAGCTGTAGTTCGTCGTTCCCGAGGTGTCACACGTAGCGATGTGTGCTGCCACGGGAACGATGAACAACCTGCATCCTCAACAATCAACGATTTTTTGAAAATAAACGACGTGTCAGCGATGGACGATTTGGTGAGTATTTTCCATCGTTAACAGTCGCTCGTTTGTGTCACACGCAACGACGTCACTAACAATGCCGAATGTGCGTCACGGAATCCATGACCCTGGCAATATATTGTTAGATATGTCGTTGCATGTGACGGGGCCTTTAGGCTCTGGCTGGGGTAAATCGGCGCGCGCATGCGCACTAGCCACTTCTCCACACTTAGATGTGGAGGAGCAAGCAGCCAGCTGGACAACCCGAGGCAAGGCCTAAAATGGCGAGAGGCGCCAGGGCGTGACTGGAACCACAGCTGGCTGCTTGCGGCTACGGAGCCGCCGATTCGTAACTGTCTTAAGGAAAATTACAAAGGTTTGGATTTAAGTTCATAATGAAAACGATATACAATATATTTCAAATCATTAGCATATTTTAATCAAAATGCTACAAATTGATGAAAAGGAACCTAGAAATGTTTACTTTTGTGAGAGTATGTCATATCATTTTAAGAATTAATCCCCAAATGTAGTCCCCCATCAGATTTTCCTTGTAGCTTCCCTGGCATTCTATATTTTGAAATTTGCTCTCTTGATGAAAGCGCTCTCCTTGCTCCAACTTCTGTTTGAGTCTATCAAAATGAGCATCAAGGATATGGACTTTGAGACCTCATGCAGCCCATTTTGCTTCACCAATCACAACCAATGCAACATAGTTTTCAGCTTTATGATTTCCAAAGGAAGCCTGTAACTACATTAACAAAACTGATCCATGCTTCTTTCTCTTTTCTTTTGAGGAGTTTGGGAAACTCTTGACACTCCATAACTTTCTTGATTTGAGAGCCAACATAAAACTCCAGCTTTATCTTTTGCTTATGAAAGCTTTTGGAAGAGATCTTGTAGATATTTGAATGGCACTAATTCCTTGTCCAAAGTTGTGACAAATTGATTCATGAGGCCTAGTTTGATGTGGAAAGATGGCATTAGTATTTTTCAAGGGTCTACAAGTGGCTCCCATTTAATGTTGTTGTTCCCCACGGAAACTCAGTACATCAGGCCAATATTGTCTATGGTAGTGTGACACCCTGGACCCCAGGGGTCACAGAACATCATCACACACATACACACCCCCTTCCCTGGTATGGAACACCCGTCAACAAAACCCTTGTTTCCTCCTCCAGGGTCTGATGCCCACACCAGGTGGGGCGGAGCCAGGTGGTTGGCCCCACCCACCGAGGAGTTCACAGGCCTGGAGGCGGGAAAAGTGGAGAGTGCAGTTTGGAGTGGAGAGGAGTGAAGTTCAGGAGTTGAGAGGAGTGAAGTGGAGACTGTGTGTGTCTGGGTCGGAGCCCAGGCACAGTTAGCAAGGTCAGCAGATGGTGGTGGCCGTCTGCAGGAGTTAGTGGACGTCTGCTGAACCGTAGGACCGGGTCGGGGGTTGGCCCGCCGGTACCGAACCGGGGAGCGGAGTGAAGCTAAGCACCAAGGCAGGGTACTCACACCCTGACTAGGCTCGGAAGCCGCCGTAACGGTCAAATTCTCTGATTGCGGTCTGGACCTCAGGGGTTAATTCCCACCCAAGTCCCGTCAGAAGGCAACAGCCCAACCCGTCTGGATAAGAGCCACCGTCAACGACCAGAGATCCAAGGGCCAGCGCCTGCGGGCAAAACGGGCTCTCCCGACATGTACAAGCCGGGGAGAGGACCACCCGTGGGAATCCATAGGGGTCAAACACTTACACACAGGTGCAGGGAAAGACAGCCGCCATCATCGCGTCCGGGGAGAGAGAAGACGCCGCAGCTGACTGCGGGCCCAGTCCATCCAGCAGTTTGGTTTACCAGAGACTCTGTTATTGACTAGCTGAGTGAGGACACCAGTGCCATCCGGCACAGCGCTGCACCGTAACGCTGCCCCGCTTCCGCGCTGCCTCCCCGCACCAGCACCTGCACCTAGCCCCTACCCACCAACATCCATACCCCCAACCGGGGCCCCGGGACCAACAGCCCCTACCCACGGAGGGGCCAACACCTCAGCTGCTCTCTGCCATCGCTCCCGGGAACCCCCATCACCAGCAGCGGTGGTGCCCACCATCACCACAACCCCGTGGGTGGCGTCACAACCGACATCCCACCACCAAACCTCCCCTTTTCACTCGTGGGCGAGGAGGCGCTGCTCGAGCCCCCGGGTCCGGCCCTGTGCTCGAGCCACCGAGGAGCAGAAGCACCGGACCCGAGCACCAGCGATTCCCAGGCGAGCGGCGTTCCCAATAGCTCCGCCCGCGACAGTAGCGTCCCTGCTATCCCAAAGGCAAACAAAGCATTGAAACTTAGTATAGCCTCCTTGAAAACCCATCAAGAATGCAACCATTTTGAAATCTCAAATTACTTCCCAACCATATTCCTCATATTTCATTACATTTAACAATCTCTTCACATTTTCATAATCTTTGTTAAGCTTTGCCGAATGGGCAAGAGGAAGAGAAGGAATCTGGTTACCATTATATAAAAACAAAAACAAAAAACAAAAAAGTGAGCCGGAGTATGAGATTGTATACATGGAACTTGTGAGACCATGTTCACACTGGCCATAAGACAAAGAGAAACCAAGGCAAAAATTGTGAAAACATACTCTGCTGTAACTAAATAAAAGCATAGTGCATAAAAACATATGGTACTTAGTAAACACTGTTTTTGATCAAAAAAAGCATAAAGCTATCCCACCAAACATCAAGGTGTACCCAGTTGGGATAGTACTTTACACTCTCTTATATTAAAACCTTACCATGGGTCTAAAATAGGCCTCAATGTGGCTAAGGGCTGAGAGCGACCGGGTCCCAACAGGACACACACAGTCAGGGGGATTCACAGAATGAAATGTCCAGCTCACTGAGAAGGGGGCCACTCCCTGTTTGCACTGAATACAAAAAAACTACATAAAAACAAAAAAGTGAGCCGGAGTATGAGATGGTATACATGGAACTTGTGAGACCATGTTCACACTGGCCATAAAACAAAGAGAAACCAAGGAAAAAATTGTGAAAACACACCCTGCTGTAACTAAATAAACCATCACCACAACCCCGTGTGTTACGGGGGGCTGTCTGATAATAAAACCTAAAGGAATATCAGACAGTCAGGGTCCACCGTGCAAAGACTCTGCTGCAGACTATGGCAGAGTGCAATACCTCTGTTAAACTAACAGAGGAATATAATTAGTAAATAAGGCAATTCCTCCCTTACTTGGAGGGTGTGTGGAATGGTCTCTGTTAATGATCACAGAGACAAAAGCAGTGAGTGTGAAATGGCACCTACCTAGGTCCGTTCCTCTAGTGGTGCCAGGAGACGGACAGCAGCGTAAGCCGCACAAAGCTCCTACCTGCGTTCGCTCCACTAGTGTGCGATGACACGAACCACTAGATATGGCACCTACCTAGGTCCGCTCTTCTAGTGGTGCAAAAGAAACGGACAGCAGCGTAAGCCGCACAAAGCTCCTACCTCTGTTCGCTCCCCTAGTGTGCGAGGATACGAACAACTGCCAGACGCAGTATAAGGAACGTTACCCTAGTGGCAACATCCACCTACGAGTAGAATCACAAGGCCCAGCCGTACCATGTGCCTCAGGCACCTGCCTATGTCCGCTCCACTAAGAGGTAAGGATATGGACTGCAGCCGAAGCTGTAAGGTATAAGAACGCTACCCTGCCGGTAGCGCTCACCTAACATAGACAGAGAGATGCCTAGAGGGACGTGCACAGGGCGTCTACCCTCATGCATGAACCAAGAGGACTAAGCGCCGGGCGGCGTGCGTCAGGGTCTTATATAGACTCTGTGCCTCATCCAAGATGGAGGACACCAGAGCCAATCCGCTGCCAGAATGACAGCAATGACGTCACGCTGGCCTATCACCGAGCAAAGCGTCACAAGCACATGACCAGCGACCAATCGGCATGGAAGGTGTCAGAGACATGTGACCACGTGTCACAAGCACATGACCAGAGGCCAATCAGCTTAGAAGGTGTCAGAGACATGTGACCTCGTGTCAGCGATGATGTCACCCGCACATGTGCAATGGCTCCAAGATAGTCCTATCTTGGAGCCTAAGTCCTTAGTCTCCAGCGCTTGCACATGTGCAGTAGCAAGAAATCTGGACATAGTCTCCAGAGCCACAGCAACCGTAACAGTACCTCCCCCTCAAGGGCCCCCTCCCGGCGACGCAGATAATCGGCAACTAAGTCGGGAGCATGGACAGCCTCCTCAGGCTCCCAAGAGCGATGTTCCGGGCCATAGCCCTCCCAATCTATCAAGAAGAACCTGCGCCCTCTAACCATCTTAGAACCAACTATGGCTCGTACCTCATAGCTAGAGCGAGAGGAATCAGAGGCAGGAGAGTGCACTTCACGAGCGTGAGGTAAAATAGCCGGCTTTAGCAGTGAAACATGGAATTTGTCATGGATCCTAAGATGGACGGGTAACTTCAATTGGTAGACTACAGGATTTACCTGTCGAAGAACCTCATAAGGACCCAGGAAACGAGGAGCAAATTTGACAGAGCTCACTCTAAGTTTCACGTGTTTTGCAGAGAGCCACACAAAGTCCCCCGGAGAAAAGACAGGAGCTGGGCGACGAAACCGATCGGACACAGTCTTCATACGGTCCTTAGCTGCTTGGACCGACTCTTGAGTCCGATCCCAAACCTCTCTGGCATTAGTTGCCCAGTCGGCCACAAGAGGAGGAGGTGCAGCAGCGGGAAACGGTACCGGTACCCTAGGGTGTTGCCCATTATTGAGTACGAACGGTGTCTGCCCAGTGGCCTCAGCCAGCGAATTGTTAAGGGCAATTTCGGCCCAGGGTAGGAGGGAGGACCAGTTATCGTGGTTCTCAGCAACAAAGTGTCAAAGGTATATAATCATGGATTGATTGGTACGCTCAACCAAACCATTGGTCTCCGGATGGTATGCCGAAGAGAGATTCAACTCAATTTGCAGAAGGCTACAAAGATCTCGCCAGAAACGGGAAGCAAATTGCGGGCCTCTATCACAAATGATACGATCTGCCATCCCGTGAAGCCTAAAGACATGCTTGAGGAATAGTTTGGCTAGTACCCTGGAAGATGGGATTCTCGATAACGGTACGAGATGAACCATCCGGGAGAAATGGTCCGTAATGACCCACACAAATCTATGTCCCTGTGAACACGGAAGATCACCCACAAAGTCCATGCCTACCACCTCCCATGGTCTATCTGGCACTGGTAAAGGATGCAAGAGCCCAGCCTGTCTCTGCCGTAACGGACGGTTGCGAGCACACGAGTAGCAGGAACCGACATATCTCTTGACGTGGCTGGCTAAGTGTGGCCACCAATACCACCTCTCGAGTAACTCTCGTGTTCGTCTAATACCAAAATGCCCACCCACCTTTGAGGTGTGGGCCCACGACAGTATATCATTCTGTCGATCCGGCGGAACAAAGGTCTTGCCCGGTGGGATTTGGTCTAACGTCACAGGGGAGAGCGTATGAAAAACCCTGGAGGGAAGGATAAGACGAGGTTCGTCAATCTCTTCCTGGGTAGAAACCATAGAGCGAGACAGGGCGTCTGCCTTGTTATTCTTACTCCCAGACAGATAGTTGATGGAGAAGTGAAAGCGGGAGAAAAACAAGAACCAGCGGGCTTGGCGAGGATTCAGACGCTGAGCGGTTTGTAAGTACGTCAGATTCTTATGGTCTGTATAGACCTGGAAAGGATGTTTCGCTCCTTCCAGCAAGTGACGCCACTCCTCCAAGGCTAATCTCAGAGCGAGCAGTTCCCTATCCCCAATGGTATAGTTTCTCTCTGCCGGTGAAAAGGTTTTAGCAAAGAAGAAACACGGGCTTTTTCTACCTGCACCGTTCTTTTGATACAAGACCGCACCAGCACCCACTGAAGAGGCATCAACCTCCAAGAGGAAGGGCTTATTCTCATCGGGTCTTTGAAGAACGGGAGCAGTTGAAAAGTGTCTTTTTACTGCCTCAAAAGCCTGGGATGTCTCAGTAGACCAGACTTTTGGATTAGCACCTTTCTTAGTCAAGGCCACCAAAGGGGCCACCAAAGTAGAGAAATGGGGTATGAACTGCCTGTAATAATTGATGAATCCTAAGAAGCGTTGCACCGCCTTCAAGGAATGAGGTTCGGACCATTCCAGGACAGCAGAGAGCTTCGCAGGATCCATAGCCAGACCCTCTTGTGAGATAATGTAACCCAAAAAAGGCAAGGATGACTGCTCGAATACACATTTTTCGAGTTTAGCAAACAATGAGTGCTCCCTTAAACGGGAAAGGACACGAACGACATCCTGACGATGAGTCTCCAGATCAGGAGAAAAAATCAGAATGTCGTCCAGATACACCACGACGGAGGATAACAGTAAATCCCTGAACACATCGCTTACGAAGTCTTGAAATACTGCGGGTGCATTACATAAACCAAAAGGCATGACGAGGTATTCATAGTGACCGTCTCGGGTGTTAAAAGCGGTCTTCCATTCGTCACCCTCTCGAATTCGTACCAAGTTATACGCACCCCGCAGATCCAACTTCGTAAAAACCTGAGCTCCCTCAGTCTGTCAAAGAGCTCCGAAATTAAAGGTATCGGGTATTTGTTCTTTATTATGATTGCGTTGAGACCCCTGTAATCTAAGCAGGGACGCAAATCACCCTCTTTCTTCTGAACAAAGAAAAACCCAGCTCCCGCGGGAGAGACAGACTTCCGAATGAACCCCTTCTCTAAAATCTCTCTTATATAGGTCGACATGGCCTCCGACTCAGGTATTGACAGGGGGTAAACCCTGCCCTTAGGTGGAACCAAACCTGGGATAAGGTCTATGGCACAGTCATACGGCCTAAGGGGTGGAAGAACCTCAGCACCCTGTTTGGAGAACACGTCAGCGAAATCCAAATAGGGTGTAGGTATGGGAGAGAGATCAGTTGATGCAACCGCCATGACCTTAGGTGGTAAGGGAAGACATCGGGACTGACATTTCGAACCCCAACTAATAATGCTGTCGGACTCCCAGTCAATTAGAGGAGCATGGGTCCGAAGCCATGGGAGACCCAGAAGAACGTCGTCTATACCCTCAGGCAAAACAAGAAAATAAATCTCCTCTATGTGACCGTGAGACAGGGAAAGGCGCAAGGGAACTGTCCTCAATGTAATGGAGTCAGACAACATAGTCCCATTAACAACACGGACAGGAATAGGCGCCTCTAACATGATAGAGGGAATATTGTGTCTCTTTACAAATCCTGAGGACACAAAAGTCCCGTCAGCTCCGGAATCCACAAAAGCCATAATAGGCCATGTATTCTCAGAGAATGAGAGCTGACCTGGGATACTACACTCAGAGGGTGCAGAAGACGTCTCTAGTAACCCCCCTCTAATGGTTACTAGGCCTGGGAGTTTCCCTGACGGCTAGGACACTTGTTGGCATAGTGCCCAGCCTGACGACATACGTAACATATAGGAGGACCAGACTTGCGTAGTCTGGAGGACGTATGACCTAACTCCATAGGAGTGGGAGATGTTTCAGATGCTGAGGAAGATGGTAGTGGACCCTCAACAACTGGAATAGCCCGATGCTTAGGGCGTGAGGAAGAGACCTCGAGTCTACGTTCCCTATGGCGTATGTCGATCCTCGTTGCTACTGTGATCAAGTCCTCCAGAGAAGCAGGGACCTCACGAGTAGCAAGAGCATCCTTGACATAGCCTGCCAACCCTCTCCAGAAGATAGGAATCAACACCTTCTCTGGCCAATCTAGTTCTGCCACCAGAGTTCTAAAAGCAATGGCATAAGAACTAGTGGATAACGAACCCTGAGATAGATCTAACAGTCTCAGGGCCGGATCATGGGTAACCTGCGGACCCATGAATACCACCTTTAGAGCATCAAGAAAGTCTTGATGTCTCAGAGTAACCACATCAGAGCGCTCCCATAGGGGAGTCGCCCATTCTAAGGCTTTGTCCTGAAGTAAGGAGATGATAAAGCCTACTCTGGACCTCTCCGTAGAGAAGCGAGAAGAGTTGACCTCTAGGTGTATCTGACCCTGACTAATGAAACCACGACATGATCTGGCATCGCCAGAATATCTGTTTGGCAGAGCAAGTCGAGGATCATGTGCAGATGTCACCATGGTCTGAGGTTTATCCTCTATACTCTTGAGCCGCGACTCAAGTACTTGTATGTAACGGTGTAACTGCTGATATTCTGCCATAACTGCCAGACCCTTGGCTCAGTCCTAATGTTACGGGGGGGCTGTCTGATAATAAAACCTAAAGGAATATCAGACAGACAGGGTCTACCGTGCAAAAACTCTGCTGCAGACTATGGCAGAGAGCAATACCTCTGTTAAACTCACAGAGGAATATAATTAGTAAATAAGGTAATTCCTCCCTTACTTGGAGGGTGTGTGGAATGGTCTCTGTTAATGATCACAGAGACAAAAGCAGTGAGTGTGAAATGGCACCTACCTAGGTCCGTTCCTCTAGTGGTGCCAGGAGACGGACAGCAGCGTAAGCCGCACAAAGCTCCTACCTGCGTTCGCTCCACTAGTGTGCGAGGACACGAACCACTAGATATGGCACCTGCCTAGGTCCGCTCTTCTAGTGGTGCAAAAGAGACAGACAGCAGCATAAGCCGCACAAAGCTCCTACCTCTGTTCGCTCCCCTAGTGTGCGAGGATAAGAACAACTGCCAGACGCAGTATAAGGAACGTTACTCTAGCGGCAACGTCCACCTACGAGTAGAATCACAAGGCCCAGCCGTACCATGTGCCTCAGGCACCTGCCTATGTCCACTCCACTAAGAGGTAAGGATACGGACTGCAGCCGAAGCTGTAAGGTATAAGAACGCTACCCTGCCGGTAGCGCTCACCTAACATAGACAGAGAGATGCCTAGAGGGACGTGCACAGGGCGTCTACCCTCATGCATGAACCAAGAGGACTAAGCGCCGGGCGGCGTGCGTCAGGGTCTTATATAGACTCTGTGCCTCATCCAAGATGGAGGACACCAGAGCCAATCCGCTGCCAGAATGACAGCAATGACATCACGCTGGCCTATCACCGAGCAAAGCGTCACGAGCACATGACCAGCGACCAATCGGCATGGAAGGTGTCAGAGACATGTGACCACGTGTCACAAGCACATGACCAGAGGCCAATCAGCTTAGGTGTCAGAGACATGTGACCTCGTGTCAGCGATGATGTCACCCGCACATGTGCAATGGCTCCAAGATAGGACTTAGTCTCCAGCGCTTGCACATGTGCAGTAGCAAGAAATCTGGACATAGTCTCCAGAGCCACAGCAACCGTAACACCGTGGGTGGCGTCACAACCGACATCCCACCACCAAACCTCCCCTTTTCACTCGTGGGCGAGGAGGCGCTGCTCGAGCCCCCGGGTCCGGCCCCGTGCTCGAGCCACCGAGGAGCAGAAGCACTGGACCTGGAATCTGGTTACCATTATAGTAGTAGTAGCAGTAGTAGTAGTAATACTTATGTGACGCCCTGGACAAGCCAGGGGTCACAGTGGCATCACCACACCCTACACCCCGGTTAGGCACATCAAAGCTAGACCCAAAAATCTTTGTTGCCTTCCTCCAGGGGCTGATGTTCACACCAGGGGGTGGGCCAGGCGGTTGGTCCCGCCCACCGAGGAGTTCACAGTCCTGGAGGCGGGAAAAGAGTTGAGTTAAGCTAGGGAAGTGAAAGTGGAAGGAGTAAAAGTGAAGTGGAGTAGAGCAACTGACTGAGAGCGTCCGGGTGTGTGCCCCGGACAGTGACAGCAAGGTTAGCACACGGCAGTGACCGTCTGCAGGAGTGGCCTATCGGAGTTGCTGTAAGGACCGTGGACGGGCGGTGGCCCGGCGGTACCGGACCGGTAGACAAGGAGAAGCCAGCACCATTGGCAGGGGCCTTTTGGACCCCGGCAAGGCTTGGAGTCGCCGTGAATTTGCCAAATCCGTCAGTGAAGGGGACCTCCGGGTTTCCAAACAACTAAGTCCCGATTGAAGGCAACAGTCCAACCGTATGAGAGAGACACCGCCACCGCCAAGGCACCAGTTTCTCAGGGCCAGCGCCTGCGGGCAAAGAGGGGCTCCTCCGGCCCATATCCAAGCCGGGGAGCGGGTTACCGGTGGGAACCCATTGGAACCAACAGAAGTACTAGGTGCAGGAAAAGAGACAGTCACCGTTAACTACCGGGGAAAAGCAACAGCAGCCGTCCGTGGGAACCGTCTTTCCAGCCGTGTGTTTTACCGAGAACTGTGTCATCGTCTCAGGCTGAGTGAGTACCACCGTGCCGTGCGGCACAGCGCTGCCCCCACGACCCTGCACCTCACCAGGCCCCGCAACTGGCCTGTCATCACCCATCCTCCACCCCATCACTGGGCCCCGGGACAACCAACCCCTACCCACGGAGGGGAGAACTAACAACTCAGCTGCTCCCTGTCACCGCTCCCGGGATACCCATACAGAGCAGCGGTGGTGTTACCAAAAATCACCACAACCGTGGGTGGCGTCACGGACAATAACCAAATCCCCACCACCAATCCACCCCTTTCACTCATGGGCGAGGAGTCCCCGGGATCCGGCACACCGCTCGAGCCACCACCGAGCAGCGGCAGCCGCAGCAGCAGCAGCGGCCGGACCCGAGCAGTGGGAGAGCGCGGCGTCCCCTCCTCCGCCCGCGACACTTATGTGTATCAATAGCTTTGAATGATGTAAAGTCTGGAATCCTGAAGTCCAAACATCTTTCATACTTTGGTTACCATGAAAGGAGAAAACAAACCTTATCAGACTAATTAAACAACAGTAATGTGTAGTTCACATGAGCAATGACATTTGAATATAGTGAGTTTACTATTGGACTACATAGGTATCCTAAAATCATTGTGGCAGCTACAAAAGCGAAGTTTCAGGGTTACATCAACTTTTTCCAAAATAAGTAATGCACAATTAAACTCTTTTAACCCAGGAACAAATTTTTTTTTTGTTTTTTGTTACATAGTGTATTTAATTTCTATTTTGTTGCATGAAACAAGTATTTGATCACCGACCAACCAGCAAGAATTCTGACTCTCACAGACTTGTTATTTTTTACTGTAAGAAGCTCTTAAGCAGCGTGCCCACGATCAGTGTTTGCAGCGTTTTGTATGCAGCATGCTTCAGCTGAGTCCAAAACGCTGCGTTGTACAATACAAGTGTAAGGGGTGGGCAGACCCCTTACAATGAGGTACAGTTTCCCCGGAATGTTGATGTTATTTAATAAAAAAAAAAAAATGTTTTATTGTTATTGCACTGTTTTAGTGGGATCCCCTGGTGGCCGGGTGGGACGGCTGTCCCCATAGGAGCAGGGTAGAGGAAAGGAGGAGCCGGCAGCAGAAAGGGGAGGGAGAAGGAGAGTTGTTAGGAAAAAGTTAGAACCAGGAGTCAGTCGAGTCCGGGACGGGAGAGAAGAAGCAGAAGGGGCAGAGTGTGGGAGCTGGGTAAATAGGAAAGCCGGAGAAAAGAAGAGAAGGAGTAGCCTCAAGTGTGAAGCAGTACTGGTGTGGGTCCAGTCTGTGTTAGCCGGAGTGGGAGCCAGGTGAAGTGGATTAGCCGGGCACATCCCCACTGGAGGAGACGTCAGGAACAGGTTTTTCCCTCCTAGCAAAAAGTGTGAAGTCACCTGAAGTGTTGTGCCTTTGTGGAGAAAAAGCGTTTAATAAAAATGCCTGCTGGTTCAATTGATCCACGTCTGCAGAGTCTCTGTACAACTGACGACGGCGTCTGCACCACCACACTCTGCCCCACCAAGTCATCTCCTGTCCCCAAAGTGACGGCGGCACCAGGGGTAAGCCTAGCAGAAGGGGCCACGACTACAATCCCCGAGGCGCCCCTGGCACCCCGTTACATGTGGCGTAGTCGGCAGGATCCGGATTATATGCAAGGGGTCCCGACTCAAGAAGATGGAGACCAAGTGGTGCCTAGGGCACAGGATCCGGGTTATTAGCGAAGAGTCCCGATCCCTTGGTGGGAAGAACAAGTGGTGCCTAAGGCGTTGGACCGGGCACAAGATGGCGGCAAGATGGCCGTCGTCTTTATGGACACAGTGAGCGTGCGAAGAATTGGCGCCAAAAGAAGAGCCTGGGGCTGGCCGGTGAAGAAAAAGAAGTGCGGAGTGCGCCGCTCAAAGAGGGGAGGTGCTGGCTCCAGGATGCTGAGAAAGACATGTGAAGTGGGCGGTGTTACAGGAAGAAAGAAGAGCCGCCTTGGCCGGGTTGATGTGATGTGTGAAACTGGGGGTGGAGTGTACCCAAGAGCGGGAAAAGAAGGCCCGCCTCCACCTTCCCCAACATCTCCACTGTCCCCGACGCCATTGCAAGAGACGCCCACGCAGAGACCTACTTCAAGCAAAATGGAGGCTCTGAGTAAACAACATACTGCAGTGGGCGCGCTGGTAGCAGCCAGCCTGGGCAGAGGACGCCCGATGCAGACTGCGGACACAGAAGGACTTGCCCTTACCTTACCGGCCGTGCCAGAAGGACCGGAGTGGCCCACAAAAGTTACCTGGGTTACTACCTGGGATGCCGCGACCGGAGAGACCGCGACCGAAGTCAGGGCCACCTATCAGGCGCGGCTGCATACAGGAAGCAAGGTCCTGGGAGCTCCCATACACACAACAGTTCCAGCCCCGGAAGAACCACACGCCCGGGAGCTAGAAGAGGACGAGTGGGGGTTCTTTTGGGAGCCGGTGAAGCCGACGCCCCTGACGCAGCGAAAATCCCCATCGCCTGAACCCGATCCGGTGCAGGAGAGACTACTGGCCGAGACCGTGGCCCGCGAAATGATGGCTGGTCCCCTGAGCGACGAATTTGAACGACAGTGTACCGTCGGCACCGTAGTTAAATTCAACCAGAAAGAAGGCTATGGATTCATCGAGGATGAAGAGACCGGTGACCATTTCTTTTACAACCAGGTGAGCCTGGACACTGAGGGCCTACCACAACGCCTTCATACCTTATATCCGGGAGAGAAGGTGCGGTTCCGGAGAGAGGTGGGATGCCGGGGCCTATTCGCAGTAGGAGTGACCCGGATGCCCACTACCCAACAGGCTGCACAGTGGCAGCAAGAAATCGAGTGGGAAGAGTGCCAATACCGGCGGCGTGCACAGCAAAGACCGGTACTGTCTGAGATTTCCCACCCGAGAAGCACACTGGCAGTCTCCCCTGAAGTCGTGACCGGACCGAGCGCTGACCCAGAGAAGGGGACCCCGGCGGTGCTGGCAATTCAACAGAGCCTGGTTACTCACCCGGTGATCGTCATGGGCAGTCCCCAGCTGTCCCGTTCAGCGACCCCATCACCCCCGTCGGGGGTTGAGGAGACAAGACCAGAGACCGAGACACCGGAGCCAACCGTCAACTATGAACCCTTCCGGAGGCTGCGCCACTTGCCAGGTCAGTCCCTGTCTGATTACGTGAGGGCTCAGCGGGCTGAATGGCAATGGGCTTACCACCCCGAGTGAACCGTCATGACCGGAAGGTAAGGGACCTGTTTGTATTGAGTACCGGCATTGTTCAAGAGCCGGAAAAGTTTTACCGTTTACCACCTGTTCAAGCTGCTGAGCCCGGAAGGAGCCTGACGCTGGACTGAGCCAGGGGCTCCTTCCGTGTTGTTAAAGAAGACTTTGCTGTTTAGTGTTCCTGCCTACTAAGACCGGGAGTGCTGCAAAAGCCTCCGGGCAGAAGCCCTGCAAAGACCGGGAGTGCTTGCTGAAGGCCTCCGGGCACGCTATCTCCTAAGACCGGGAGCTCCCAGGAGGGACTCCGGGCGCCGGACTGGTGCGCCCCTTGCGTGTGCCCTAAGGTGGACATGTTTGTAGTTTTATTACAATGACTTTATTACATAAATGTGTTTTTTTAGGTTTGTGCCTTGCCGGGAGGCTTAGGCTTAAAGAGGGGAGGTATGTAAGGGGTGGGCAGACCCCTTACAATGAGAAAACAGAAGAAAAAACGACCATAAGAGCCCAAGTAGCTGAAGAGTGAAAAACTTTTTATTAGGGTGGTGAGCGGCACAATTACAAGAAAAACTCTGACAACAGGAATTCCCAGCACAATAAAGGTGTATATTTAAACACCATAACACATTATGGACCCATAGTTACAATAAAATGGGTGACCAAAAATATGTGTAGTAGAATACAAAAACCAGGTATGTACTGGAACAACCACAAGTTAAGGTCAAAAGATGGAAGGTAGGAAATAGTTAAAAGATGGCAAAAAAGATGGTAAATATTAGGTATAAAGATGTAAATAGACCAAAGTCTGAGAGTTGCCCAGATAACACTAATGGTCACCAATGTGTGACCAAACAGTGCTGAAAGAACCCTACCAAGCACAATATTACAAAAGCCATGGAAAAATCCAGGGGAGAGGGCGAATATATTCCATAGGAACCATACCTGAAAAAAACGGGAAGAGACCTGTGTCAGCGTCCGCCCGACGGCCGTTTCGACATTAAATGCCTTCGTCAGGGGAGTGATGAAGGCATTTTATGTCGAAACGGCCGTCGGGCGGACGCTGACACAGGTCTCTTCCCGGTTTTTTCAGGTATGGTTCCTATGGAATATATTCGCCCTCTCCCCTGGATTTTTCCATGGCTTTTGTAATATTGTGCTTGGTAGGGTTCTTTCAGCACTGTTTGGTCACACATTGGTGACCATTAGTGTTATCTGGGCAACTCTCAGACTTTGGTCTATTTACATCTTTATACCTAATATTTACCATCTTTTTTGCCATCTTTTAACTATTTCCTACCTTCCATCTTTTGACCTTAACTTGTGGTTGTTCCAGTACATACCTGGTTTTTGTATTCTACTACACATATTTTTGGTCACCCATTTTATTGTAACTATGGGTCCATAATGTGTTATGGTGTTTAAATATACACCTTTATTGTGCTGGGAATTCCTGTTGTCAGAGTCTTTCTTGTAATTGTGCCGCTCACCACCCTAATAAAAAGTTTTTCACTCTTCAGCTACTTGGGCTCTTATGGTCGTTTTTTCTTCTGTTTTCCTATTAATGTTTGCGATTGCCCTAGTCCACTCCAAGATTAACTATTATGAATTATCTCAGTACTGTACAGTGTACATATTAATCTTGGAGTTATGTATTGGTTGTTAATCTTGTCCCTTACAATGAGGTACAGTTTCCCCGGAATGTTGATGTTATTTAATAAAAAAAAAAATGTTTTATTGTTATTGCACTGTTTTAGTGGGATCCCCTGGTGGCCGGGTGGGACGGCTGTCCCCATAGGAGCAGGGTAGAGGAAAGGAGGAGCCGGCAGCAGAAAGAGGAGGGAGAAGGAGAGTTGTTAGGAAAAAGTTAGAACCAGGAGTCAGTTGAGTCCGGGACGGGAGAGAAGAAGCAGAAGGGGCAGAGTGTGGGAGCTGGGTAAATAGGAAAGCCGGAGAAAAGAAGAGAAGGCGTAACCTCAAGTGTGAAGCAGTACTGGTGTGGGTCCAGTCTGTGTTAGCCGGAGTGGGAGCCAGGTGAAGTGGATTAGCCGGGCACATCCCCACTGGAGGAGACGTCAGGAACAGGTTTTTCCCTCCTAGCAAAAAGTGTGAAGTCACCTGAAGTGTTGTGCCTTTGTGGAGAAAAAGCGTTTAATAAAAATGCCTGCTGGTTCAATTGATCCACGTCTGCAGAGTCTCTGTACAACTGACGACGGCGTCTGCACCACCACACTCTGCCCCACCAAGTCATCTCCTGTCCCCAAAGTGACGGCGGCACCAGGGGTAAGCCTAGCAGAAGGGGCCACGACTACAATCCCCGAGGCGCCCCTGGCACCCCGTTACACAAGCATAGTGAATGGATTTCTAGAAATCACATGCCCACTGTGCTTTTTTCCGCAGCAAACACTGACCTTTGGTGCATGTTCCCAGACCGCAGCATGTCAATTGTTTGCTGCGGATTCGCATGCGTCCTCCGTAGGGAGAACACAAGCGGGAGACTGCAGCGCACCGAACCCTGATTGTGGGTACGAGCAGCTGCGGTCTCTTGTGGAGAAGACTCGCGGCTCCGCAGGTCAGGACCCGCTGCGTTCAAGATGCAGTGAGTCCTGATCATGGGCACTTACCCTTACTCTGCACTCATTACTTGTATTAATTGCACCTGTTTTAATCATTACCTGTAAAAAAGACCCCTGTCCACACACTAAATCAATCACACTCCAACCTCTTCAGCATGGCTAAGTGCAAACAGCTGTCTAAGAACACTGGGGACAAAATTCTGCAGAGAGCAGAGTAGACCTGCACAGTTTTGGGATGGGCTACAGGACAATAGGCAAACAGCTTGGTGAGAAAGCAACAACTATTGGTGCAATTATTAGAGAATGGAGAAACACAATATGATTGTCAATCTTACTCGGTCTGGGGCTCCATGTAAGATCTCACCTCGTGGGATAAGGATGATTCTTAGAAAGGTCAGGAATCAGTCCAGATCTACACAGGAGGACCTGGTCACCTGTGGGAGGACCCACAGTCTGAAAGTCTACCGTTAGTGAAACACTATGCCATCATGGATTATAATCCTGCAGGGTCTGCAAGGTTCCTTTTGTCCACACCAGTTTGAAGTTCCTCAATGACCATCTGGATGATCCAGAGGAGGCGTGGGAGAAGGTAATGTGGTCACATGAGACCAAAACAGAACTTTCTAGTATCAATTCCACTTGAAGAAGAAGGATGAGTACACCCCCAAGAACACCATCCTGTTACGTCACCACCGGAGTCCGCTCATTTGACTTCTACTCGGATCACCAGGCAACGCTACGTTCCTGCCGTGAATAGTGCTGGTGATGCGAGAGGAGTCGATACTAGTGGCGCCGGTGGACGCAGGCTCCGCTCATCCACTGGTCTGGGTTTCCTGGGGATCTGCAGTGCTACTGGTTGACTGCAGGTGGCAGGTGTCTCCTAGCTGAAGTACCATCATTCAGCTACAGCCTATGGGAAGACACCACACCCTTTTTAATGCCCCTCCTGTCTGCTGACCTCTGCCAGAGATAGTTCTGATATTCTGGCTCCTGTTTTGTCCTGTTCTGTGATTTTGTGTGCTGATTACAGCTTGTTTCCTGACTACGTCTCCTACCTGCTGTTTTTGTACCTCGCTGCCCGATCCGGTTTTGACCTCTGCTTGTTTCTGATTACGTCCTTGCCTGCCGATTCTGTCCCTGTTCCGCAATTCCTGGTTTGACCCTGCCTGACGACTACTTTCTCAGACTGCAGCCTTCCACAGGTAGTGATCTTCATTGCCCTGTGTAATTCCAAATCCCTGTATAGGGTTAAAGAGTTTCAGGGTTCTGGGGGTCCTGCTTGGTGAGTGGCTTCCCTCTAGCCTGTCCATTACAGCCCGTCTGAGTCTGTGGATCCAGGTAGGCGTTACACATCCCTACCGTGAAGCATAGAGGTGGAAACATCATACTTTGGGGATGCTTGTCTACAAACAGGATAGAACGACTGCACCGTATTACAGGGAGTATGGATGGGTTCATGTATCGCGAGATTTTGGCCAACAACCTCTTTTTTTCAGTAGGAGTATTGAAGAAGGGTCGTGGCTGAGTCTTCCAGCATAACAATGACCTGAAACACACAGCCAGGGCAACTACGTAAGAAGCATTACAAGGTTCTGGAGTAACCTAGCCAGTCTCCAGACCTGAACCCAATGGAAAATATTTGGATGGAGCTGAAACTCAATGTTGTCCAGTGACAACCCCAAAACCTGAAAGAGCTGGAGAAGATCTGTATGGAGAAGTGGGCCAAAATCCCTGGTGCCATGTGGGCAAACGTGGTGAAGAACTACCGGATTTATTTTTTTAATTCTGTTTGTCACAGTTGAAGAGATAGATAGATAGATAGAATGCAAAAAAAAGTTGCACTTATAATTCAAAAAAGATTAGACATTTTATTCCATGCCCAAGGTAGGCACCATTTCGTTCCATCACTCAGCGTTTCTCAATTTTGATAGATAGTTCACAAATTCAGGCAAATCCAAATATTTGGTAATTTGTTTGCATGATTTGAGCAAAATGTTGGCTGCCATGGGACATTTGTCGCAATATTGTGAAACCTGGTGAAGCATGGAGGGGCTAAAGATTCTTGGATGTCGAAGATTCTACCCGAGCAGACACCTGAAGACTGGACTAGAGTGGAGGGGGCTTTGCAGCTGGACAGATGAGGGCCGGGATGAGGTAGGTATATTTTTTTTCCTTTATTTATTATGCTTTGTAGCCTGGAGACAACTAAGGCACATTCAATTCACAGGTAATAAATTCGATGTAAATGGAATTTCCTGGTCAAATTTAAGAAGAACCGCCAAAATCGGATTTCTAGTTGGAGATATGACCGCTAGAGTTGAGCGCGGTTCGCGGTTCTCCAGTTCGCGGTTCGAGTGATTTTGGGGGCTGTTCTAGATCGAACTAGAACTCAAGCTTTTTGCTAAAGTTCGATAGTTCTAGATACGTTCGAGAACGGTTCTAGCAGCAAAAAGCAGGGCTTTTTACAGCTACAGTGTGCAGGAGCCATCGCTGGCAGCCTGCCAGAAGCTGGTAACCAAGATAAACATCGGGTATCCAACCAAAGCGCTTTGGTTAGTAACCCGATGTTTATTCTAGTTACGTGCAGGAAGTCCACACTTCCCCGCTCAGCTCACTCCGCCCCCTCCTGCACACGGCATGTACGTGTACACACACACACACACACACACACACACTGCACTCTGCACACATGGTCCCGCTCGGCTTACCTGCGGTGATGAAGTCCCGCCATCCCGACCTCAGTGCTGTCACTGTCCTCCATGGCCGCCGCTTGTCACATCACCTTCTCTCGCTTCCGACCTGAGACTGACTAGCGGTGACGTCACGGGCCTCTCGTGATACTTGGCTGTGAAGGCGGCGGTCATTGAACTCAGTGACAGGTGCTGTCAGTGTGCAGGAGATCAGCGCAGGTAATGTACCTCGCTGACAGCAGCACTTGTCATGCCCTGCAGTGACCTGGGCTGACCCATTGATGTTAGCTCAGGTCACTGCATTGCTCTCCCAGCCAATGGGGAACATTCTGCTCTTCATTGACTGGGACAGTGTGGATCGTCATGGCAACCCCTTGGATTACACCAGACCTGGATTTGTTTTTCTTTCTAATAAATTGGTTAAAGAGGGAATATATTGGGGAGTGTTTTTTCAAATAAAAATGTGTTTGTCGTCTATTTTTTTTTATTACTGACTGGGTTGGTGATGTCGGGTATCTGATAGACGCCTGACCTCACCAACCCCAGGGCTTGATGCCAGGTGACATTACACATCTGGTATTAACCCCATATATTACCCCGTTTGCCACCGCACCAGGGCGCGGGATGAGCTGGGGCGAAGCACCAGGATTGGCGTATCTAATGGATGCGCCACTTCTGGGGCGGCTGCGGCCTGCTATTTTTAGGCTGGGGAGAGTCCAATAACCATGGACCTCCCTAGTCTGAGAATATCAGACCCCAGCTGTCTGCTTTACCTTGGCTGGTGATCCAATTTTGGGGGGACCCCTACATGTTTTTTTTTTTAAATTATTTATTTAATTTAAAATAACAGCGTGGGGTGCCCTCAGTTTTGGATTACCAGCCAAGGTGAGGTTGCCAGCTGTGGTCTGCAGGCTGCAGGCGTCTGCTTTACCCTAGCTGGCTACAAAACTAGGGGGAACCCTACGTCATTTTTTTTTCATTTTTTTGGCTAAATACAAAGCTAAGCACCCCTTAGTGCCACATGAAAGGCACCAAAGGGTGCAAAATTACAAAATGCAGGAGAGTGGGACATTATGTGTCTTTCTGCCATTATAATGACAGAAAAGACTGATATGAAGTGCACAAGCACAAGAAAATCACCAGAGCGCTCTACACTGTGAAAAGCAGTAGAAAATGGCACTGGAGTGAACATGTTGCCGCCTCATGTAGGATGAAGCTATGGATCCTGGGTAAATTTATGCATTTACCCTCCTTCAGTTTTTTTGCAGTACACAAAAAAACGGAAGGCACACGGATGACAAACAGATGACATACGGACCGTCTACGGAACGGAAACGGATGCCACACGGATGCACCCGTGAAAAAAAACGGACTGTTTTTTTGCAGACCGCAAAAATGGATCGGTCGTGTTAATGTAGCCTTATTCTGATCTGCCGTTTATAAACAGCAGGCAGAAATAAGTGAATAACGCCCCCCAGCGTCAGAAAATCTCCGGGGTTTCAGGGCTAGCTGAGACCCTGGAGATCATGATTCAGGACGGTTTTTCCGGTCCACGCTCACGTGATCACAGGTATACACCGTACACCGATGATCACGTTACAGTAAGTGACAGCGCCGGTAAAAAATTATTTATCTCCCATCTGGCATGAACAAACATGATAAATCTCCTCCCCGGTCCCCTCCGGTCCCCCGGTGTCGCCAAAGTGCCCCCCCTGATGCCCTCCCAGAAATCCAAGATGGCCGCGCGCACAGCAGCGCGCCGGCCGCATTCACCCTACTCCTCTGATTTCTGTCGCATGTGCCATGACACATGCGACAGAAAACTCCTCCCAAGGCCCTGCCAGGTCACCCCCTATAACCCCACCGGTGTTCCCCGGTGTCCCACGGTACCTGTGCAGCGTTGATCCCCCGCGGCCTTTTCCTTCACAATAGACGCTGCCGCATGCACAGAGCGGCTGTCAGCTCAGCTTCCTGTGTTCAGACACAGTGAGTGGTGGTTATGCATCTGTAAGCTAAATGGGCAGCACGGTGGCTCAGTGGTTAGCACTACAGTCTTGCAGTGCTGAGGTCCTGGGTTCAATTCTCACCAAGGACACCATCTGCAAGGAGTTTGTATGTTCTCCCCGTGTTTGCGTGGGTTTCCTCCGGGTACTCCGGTTTCCTCCCACACTCCAAAAACATACAGCGCTATGGAATTAATAACGCTATATAAATGAATAAATTATTATTATTACTGCAATGCCCTGCTCATGAGGTAAGGAACATAATTGATCAGGAGAGCTATACTACATTTCCAAATGGAGGGATTTGCTTTTATAGTTGCCCTGTTGAATGACTACCAAACATGAGAGTCCGTTATACTCCACAAGAAAACACATCTAAATAGCGAGCTCTGTTGTTAAGTATTCATTCAGCTGGATAACTGGACTTAAAGGGGTATTCCATCTCCAAGATCCTATCCCCAATATATAGTAGGTGGAATAGCAATAATATCAGCAAATACCAATATTTGGAAATGTAGAATAGTTCCCCTGATTAGGCATGCCCTTACCTCATGAGCAGGGCATTGCAGCTTTGGTAGCAACCATTACGACATGTACTCTGCTGCTGTGGACCCGGGGAGAGTGAGTGCAGATTCATTGCATGCACACTCCTCACATGAAGGGTCTGCACTCCTAGAAAATGGGGGATACGTTCCCTGAGTGTCTCCCCCCCATATTCTAGATGGTCCAGAGTCGTCGTGGGACCCCTTTATTTTTTTTCTTACAATAAATTGGTGAAAGAGGGAATGTTTTGGGGGCTGTTTGTTCAAATAAATTTCTTTTGTCGATTTTTTTTTGTTAGTACTGACAGTTTATGATGTTGGGTATCTAATAGACGCCATGACATCACAAACTGCTGGGCTTGATGTCAGGTGACCTTACAGCTAGTATCAACCCGATTTATTACCCCGTTTGCCACTGCACCAGGGCACGGGATGAGCTGGGGTGAAGCGCAAGGATTGGCGCATCTAGTGGATGCGCCACATCTGGGGTGCCTGCGGCCTGCTATTTTTAGGCTGTGAAGGCCCAATAACTATGGACCTTCCCACCCTGAGAATACCAGACCACAGCTGTCCGCTTTACCTTGGCTGGTGATCCAATTTGGGGGGGACCCTACTTTTTTTGTGTAATTATTAATATTTATAAAATAGATATAAAAAAAGAGCCTGGGGGGACCTCCACATTGGATCCCCAACCACGGTAAAGCTGCCAGCTGTGGTTTTCAGGCTACAGCCGTCTGCTTTACCCTAGCTGGCTATCAAAAATGAGGGGACCCAACGTCATTTATTTTTTAACTATTTTTTAAATAGAAAAAATTAATGGGCTTCCCTGTATTTTGATTGCCAACCAAGGTAACGGCAGGCAGATGGGGGTGGCAACCCATAGCTGTCTGCTTTATCTGCGCTGAGAATCAAAAATACCGCGGAGCGCTACGTCATTTTTTTAAAGATTTATTTTTACAGCACTGTGATGTTCAGCAATCAAAATACAGGGAAGCCCATTTTGTTTTTAGTTATTTAAATAAATAATTAAAAAAAATATATATGGGTTCCCGCTGCATTTTTTTGTATTGCTAGCTAAGGGTAATCCAAGCAGCTACTGGCTGCTAACCCCCACTGCTTGGTATTACCTTCACTGGCAATGGAAAATCCAGGGAAGCATTTTTTATTTTTTTTGCCAAAAATCTACAAAAAACGGACGTGAGTTTCGCCATATTTTGGTATGCTAGCCAGGTATAGCAGGCAGGTGCTGGAAGAGTTGGATACAGCGCCAGAAGATGGCGCTTTTATGAAAGTGCCATTTTCTGAGGCGGCTGCAGACTGCAATTTGCAGCAGTGGGGCCCAGAAAGCTCAGGCCAACCTGTGCTGCGGATTCCAATCCCCAGCTGTCTAGTTGTACCTGGCTGGACACAAAAATGGGGCGAAGCCTACGTCATTTGTTTTCTAATTATTTCATGAAATTCATGAAATAATAAAAAAAGGGCTTCCCTTTATTTTTGGTTCCCAGCCGGGTACAAATAGGTAACTGGGGTTGGGGTCAGCCGTTCCTGCCTGCTGTACCTGGCTAGCATACAAAAATATGGCGAAGCCAACATCATTTTTTCAGGGGGCAAAAAACTTCTGCATACAGTCCTGGATGGAGTATGCTGAGCCTTGTAGTTCTGCAGCTGCTGTCTGTCTGTATGGAGAAGAGCAGACAGCAGCTGCAGAACTACAAGGCTCAGCATACTCCATCCAGGACTGTATGCAGAAGTTTTTTGCCCACCAAAAAAATGACGTGGGCTTCGCCATATTTTTGTATGCTAGCCAGGTACAGCAGGCAGCCACGGGCTGCCTCCAACCCCCAGTTGCCTATTTGTACCCGGCTGGGAACCAAAAATATAAGGAAGCCCGTTCTTTTTAATTATTTCACTTATTTCATGAAATAATTAAAAAAAAAATGACGTGAGCTTCGCTCCATTTTTGTGTCCAGCCGGGTACAACTAGGCAGCTGGGGATTGGAATCCGCAGCACAGGTTAGCCCGAGGTTTCTGGGCGCCTCTGCTGTGAATTGCAGTCCGCAGCCGCCCCAGAAAATGGCGCTCTCATAGAAGCGCCATCATCTGGCGCTGTATCCAACTCTTCCAACAGCCCTGGAGCCAGGTGGCTTGTTGGGTAATCATGAGTTAATACTGGCCTTGTTTTACTAGCTAGTATTAAGCCAGAGATTCTTAATGTCAGGCACGTTTGACCCGGCCATTAAGAATCTCCAATAAAGGGTTAAAAAAAAGACACCACACAGAGAAAAAATACTTTAATAGAAATAAATACATAGACACATTAGAGACTCCATCTTTATTACCCCCTGTCAGCCCTCCACGATCCATGGTCTTCTGTCTTTCTCATTCAACAAATGCAGCTCTGATCCATCACTGCTGCATGGGGGAAGACGCTGCTTCCCGTGCAGAAATCACTCCGTGAAGGCTGCACGGAAAGCAGCGTGCAGCCTTCACGGAGTGAGAGATCAGTGCTGCTGGCGGTGACAGACGCGTTACCATAGCAACAGGGCTCCGATCATGTGATTCCCGGAGCCGCGGTTAGCGGTGACGTCACCGCTAACTGCGTTGCTATGGCAACGGTGATCTCCGTTAATGACCGGCTGTGTCAGCCGGTCCCTAACGGAACGGGGAGTCGACCGTGTGCTACAGCATGTCGCCGGTACACGGCGATACACAAATGTGCACCGTGTACCGGAGAGATGCACTCGCAGGTCCTACATGACGCGTCATAGTCATGTGACCAGTCTGTAGCCAGTGAGATAATAGCCACGTGACTGGTCACATGGCTATTTTGACGTCATGATAGGTCCTGCATCACTGCTGGCAGTGCCGGTCACCGGGAGGATTCAGCGATCATCGGATGGAATAGCGGCAGGAGACAGAGTGCAGGAGGGATCGCGGGGACCGGTAAGTGTTATGGCAATGTTTATTAACTGTATGTGTACATTTATAATGCGTTTTTATGTGTTTGTGATTGCCTCCCATTATAGCCTATTGGTTCAAGTTCGGTTCGTCGAACGTTCGACGAACCGAACTCGAACGAGACCTCCGTTCGGCGAACCGAGCTCGAGCCGAACCACGGCCAGTTCGCTCATCTCTAATGACCGCAACAAAAATATTGGAGGTCTTCAGGTAGGATCTCTTACTAAAGACTCTGTTACTGATTAACGTTGAAGCCCAAAAGCTTCAGGTTATGCCGAGCATTATACCGAAAGGTGTTGTTGATAAAAGACAACTCTTTCATTTGATTTACATCAACACAGATCAAAAACATCTTCATCAATTACAAATGTGAAGAAACAGACCTTCTACCGCTGTAACACCTAACAAGATAGGATGAAATGATGGAGCGATCCATGGAATAATATCACGAAGACTATGCGGACGTAGGAGGATATGGAATGCATAAAGCAATACATATATATCAGATAAAAAATCTTTTTGTTTCCCAGGACACCAAAGGATTTGTAACTATCTGATTAGTGTTTTGTTTGGGTTTGGAAAGAATGTAGTTAGGGAGGTTCCGGATTCTGAGCTAGTTGCTGCAAGTGATACAAATGAATAACTCCCTCCACAATAAAGCTTAGAAGGAATGTGTCTTTCAGCCGTGCTTTAGGCATAAACCTCTAAATACAAAAGATGCATAGAGCTTAAAAACACTGGGCTTCAACAATATATATCTATACACTTCACTGTAAACCAATACTTACATGTGGTCCTGTGAAACACAATAGGCGGCACTACCTTCTAGCACCATTTCAGGGGAAAATGTGGTGCGAAATGTATGGTATTTTGTGAAAATAGAATTGAAGTAGTTGAATGACTGAAGAGCGTGAGAAGAAATGAGAAAGGTTATCCTGACAGGAGTATCAGCATTGGCGTAAAATGGGTTCCTCCAAATGATGGTGGTGGAATTTGATACCTATGACATAAGGGTTCCCTTTTTATGCCCTTTGGGCCAATACAAGCTGAAAAGACAGTTCTTCTAGAAAGAATGCTAAACGAGTTATCACTACCGGTAGCCAAAGGGAAGATATAAAAGACTGGTTTGCCCATTCTTTTGCAAGAAAGCAGATAGTCTATTTTGATGCCAATGAGTGTGAAATTTGGTTTGATCCATTGGTTTGTTTCGTTTGCAATGTTCAGCCTCAGCCAAGCTGCCTCTGCTTGGCTGAGCACATGTCCCAAAGGTGTTGGGTTTAAATATGGTATTGCCTTATCATGGTGTTTCCAGTGAATCAGAAGGTGGTGGAGCTGGTGTGATCAGGCAAGAACAGTAGCAGCATGCAGCAAGAAGATCTGCAGCCCCTAAAATGAGTCATTATGTTTATTATGAGCACCTCAATTTCCTGGCAACCATTCTGGTTCTGCATCCATTTAGTCCATGGATTTTTTGGAACTCAGAAATGTATGCTTGAATGTTGTTTGGAAAGGTCAACAATAGAAATTTTCATGGTTGTAAATGCAAGACAGAATCCAATGGACAAGAGAGGAAAATGGCATCTAAGTTTGATGTGCTGATGGATGCGCAACTGTGACGCCCTGGCACAGCCAGGTTGTCACAGAAAGAGTTAATCCTCCTTGGTAATCTGATCTCACACCGGTGCAGCCAGACAAGCCACAGCCCCAGTGTAAGAGAAAAGCAGAGGAGAGGGGAGGGGCTGGAGCAGAGAGTGTGTGGAGAGCAGACAGGACAGAAGTCTGGAGTGGTAGCTCCCAGGCTGGGAGTGAAGCGTTCTCCAAAAGGGCCGGGGCAGGCCGTAGTGAGGAAGGGGCCAGAACAGGTAGCCGGAGCAGGGCGGTGGCCCCTCGGTACCTGGGTACCCGGATCACTACAGGGGAGTAGATTCCCCGTTCCCGGCCGAGGAGAAAGAGGAAGAGAGAGGAGAAAAAGGCACTTGGCTGCAGGGAAGGAACAACAAGGGCTGCTGCACCGTGTGTGGGACACTAACACCCCCGTACCGGAGGCCGCGGACACCGGCAATTCTTAGTTCACCAGTGACTCCGTGTGACTTTCTTGTGAGTACACCCGTGCCCTCGGGCACCGCACTGCAGCACTGCGCCCTGCTCCCTGCTTACCCCATCACCGGGCCCCGGGACAACCAACCCCCTACCCACGGAGGGGAGAAATAACATCTAGCTGCCCCATACCATCGCTCCCGGGATCCCCGTCCAAAGCAGCGGTGGTGTTCCAACCTCACCACAACCGTGGGTGGCGTCACGGACAATCTCCCTTAACAAAACCCCTTTTACTGTGGAGCCTGGGATCACAGACCGGGTCACGCCACCGTGATACCCACAGAAGTGACTCTGTGGCCCGGATCTGAGTACCCCCTGGTCCCCGGGCGACACATTTGGCGTCACGAACAGGATCAAACCCATCCAGTTACCTGGAGGAAGTGCGCCTTGCCCCGTACGTCAGCGGCGTCCCACTGAGGAAAAATCCCGAAGTCCGCCATTTTAGCCGCCATTTTAGGTGCCAAAAACAACAACTTGGCGCCTTCTTCTCCGAGCGGCGGGCGCGAAAAAGAGGCTCCGCCCCTGAGAACGCGGGCGGAAGTGAAGCTCCGGAGGACCGGAAGCGAAAGGGAAACTTTAAAAGTTGCTGGAAGGACTGCTCCCGAGTACCAAGGGGGAGCAGTAGGAAGGAACTGCAGTTCATGTGACCAGGACTGTAAAGGCAGGGATGCCAGGACTCTGCCAGCATTTGGTTCCTGGAGAGGCCGCCGCAGCGATGCACCGACCCGTTACCCCTGTTACCGGTAGCGGAGCCCACAGCGCCTGTTGGGGAGGACCCAGACCTGGGGTCCCCAGGTCTCACCTTTGTCACCGCCCTGCCACCGGCCCCGGCAGTCCGCCCGGCCGCGACGGAGATGACGACGGCTCCGGCAGTCCGCCCGGCCGCAACGGCAGCGAAGTTCCGTTCCCGTTGACCAATCTGGAACCGTTCCTGGACTGGGGTCAAGGGGTGCTGCCTGGGTTTTAGGGGCAGCACCAAGGCTAGGTTGTTTGGGTGGGTGACTAAAGGACCCGTTATGTTGACATTATTAAAAGTGTTATTTGTTGTTGCAACGTTGAAGCAATGTGCATCCCGCTGTGGGAAGATAGAAAATGTTTAAAATGTTTTATCCTTTTCCAGTTTTAATAAATGTCGGTGCCTAGACGGCCCGAGGACAGGCCGTGTTTTACCAAGGGGGTGTGTGACGCCCTGGCACAGCCAGGTTGTCACAGAAAGAGTTAATCCTCCTTGGTAATCTGATCTCACACCGGTGCAGCCAGACAAGCCACAGCCCCAGTGTAAGAGAAAAGCAGAGGAGAGGGGAGGGGCTGGAGCAGAGAGTGTGTGGAGAGCAGACAGGACAGAAGTCTGGAGTGGTAGCTCCCAGGCTGGGAGTGAAGCGTTCTCCAAAAGGGCTGGGGCAGGCCGTAGTGAGGAAGGGGCCAGAACAGGTAGCCGGAGCAGGGCGGTGGCCCCTCGGTACCTGGGTACCCGGATCACTACAGGGGAGTAGATTCCCCGTTCCCGGCTGAGGAGAAAGAGGAAGAGAGAGGAGAAAAAGGCACTTGGCTGCAGGGAAGGAACAACAAGGGCTGCTGCACCGTGTGTGGGACACTAACACCCCCGTACCGGAGGCCGCGGACACCGGCAATTCTTAGTTCACCAGTGACTCCGTGTGACTTTCTTGTGAGTACACCCGTGCCCTCGGGCACCGCACTGCAGCACTGCGCCCTGCTCCCTGCTTACCCCATCACCGGGCCCCGGGACAACCAACCCCCTACCCACGGAGGGGAGAAATAACATCTAGCTGCCCCATACCATCGCTCCCGGGATCCCCGTCCAAAGCAGCGGTGGTGTTCCAACCTCACCACAACCGTGGGTGGCGTCACGGACAATCTCCCTTAACAAAACCCCTTTTACTGTGGAGCCTGGGATCACAGACCGGGTCACGCCACCGTGATACCCACAGAAGTGACTCTGTGGCCCGGATCTGAGTACCCCCTGGTCCCCGGGCGACACACAACCACATGCTACTCCAAGATCATCCTGTGCTACTGTCTCTGCACTAGCAGCAGAGTCATGATGAGGATGGCGGAAGCAGCAGCAGCCCAATGCTTCCCTCAAGAGCCAGACACAGGAGGGACCTCCCCACCATCAATACCTGTCGCGAGGTAGATACAGGTGTACTGGATTATCTATCGCACATGGTTAATGACCAGGAGAAGGCCTTCTCTCGTAGCCTGGTTCGCTATTTGCGAGTCTTTTTCCGGGATGTCCAGCTTTGGGCCAGATATACAACAAGGAAAGCAAATTAACAGATCACCAGACACAATGAAACATTATGATGCCCAGAAATCTTGGGCCGGTTGGCAAGATATGCCTTACAAATAGTTGTTGATACTTGCACTGTGCCAAATAATCCCATGCTGGTGTTCAATTTTTTGGAATGATGGGAAATGTTGACTGACAACCACCTCTGATGGACTCTGAGGAGGAGCTGCCACTAGCCTTACCCCAACCACCTCCAGAGTACTAGTTGCAGAAACCTGCCCCTCCATGACAGACCCCATAGTAGGTGCAGCAGCCTACTCTTCCTTCACAGGCCCCATACCAGTCACAGCAACCTGCCTTTCCACCACAGGCCCCATTCCAGGATCAGCAACCTACGCCTCCATCACAAGCTCCATATCTGTTGCAGCCATCTGCCCCTTAACCACAAGCCCCATACTAGATGCAACAAGCCAAAGCTGCTCACCATGGCCACCTAAGAGGCCCTTCAGGTGAATACTCCCAACCTGGGCCTTCTTGTCATGGCTACTCTCTCAAAACAACCCACCACACTTGGTCAACCCAACCTTTTGAGGGCAATTATTCCTACCCAAGTAGACAGTACCATCTATCACAAACCTATCGGGCCTACAACCCTCTGCCCTCCACTTCATCCTTTCCTCCCCAAATGCAAGCCTCAAGACAATCTCAGGCTCCCACCAATCCTAACACTGTGCTCCCATCCCCATACTATCATTCATCCTTTGTTTTGCCAATTTGCATTGGTTTTTGTTTACAAATGTAAAAATATGATAGGAGAGTCCTATTTTTTTGTTTACTCAGGCAAAATGTGCATATGAATGTAATATGCTTGTGTTAGCCTTTTTGGTTTATTTGTCTATAGTAAAAATATTTTTGAAAATGCTTTGTTCATTTCCTTTCCTTAGGAGTACACCAGTCCGCTAGAGATCACAATGAATACAAGACACATTGTTTTTTGTTTATAGAAGTCACATTTATGAAGTTTCAAGATGAAAAACAAATTACGACAGCTCTCTCTGCATCTTGCCAGGAAATAGATCCCTCGGGTGCTACTAAATATGTTTACCAATTGTCACAAACTTTAAGTATTGAAGGCTGTCAACCTGTAGTGGCAACAGGTGATTCTCATACAGGTTTGGGTCCCTCAATTGTATGGCACTCAGCTACTCGCCTTGCACGTGACAGGCGGTAATTAAAAATGCGCCGACGGTGATACATTCCTCAGCGTCGATTGGACCTCAATACATTATGGCCTAACTGAAAGACCTCATCCTCCACGACTACATAAGGGACTGCTTCTGAGCCCTATAGAACCCGTGGTGGGACACACCTCGATATTTCCAAGCCGCCAAACCATTATGGAAGAATTCAAAATTTGTGACGCTCCAGTTTTTTGATAGGACACAATATCCACAATTACAAACCTGTATGAGTTGTCAATCAAGGCCAGCAGCGCTGCAGAAAAGTGGTGTTTGGAATTGAAATATTGGGACCCTGAGTTCAGTGGCTTGCTAACACGAATGTGTTTTCCATCGCGAACTCCAAGGCAGATGGGGAACTGGCATTAGTTCTTAAATCTAAGGACTATCCATAGCTGTACAAGGCGAAGAGGAACACCAGCAATCCAATGGCTTTATACTATCAAAATATTGGCAGAGAAGACCATGGTCGACCTATCTAACCTTGGACAAAATTGATCTTCCTATAGAGCGTTCATCCATCAAGTTGCCATGGCTCGAGATGGAGCTAAAGGCCATTAAAAGAAAAATTGATCCATCTTGCTCAATGGGCTCGGGCCCAACTGATGTATGCAGCTGGTACCAGATAGCCATGCACGTTGACCTTACAATATAGCATATGTGTGGATTTGCCCAGGAACAACTCCAGATGAAGTGCAGCATAGGAAAGTCCCGTTCATGGAAACCTAGAGGGAAACAAAGTAAGCTTTAATCTATATATTTTCAAATCTTTGTTTAGGTCTAAAAAAATTTTTGTTGGTGGATAAATTACCTTATTTTTCGGATTATAAAACGCACTTTTCCTCCAAAAAAATTGGGAGAAAAATGAGGGGTGCATCTTATAATCCAAATGTATCTTACCGACGGGGGTTGAGAGGGGTCACAGGAGATGCTGCGGGCTGTGCTGCAGGTTGTGAGACAGGGGCTGCCATTCTGAAAATGTCAGCGGTTCTGGCTTCACTGATGGCGCTTTGAGTCAGAGCGTGCGCAGATGGAGCTCTCGGCTCGAGATCTCATCAGCGCACACGCCACTTCTGGTCCATTGATCTCCCTTCAGCTAACTTAAAGAAAATGGCACCCGGAGGTGGTGAGTGCACAGATGAGATCTCGGCTTGTCATTGAGCTGAGAGCTCAATCTGTGCACGCACCGACTCTGGTCACCATTTCTTTGAAGCCCACACTGCCGACAGTTTCTGGATGTTCCTCCTGCCTCATAGCGCCTGCAGTGAGCATCTGAAACACCCACTTCACCACCTGCAGCATCGCCCTACTCCAGCATCACCCCAGCCTCCTTTGACCCTGCTCCACCACCGCTGCCGCCCCCCCCTCCGCTAAGACATCACTGGATTATAAGACGAACTTCATATCCCCCCCCCCTTTTTTTTTCTAAATTTGAGGTGCGCCTTATAATCCAGTGCATCTTATAAAACGAAACGTACCATAGATCTCATATCATATTTATAATAAATTGCTAAATGGAAAATATGCCAGACATGGGAGAAGGTTAAGTTAGTCCAAATTAGCCCCAACAACCAACCCAAAAAATAGGTCCTTTCTCGTAAGGCTATAGATTTGTTACACCTTGTGCTCTCAGCATTTAACCACCATTAAGTTAGTTGGTCATGCCCCGAAATGTAACAAATTTACATAAAAATCTTCAGGGTAAGCAAAACCTGCCCCTCGGCAGAAATACATCACCACATGTTGGTATTTTGTGTCTCACGTTCTCCACAAGAAAATCAAAAGTCTTCAGACTCACACAGTAGGAAAATATCTTTTGGGGATTTCTGATGAGCTCCACATACAGACGATGGAAGTGTCCTTTTGTAGGTCGCCATGTGCATGTGAGGAGTGGATGGACCCAGAATTGTCTCTGCCTCCTCGGGTCCACAGCAACTGGGTAGCGCTCACCAAACAGGCGTAACAACACCCACAGCCTACAGACGATCGATCATCATGCAGGGCAACACAAGAGTAACAACAAGGTTGATATAGAAGGAAGGCCCTGGTGACAGAGAGAGGGGAGATGGGAAGCGCCCTGCAATTCATTGCTTAGTTCCCTTTGCTCTTTGCTCACTAACATCCCTAAATGGGTCCTTTCCCCCTAGCGCCATCATGTGCCTAGGCCCTCGACCTGAACTCACTCTGGCTAGTGAGAAGGCCAGCAACAGCACTAGTCTTACCACTGCAGTAATACAATACAAGATAAGGAAGACAGCGGTAAAACAGACACAAAAAGGAATATAGGCCAAGCTCATCCAATGCAGCTAAACACACCAGCTGCAATAGTTACGACGCCTCAGCTTCTTCCAGAGATAGTCTCCTTCCAAAGTGGACAGCATATAATGAGAATCTATACCCAGCATCAGATAGTAGACAAGGGACTTTGCAGTGAATGAGATGAGAATCGGAGCGGTTTTGCATACTCTCGTCTAACCCCGACCTCAGTATGATTTTAGGATTTGTGATAGATCTGCATTTGATTAACCAAAGAATAGTCAAATTTCCATCCGAATAAACCTTCTATGTCTCCCCAGTTAATTATCTGTGATCACTTTCTTGTGTATACTGCAGTTCTTACATTCCCCCATTGTATTATTTTCTGCTATTGTGAATGAAAATCAGTTATTCTAATTACAAAGATGGAAAATCTAATGTTACAAAAGAGCAAAAAAACCTTATAAAAATAACCCCTGGCGCATTACATTTTCCCTGTTCGCTGTGTAATCCTCCCTTTACATTTCTTTGTACTCAGCACCTGTAACATGCTCCGTGCAATGTCTTTGATGTGAAACGTTTCAAAGAGCCCTTTTCACAACACGACGGTCACATACTTCTCCGCATAACGTGAAGCGACCGCAAAGTACAAACAAATTTATGAACGTGTTTAATCCACGAGGATGTGGCTGTATCCTATTATTTTGGTGGTTAATCCATAAAATGGAAACAATTTGCATTTTTTTTATTTATTATTTTTACAAAAGACACGTTTAATAGGGCAGTAGAGGGCGCAACTTTAACTCTTTAACGACTGACAATATGCCTGTTAATGGCGGCAGTTAAGGGGCCTTATTCCTCAGCACCGCTTTTTAACACCACTCAGGAAAAAGGGTATAGCATCCCCCAGCTTTGGATATCCCGATCTAGGCTGTTTTTTCTGGTCCCTGGTCACATGATCGCCATTATACACTGTATAAAAAATGAGAAATTTGGTGCTGTGGTAACATTTTTGTAAGTACCTGTGGGTTCAAAATGCTCACTATACCTCTGAATAAAATCCTAGAGGTGACTAGCTTCTAAAATGGGGTCACTTGTGGGGGGTTTCTGTTTAGGCACCTTAGGGCCTATGCAATTTTTTAAGCTTTTCCAAAATTCAAATATTTCTCCTTCTGTTCCGAGCCCCCTCATTTATCCAAACAGAAGTTTTTGACCACTAGTGGGGTATCATCTTACTCATAAAAAAATGGGTAACAAACTATGGAGTCCATATTTTGATGGTACGTCATGTAAAAGTGAGAAAGTTGGTGCTAAAAACAGCATTTGAGAGGAAAAAAAAATTCTCAATATGATGACATGAGGTTATCAAATTCGGTGAAGTACCTGTGGGTTCAAAATGCTCACTATACCCCCTGATAAAATTCTTGAGTGGTCTAGTTTCCCAAATGGGGTCACTTGTGGGGGGTTCAGCTATTTAGGTATCTTATGGGCCCGGAAAATGCAACATGGTGCCCAAAAATTCTATTTCAGACAAATTTGTGTTTCAAAATTCAAATATTGGTCCTTCTGTTCCAGGCCCTTCCATTTGTCCAAAGAGGTTTCTGACCACATGTGGGCTATCAGCCCGCTCAAAAGAAACTGGGTACCAAATTTTGGGGTCCATTTTGTAGTGTTATTTCTTTTAAAAGTGAATAAATTGGGGCTAGAGCAACATTTTTGGGTCAAAAGTCAATTTTTAGTTTTTTTTTTTTTTTTACACACATTACTTTAGTTCCTGTGAAGCACCTGAAGGGTTAATTCACTTCTTGGATGTGGTTTTGAGCAGTGTGAAGAGTGATGTTTTTAGAATGGTGTCACTTTTGGGTATTTTCTGTCACCTAGGCCTCTCAAACTCGCTTTAATTATGATGTGGTCCCAAAAAAAAAAAAAAAAGAAAAAAAAAAGGTAACTCTGTTAAGCGTCTCGACACGGAAAATAGCCAGATATCTCTCCGGGAGGGAGCTAGCCAAGGAGTGGCTCTTTTTAGGAGACCACCCTAACCCCCATATTAAGTGACCCTTTTAGTCAATATCCAACTCTTGACGAGTTTAAAGATATGACAAGGGAAATACCGGGCCAGGTATCCATCTGATGTAAAGTAGACATGTGGGAAATGTAACCATTGCGTGACACAGCTTTCTGCTTTAAAGGCATAAAAATTTAAAGTTTGAAAATTGTGACATTTTCAAAATTGTATTCAAATTTCCAATTTTTTTCACAATAAAAGCAAAAAATATCATCCTAAATTTATAACTACCATGAAATACAATATGTCACAAAAAAACAATCTTCGAATCACTGGGATCCATTGAAGCGTTCCAGAGTTATAACCTCATAAAGTGACACTGGTCAGATTTCTAAAATTTGTCCTCGTCATTGAGGGGAAAATTGGCTTCGGGTTAAAAAAACAATTTTTAACTTTATTGGAACAAACAAACACACAAAAAAACCCTTTTTCTGTTTACATACATCTGTAGCGCCCCACGGGTTAACCTACTCATTGCCGGGCAGTCGCGGGTCGGGTCAGGCGATGTTACGGGTGGCCTTGCCTGTTTCCGTTGCCCCGAGGCGTACAGTAAATGGTGGGGAAAGCGAGGTGTTGGGGAAAGTTTGTCGTGACGCCACCTGTAGTATGCGGCCAGGGAGTTGCCGCCACTGCAGAATTCCTCGCCAGGGCAGGTGTTATGGAAGCCAGGATGGTGTCGCTCCCCACAGGTGGAGCGGGTCCTGGGTGGATAACGGGAAAGTAGCAGTCACCTGGGAGCGCCAGAGCGCAGGGCGACGGTGTCGCTAATCAGAGTATAAGTCGGCAACTGCGGCTCCAGGTTCTTTTACTCACTTATTTAAAGCTGCACCCAGGTACTGGTCTCTGCCATCGAGGGCTCTGGTCAATCCCAGGCAAGTAAGGGGGACACCACCGGTGTTTGAAGAGAGAAAGAGAGAGAATGTTTTTTTTTTCTAGGATGTCCCCTCAGCAGTTAGGTACCCTGGCTGAGCCCTCGCTCCAAGCCCCAGGCCTAGCAAAATCCAAGTTTTCTAGAGATGTTTTGTCAGAACGATGGACCCGACTTGTCTGAGTTGTGTGTGTGTGTGTGTGTGTTGCGCCTCCTTCTACCCCCAGTGGAACCTGCCCCCCAGGTAGCTGGCTTCAGTGACTGGGGAAGTCCCATGCATCATGATGGCCTCCTGAGCCATCCCACACTGTGTGAAGGTACCTAAGCTGTGTGTAGAGTGTGAATGTGGAACACTGGGGATTGAACCCCCCCTTATCTGAGATGGATACCGCACCTTAACTAAGGTGCAGTATGTGGCACCCTTGACAAGCCAGGATGTCACAGGTGCTACACCAACACACCCCACACCCCGGTCAGGCACACCTAAGTCAAACAAAAATCCTTGTTGCCTCCCTCCAGGGGCTGATGTTCACACCAGGGGGTGGGCCAGGCGGTTGGTCCCGCCCACCGAGGAGTTCACAGTCCTGGAGGCGGGAAAAGCAGAGCAGATTAGAGTTGAGTAGTGAAAGTGAGAGGACGTAAAGTGGTAGTAGAGCAGTCTGAAGTAGGTCCGGGTGTGTGGCCCGGACGGAACAGCAAGGTTGGCAGACGGTGGTGACCGTCTGCAGGAGAGGCCTATTGGAGCTAGCCGTAAGGACCGTGGACGGGCGGTGGCCCGGCGGTACCGGACCGGTACGCAAAGAGAAGCCAGCACCAACCGGCAGGGCTTACGGACCCCGACAAGGCTAGGAGTCGCCGCTGAAATTGTCAAATCCGTTAGCGAAGGGAACCTCCGGGGTTTCCCAGCAGTCAAGTCCTGATAGAAGGCGACAGTCCAACCGTTAGAGGGAAACACAGTCACCGCCAAGGCTACAGTTCCCAGGGCAAGAGCCTGCGGGCAAAAGGGGCTCCTTCAGCACATATCCAAGCTGGGGAGTGGGTTATCGGTGGGAACCCATTGGAGCCGTCTACACTACACAGGTGCAGGGAAAGGCAGTCACCATCAACCTGCCGGGAGGAGAAACATCGCAGCCGTCTGTGGGACCCGTCCATCCAGCCGTTTGTTTTACCGGAGACTTTGTGTTCATGATTGGCTGAGTGAGTACCACTGTGCCGTGCGGCACAGCGCTGCCCCCGCGACCCTGCACCTCACCAGGCTCCGTAACCCGCCTGCCATCCCTAACCCTCACCGGGCCCCAGGACAACCAATCCCCCTACCCACGGAGGGAAGAACTAACATCCAAGCTGCTCCCCGTCATCGCTCCCGGGATCCCCGTCCAGAGCAGCGGTGGTGTCACCAATCTCACCACAACCGTGGGTGGCGTCACGGACAATAAACCCTCAAAAACCAAACCCCTTTTCACTCACGGGCGAGGAACGCCGCTCGAGTCCCCGGGATCCGGCCCACCGCTCGCGGCAGTGGGAGCGGCAGCAGCAGCCAGACCCGAGCAGTGGGAGAGCGCATCGTCCCCTCCTCCGCCCGCGATACAGTACCCTGTGATAACCAGAGCCTCAGGGGCCCCACACATCTGTAGAAAGTCATAGTAGCTGTTACGTCCGGGTGGTGGAAACTCTGGACCGTACACCGGTTTCCCCTGAGGAGGCAGCCAGGCCGGTCACCCCGCCAGAGGGTCTTGATGCACAGCAGCCGAAGCACTATTGGTAGCCAGACAGTCCGTAGGGGAGCTGGAAAGGTGGATGTTGCTGAACACACGGAGTTCTGGACGGTAGTCCGGGTGACGAGGCTCAGGGTCCAAGGCCGGGTTGAAGGGTCAGGCGGGATCCGGAACCTGCTGAGCGATGGGACGGGTCACCCAACGGAGCCAGGGACTGGAGACTGGCAGAGCTGCAGAGGTGGTGGAACATCCGCCGTAGTCACCGTCAGGAATGGACGTGGTTCGGAGTGGCTGGCGTGGCAGGACAGGCTCTGCGAGACAGACAGGGTTAATTACAGGGCAAAGAAATACGGGGACCTGAACTCCTAGCTTACTAAACACGTAGAACAGGCCCCGCCCACCAAGAAAGAGAATCCTAATATACCCTGTACCTGTCTATGTAATTTCCTGTTTGAAGGTGCTGGCCCTTTAAGAAAGGGTCAATGACCGCGCGCGCCCCCTAATGGGCATGCGCGAGGCCCGTGTGCCAGAAGCCAGTCCAGGGAGCGGTGCAGAGGAAGCAGGGGTGCCCGGCAGGGTGTCCCACGTCGCTGAGGAGCGCCGGGAGCGGGGAGCTGGACGCATGGAGGGCGCAGGCGAGGAAAAGGAGACCGGGACCGGAGTGGTAAGTCGGGGACGCCGCCGGGAAGCGGGGAGCGGGCCACGGGGACCGGAGAGCGGGGCACGGGGACCGGGAATCGTGACAGTAGCCTAATCATTGTACAGTCATGGCTGAAAGTGTTGGCACCCTTGAAATTATTCCAGAAAATGAGATATTTCTCCCAGAAAATTATTGCAATTTGCCCATGTTTATTTCATTTGTGTGTATTGGTACAAAAAAATGGCAAATTGGATATATTTTAAACAAAATCCCCACCATATTGCCATCCAACTCAGTATTGTAGTGTACATCGCAAGAAGAGAAGAGGCGCCGGACCAAGACCAGCAACCCCCAAAGGAGTGGACCACCCCGTAGGTGAATATAATAAAAGCAGTATGCTTCAGGTCATTGTTTGTAAGACCCATTTTCACCCAAGCTTTAAGTTCCTGGCTGATATCTTGAGATGTTCTTCAGTATTGCCACATAATCTTCTTTCCTCATAATGTCATCTATTGTGTGAAGTGCACCAGTCCCTCCTGCAACAAAACAACCCCACAACATGATGCTGCCACCCCCATTTTTCACAGTTGGGATGTTCTTAGGTTTCAAAGCTTCTCCCTTTTTCCTCCAAATGTAACAATTGTCATTATGGTCAAACAGTTCAATTTTAATTTCACGACTCCAAAAATTAAGGTCTTTGTTTGTGCACTTGCAAACATTAATCTGGCTTTTTAAAGTTTCTTTTGGAGTTATGGCTTCTTCCTGGCAGAGTGGCCTTTCAGCCCATGCTGATAATGACACAATCTTACCAGCTTCCAACCAGCATCTTCACAAGGTCTTTTGCTTTTGTTCTTGGGTTGATATGTACATGTCTGACCAAAGCATGTTCAACTCTGGTACACAGAACCCGTCTCCTTCCTGAGCAGTATGATGGCTGGATATATCTTGTTTGTACTTGCGTATAATTGTTTGCACAAATGAACAAGGCAGGTATTTGGAAATTGCACCCAAGGATGAACCAGACTTGTGCAAGTCCACAATTCTTTTCCTGAGATCTTGGCTGATTTCTTTGGTCTTTCCCATGATGCTACACAAAGAAGCAGTGTGTGTCAGGTGTGCATTAAAATACATCCACAGGTGTGTCTCTAATTAACTCAGATGTTGCCAATAAACCTATCAGAAGCTTTCAAAGACATTACATCATTATATTCATCATATGGGCTGTCCCATATTGTTTAAAGGCATAGTACTCTTAGGGGTACTTTGCACACTGCAACATCGCTAGCCGATTATAGCGATGCCGAGCGCGATAATCCCTGCCCCCGTCGCAGATGGGATCTCTTGTGATAGCTGCCGTAGTGAACATTATCGCTACGGCAGCTTCACACGCACTTACCTGCCCTGCGACGTCGCTCTTCCTAAGGGGGCGGGTCGTGCGGCGTCACAGCGACGTCACACGGAAGGCGGCCAATAGAAGTGGAGGGGCGGAGATGAGCGGGACGTAAACATCCCGCCCACCTCCTATCTTCCTCATTGCAGGCGGGACGCAGGTAAGGAGAAGTTCCTCGCTCTTGCGGCTTCATACACAGCGATGTGTGCTGCCGCAGGAATGAGGATCAACATCGTACCTGTCGCTGCAGCGAAATTATGGAAATGACCAAAACTACACAGATCACTGATTTGACGCTTTAGCGATCGTTTATCGGTGCATCCAGGCTTTACACGTTGCGACGTCGTTACCAGAGTCGGATGTGCGTCACTTTCGATTTGACCCCGACGATATCGCAGTAGCAATGTCGCAACGTGCAAAGTACCCCTTAGTGTATGTAAACCTTTGACTTTGCAGAAAGTAATAAAAATGTCTTAAAACAATCTCTGTCTCTCTCATTCTGGCATTTGGCAAATATAAATAATTTTGGTTCCTAATTGACCTAAAACGGGAAAGGTTTATACTGATTTCATGTCAAACAGTGAGAAATACCTGCAGATGTGGCTTCTTTGATAGTGTATCTACACGTCTGGTTTCAAGTATATGTGCTGTTTGCATACATGTGTCTGTATCAAAGTGTTATACGTACGTACGTGTGTGTGTGTGTGTGTGTGTGTGTATAAATCTGTGTGTAATATGCATTGTTTGTGTATATAGTATCCAAATGTATAAATCCCGGATGCCCAGATAAGTGTAAACATGACGGCAATTGCCGAACGGCCGGGCAAAATGCTGCTGATTCATCTGGCAATTGGATTGTAATGGCAGAACAAAAATCATTGTTCTCAGTAGCACACCACTGGGTGCAAACTGCAGAAGTGCTGCTGAGAACATGACATAACGTATAGGGACAGATTGCTCTACTAGTGATTGTTCTTTGCTCATCATTCTACTTCAACCTATGTAAAGAGGCCGGAAACAAGTTACTATGAGTACGAAAGTCCACACATGGAAAATAACATAAGAGAAGGACTAACTCAAAACTGCACCTGACCCATCTGGTTCTCCTACAGACTAAAGGTTCCAGCTGCGCGGTCGTTAAAGACCACTGCTCAGACTGAAAATACCCTAACTGGAAGACTCAGATGACCACAAGGACCTTTGCTTCCTAAGCAGTCATCAAGGGTTTCATGTAACTCCTTAAGGATCTGGGGGAAAGGTGCAGAGTAAAAAAAAGGTAAACCAAAAGTTACGATCTTCCAGAGAACCACTTAGCAGATCTGTAGTTCCAAACAGGGTCCACTTTTAAAATATCACCAGCGAGAAATGCAAGCCCATGGAATGAATAAATAGTTATACCTGCCAGCTGATAGGGCAGACTAAATTACAGCATTGGAAACACTTGTTGGCAGAAAGGCAATAAACACAGAAACAAAGTGTTCAGAACCAGGACAGCAACCAAACGTGACTGTGGATCAGTGGAGAGGGAAATAGACCACAGCAAAGAAGGCTGCTGGGTCAAATCCGAGGCATGACACAAGCACTAAATGATTTCAATATTGTCGATCGCACTTGTGTAATGGTTTGAACTCAGCACATGTAAATGCAGCCAAAATGATTGTGTTTTATGGTGCTATATATTAGCATATAGGCCCCACTTTAGTCTTTTGCCTAAGTAGGGGGAATACTTTGTTATAAACTTGTCTCTTCACTCCTGTAACAATAAGAAATTGTTCAAATTGGACAAGCCCTTTAAGAAAGTTAGAGCTTGATCACAGCAGTGTGTAGTAAAACATTCCTGTGGAGCAGAGGACAGCACATTCATCCACAATGTTTTAAGATTCTATGACAAAATTCCATCTCACTTATTTAATATGCAGCTCCACAACCCAGGGAAATCCTGTAGAAACAATGCACAAGACAATGTCACAGCCGGGCTGTCCGTGGAACTAACAAATCATCACATCCCCTTTGATTATGTTCTCTATCTGATAAGACCGAGTGACATGTATAGTCACTTGGTAATGGATTTTCCCTGTTTTGCAGCTGCTATAAGGATTAAAGAGAACCTGTCACCGAATCAAAAGTGTCCTCCTATTTCTTTTCTGCTGCTCCCCTAAGTATTCAGTTTTTTGTTTTTTAAATCCATCATGCAGGTCTAGAGATATAAGCATTTTAATTTAGTGCTACTTTTGATGGTTTTGTCATGGCTCAACTCCGATGCTTGATCCAGTGACCTCTAGTTGTGTGTTTACAGTTTCCGTCTCTATTGGCGGGATAGATTGAAGCCGAGAACCAACCAATGTTGGGACCATGTTGGAAGTACACCCTATCAAAGTGCATGAATCTCAGTCAGGTAAGGGGAGTACCGTCGCTGCCGATGGGAGTACCCGGGGTAGATGGAGCGGGGCAGCCAGATTAGGTTCCCTCCATGGGTAGGGGAGGCCCCGGGACTCTGGATAGTGGATGTGTAGGGGAGCGTGGTACAGGCCAGGCGGGCAAGCTCATGGGAGAGCAGCGTACTCACTGAGGCTGTGTGGATGTTAGTGCCACCATTAAGCAGACTCTGACACAGGAGTAAACCAAGTCTCTGGGTGCCGTTGCCACTCGGGGAGCTTGTGCCGCCCCCGTGCCGGCAGCCTGCCGTTGCTCGGGTCCGGGCCTTACAGTGGGTGGCTCGAGGGTCTCCGGACCCGGGGGTTCCTGCGGACACTCCGAATGAATAGGGTTGGGGGGTGGTGGATGTAGGACGGATATGTACGGGCTGGGCCATACTAGGTTCGTGACGCCACCCACAGTATGTGGTGAGTTTGAACACCACCTGTTATGATCCGGAACCATGGAAGACCACCACAAATCATTGGCAAAAGGTGACAAGAGCATTGGCAACTAATCTGGCCGCCATCCCCTAACATCCTGTGCACCGCGAACCCAGCTGGAGAACTAACTATCCTAAAAGGTAGTAAAGATGAATAACTCTCTGCCTCAGAAAATAGACAAGAATAGCAAGCCCCCCACATTCAAAGACTGCGGTGATATAGGAAAAACACAATACACAGGTAGATGACAGGATTAGCAAAAGGTGAGGCCCCTGCTGACTAAAATAGGAAAGGATAGGAAAGGGACTAATGGTGGCCAGAGAAAAACCCTGCAAAATACCAACTTCCTGATAGTACAAAAAGGTCCTCAGATCGCTCAATCTGAACTCCGTCCTATACCAGGTGCCCTTGTCATACCAATGAAAAGAAAACAAGAATTATAACAAATTCAACAAGCCACAAACACATGGACCCAAAAGGAGCCATACTCCACACAGAACTGCAGGAAGTTCCTCAACAATCCACTGAGGGGAAAAATCCCTGGAAGGAAATAAACTGAAACCAACCACAACAAATAACAAACCCAGATAAGCAAAAGAACCAGACAATAAATAAAGAGCAAGCACTTATCTGGAGTAGATGTGGTGTAGAGCAGGATTAAGCAGGCTAGAGATACAAAGAACAACTGACATCCGGCAACAGCCTGCAATCAGACCAGGACTTAAATAAGCAGAGAGTTAGCAAAGGAAACACCCACTGCACAACACACCTGGTCTCTGTCCAAACCATTCCTGGCCACCAGAGGGAGCCTCCCCGCAGCCAAAACATAACTAACATTCACAACAGTACCCCCCCCCCTTGAGGAGGGTTCACCGAACCCTCACCCACGCCACCGGGTCGCTCGGGATGAGCGTGATGGAAGGCGCGAACCAACCTGTCCGCATGAATGTCAGAAGCCACAACCCAAGAGTTATCCTCCTGCCCATAACCCTTCCATTTCACAAGGACTGAAGCTGACGCCTACTGCGACGGGAATCCAGAATTTTTTCAACCTCATACTCCAGATGCCCTTGTACCAAAACAGGGTCAGGAGGCGCTGCTGCAGGAACTGCCAGCTCCACATGTTTCTTCAACAAGGACTTATGGAAGACATTGTGAATCTTAAATGACGCAGGCAGAGTCAAACGGAAAGATACAGGATTAATAATCTCCGAAATCTTATAAGGTCCAATAAATCTGGGCTTAAACTTAGGAGACGGAACTCTCATAGGAATATTTTTAGAGGACAACCACACCATGTCCCCTACTTTAAACCGGACCAAGAGTCCGACGCCAGTTGGCAAACTTTTGGGCAGTTTCTTGGGACTGAAACAATTTATCCACTACCTGCCCCCAAATCTGCTGCATTCTGTTGACCACCGAATCCACCCCCGGACAGTCAGACGCCTCAAGCTGCCCTGAGAGGAACCTAGGGTGATACCCAAAATTGCAGAAAAAGGGGGACACCAACGTGGTAGAGCTAGCTCTATTGTTAAGGGCAAATTCAGCCAAAGGCAAAAACGAAACCCAGTCATCCTGATCCGCAGAAACAAAACACCGTAAATAGGTCTCCAGGGTCTGGTTAGCCCTTTCAGTCTGACCGTTGGTCTGAGGATGAAACGCCGAGGAGAAAGACAGCTGAACACCCAATTTGGAGCAAAAAATCCTACAAAACCTGGATACAAACTGCACCCCTCTGTCAGAAACAATGTTTTCGGGAATACCATGCAAAAGAACATGTTGCAAAAACAAAGGCACCAACTCTGATGAAGACGGCAACTTAGGTAGGGGAACCAAGTGGACCATCTTGGAGAATCTGTCACAGATCACCCAAATCACAGTCATTTTCTGAGAGACGGGAAGCTCTGAAATAAAATCCATAGAGATGTGCGTCCAAGGTTTCTTAGGTACAGGCAAAGGCAATAATAGCCCACTAGAACGTGAACAACAGGGCTTGGACCTAGAACAAACTCCACACGACTGCACAAAACGACGGACATCTCGGGACAGGGAAGGCCACCAAAAAGAGCGTCTCACAAGATCCCGAGTACCAAAAATGCCAGGATGATCCGCCAAAACAGAGCAATGAACCTCAGAGACAACTCGGTCTCTCCATTGGTCTGGGACAAACAGTTTCCCTGTAGGACATCTCTCAGGTTTATCCCCCTGAAATTCCGCCAGTGCCAACCACAGATCAGGTGAAATAGCCGAGAAAACTACACCATCATTCAGGATAGTAGACGGTTCGACAACCGCCAAAGAGTCAGCGCAGAAACTCCTGGAAAGGGCATCGGCCTTAACATTCTTGGTGCCCGGCAAAAAAGAGACCACAAAATTAAACCGGGTAAAAAACAAAGCCCACCTGGCCTGCCGAGGATTCAACCTCTTGGCCGATTCCAGATAGATGAGATTCTTGTGGTCCGTAAGCACCACAACTTGATGCCTAGCCCCCTCCAACCAATGCCTCCACTCTTCAAATGCCCACTTCATAGCCAATAATTCCCGGTTCCCCACATCATAATTCCGTTCAGAAGGAGCAAATTTCCGAGAGAAAAAGGCACAGGGCTTAAGTTTACCCGAAGTAGCGTCTCGTTGAGACAGAACAGCACCTGCTCCGATCTCTGAGGCATCGATCTCAACTTGAAATGGGCGAGACACATCAGGGTGCTGCAGAACTGGGGCAGAAGTGAATCGCCTTTTAAGCTCCTGGAAGGCCACGATATCCTCAGGGGTCCAATGCTCAGTATCAGCTCCCTTCTTTGTCAAATCTGTCAGAGGTTTGACAATGGCAGAAAAATTGGCTATAAATTTACGGTAAAAATTAGCAAACCCCAAAAACCGCTGCAGGGATTTTAGAGAAGTCGGTTGCACCCAGTCGTAAATAGCCTGAACCTTAACCGGGTCCATTTCAATAGCGGACGGAGACAGGATGAAGCCCAAAAAGGAAATCTTTTGCACCCCAAAGATGCACTTTGACCCCTTAACGTACAGTGCATTATCCTTAAGTATCTGAAAAACATCCCGTACTTGCCCAACATGAGAGTCCCAATCATCAGAAAAAATCAAGATGTCATCCAAATACACAATCAAAAATTTACCAATAAGGTCCCGAAAAATATCATTCATAAAGGCCTGGAAGACGGAGGGTGCATTAGTGAGCCCAAAAGGCATCACTAGGTACTCAAAATGCACCTCAGGAGTATTAAAAGCCGTCTTCCATTCATCTCCCTCCTTAATACGGATGAGATTATACGCACCCTTGAGATCCAGTTTCGTAAACCATTTGGCACTCTTCACTCTAGAGAACAGATCAGACATCAGAGGCAAAGGGTACTGATATTTGACCGTAATTTTATTAAGAAGACGGTAATCAATACAAGGCCTCAACAAACCATCTTTCTTAGCAACAAAGAAGAAGCCAGCCCCCAAAGGAGAAGATGAGGGCCGAATGTGCCCCTTCTCCAGTGATTCTCTGATGTATGACCGCATGGCATCATGTTCGGGCACAGACAAGTTGAAAATCCGCCCCTTGGGAAATTTACAACCGGGCACCAACTCAATGGCACAGTCACAGTCCCGGTGTGGGGGCAGAGAATCAGATTCCTGGTCATTAAATACATCACGGAAATCAGACAAGAAAGCCGGAACATCAACTGCCTGAGTAGACGTGGACGACATGGAAAGGTCCTGATGCAAACCTTGACAACCCTAACTAGCTACCGACAAGGATCTCCAGTCAAGAACCGGATTATGGGTCTGCAACCACGGAAATCCTAGTACCAAGGTATCCTGTAGATTATGCAATACTAAAAGTGTACAAGTTTCCTGATGCGCTGGTGCAACTCTCATAGGCACCTGGGTCCAAAATTGGGGTTTATGTTCTGCCAAAGGGGTAGCATCAATGCCCCTTAAAGGAATAGGAGTTTGCAAAGGAACCATGGGAAAACCACAATCCCTAGCAAACCCAAAATCCATCAAATTGAGCGCTGCCCCTGAGTCCACAAAGGCAAATGCAGAAAAGGAAGACAATGAGCAAATCAATGTGACAGACAAAAAAAACTTTGGTTGCAAAGAACCCACAGTAACAGAAGTAGCCAATCTCCTTTCACGTTTAGGGCAGACAGAGATGTTATGAGAAGCGGCTCCACAATAGAAGCACAGTCTATTCTTCCGTATGAACCCCTGCCGACTAAAATAGGAAAGGACAGGAAAGGGACTGATGGTGGCCAGAGAAAAACCCTGCAAAATACCAACTTCCTGATAGTACAAAAAGGCCCTCAGATCGCTCGATCTGAACTCCGTCCTATACCAGGTGCCCTTGTCATACCAATGAACAGAAAACAAGAATTATAACAAATTCAACAAGCCACAAACACATGGACCCAAAAGGAGCTATACTCCACACAGAACTGCAGGAAGTTCCTCAACAATCCACTGAGGGGAAAAATCCCTGGAAGGAAATAAACTGAAACCAACCACATCAAATGACAAACCCAGATAAGCAAAAGAACCAGACAATAAATAAAGAGCAAGCACTTATCTGGAGTAGATGTGGTGTAGAGCAGGATTAAGCAGGCTAGAGATACAAAGAACAACTGACATCCGGCAACAGCCTGCAATCAGACCAGGACTTAAATAAGCAAAGAGTTAGCAAAGGAAACACCCACTGCACAACACACCTGGTCTCTGTCCAAACCATTCCTGGCCACCAGAGGGAGCCTCCCCGCAGCCAAAACATAACTAACATTCACAACAACCACCGCTGCAGTTACGGGGCACCCGGGAGAAATGTTGTGCAGCAAGTTGTTAACCCCTCCGTGGGCAGGGATGGTGGCCCCGGGACCCGTTGGGGGTTTGTTGGTGAAGGGAGGTGGGAAACCACAGGGTGCTGGTGTACTCACTATTGAAGGAAACACACAATTCTCTGGTAAACCAAGGTGATGGTGGTCGGTGCTCGCAGCCAGCTGCGTTCTGGTCCCCCACCCAGCTGGTGGTCTCTGTCTTTCTCCTGCACTTTATAGAACGGTGGACTGCCTGTGCTTGCAACTTCAGGAGTCCGCTCCCGGCTGGTTGTAGCCTAAGGAGCCCTTGTCCGCAGACGCTGGCCCGTGGGATCTCTGAGCCTTGGTGGTGGCCTTTTATCCCCCTCGGTGGGCTGTTGTCTTCAGTTGGGACTTTGGGTGGGACAGGACCTCTAGTCTGTTAATTAGCTGGTTCCAGTCGCTTCTGGTCCCGGCTTCAGGGTCTAAGTACCCCTGTGTGCTCTGGTTTCCGAGTTGGTTCCCCGGCTCGGTACCGGCGGGCTACAACCCTGTCCCGGTCCACCTCGGTTCCACCGAGCCGTCTTCCCGGCTCCTGCAGACGGAGACCACCGTCTCCCTTCTAGCCAGTGGCACCAGGGCTCCTACCCTGGCGCCATTCAATTTGGGGTATTCGCACCTGCTGGAGCTACACACAGCTCCAGCCCACACTCCTCTCCAACTTGAACTCCCAGACTACTCTCCTTTTACTTCCCCGCTCCGGGCTGTCTGGACTCTTTGGTGGGCATCTTCCAACCGCCTGGTTCCGCCCCCTGGTGTGTCCATCTAGCCCTGAGGGGGGTGACTAGGGTTTTGAAGGTCGGATGATGTCACCTGAAAGGGAAGGTGTTGTGTAGGGGCCTGCCGTATTTTTTGGACCATAAGACGCACTTTTTTTCCCCCCAAATGTTGGGGGAAAGTGGGGGGGGTGTCTTATGGTCTGAATGTGGCTGCGGGGAATGAGGGTGCTGTGGTGGAGCGGGTCATCAGGTGCACGAGCAGGCTGCAGCAGCGCCTGCCGTGACCACGTGGGCCTGCTCATTACATATGCACGCCCATCCTGCCACCCATCTCGAAGCGGTGAAGCCGGCACTGACAGGTGGGCGGGGTGATGGGCGGGGGGGTGCACGCATAATTAACAGCCGGCCCGCATGATCACCCCTGGCAATTACAGCCTGGAGTGATCATGTGCGGCTGTATTCACTGCCCCCGTGCATCATTATCAGTGCGGAGTGCAGTGAATCAGTGTACTCACCCGTCACCGTGTGTGGAGCTGTCCCCCTGCAGCATCGCAATGTCTTCTTGTCTGTGCCGGTCAGCTGATCTGTGTAGAGAGCGGTGAGCACAGTGATGACGTCATCGCTGTGCGCGCCGCTAGTGTCCACACAGATCAGCTGACCGGCACAGACAGGAAGACATCGCGATGCTGCAGACAACGGTGACGGCTCCACTCAGCGGTGCTGCAGCTGAGACAGAGAGGAAGATGATCGGTGCTGCAGGAAGTGAGGGAAAGTGAGTATAAACGTTTATTTTTTTTTCTGTGCCATAGGATACAGGCCATATACCAGGATAGGGGTATTATATGAGCAGGATGGGGGTATATTATGAGCAGGATGGGGGTATATGAGCAGGATGGATGGGGGTATATGAGCAGGATGGGTTATATGAGCAGGATGGATGGGGGTATATGAGCAGGATGGGTTATATGAGCAGGATGGGGGGTATATAGCAGGATGGGGGTATATAAGCAGGATGGATGGGGGTATATGAGCAGGATGGGGGTATATGAGCAGGATGGATAGGGGTATATGAGCAGGATGGATGGGGGTATATGAGCAGGATGGGGGGTATATAGCAGGATGGATGGGGGTATATGAGCAGGATGGGGGTATATGAGCAGGATGGATGGGGGTATATGAGCAGGATGGATGGGAGTATATGAGCAGGATGGGGGGTATATAGAAGAATGGATAGGGGTATATAAGCAGGATGGATGGGGGTATATGAGCAGGATGGATGGGGGTATATGAGCAGGATGGATGGGGGTATATGAGCAGGATGGGGGTATATGAGCAGGATCATATACAAGGCAGGAGGATCGTTACCAGAATGGGGTACCTTAGTAGAGAATTTGGGGACATTACCCCCATAATAGTGTCAGCAGCAGATCCTCGCCCCATAACAGTGTGTCATGACCACATTTTTTGGTTAAAATTTTATTTTCCTATTTTCCTCCTCTAAAACCAGAGTGCGTCTTATAGTCAGGTGCGTCTTATAGTCCGAAAAATACGGTATTTGTGACTACCTGGCCCAGCCAGGGCGTCACACTCCCCCTTGGTTTAACACAGACCGTCCGCAGGCTGTCCGACCACCACCGGTTTATTTTGTTTAACTGAAAAAGATAAAAGTTTTTGAAAGACATATACAAGTATAATAACATATTTACATTAATGGATACTTTAGTTTCTTCCCTTATGGGAGGCAGGTTACTTAAACGTTGCATAAAAACATTTTTATTAACCGGGACGGGACGGGACCAGGTCCTTTTCACCTTAGCCCACCCAAACAAACCTAGCCCTGGTGCCGCCGCTAAACACTGGTGCACACCCCTTTTCCCCAGTCCAGAAAACAGGTTCGGGTCCGGGTGTTGCCCACACAGGCCGGGTAATAAGTTCCTTACCCGGCAGTCTCTCTCAGAGGCCCCAAGTCCAGGGGACCCCTGACCCGGAGGGTAGTCACCGGTTTCCATGGTGACAGGACCTCCACCTACTGTGCCGCAGGCCCTTCCTCCAACCAGCCTCTCCGGAGACTGCGGAATGATGAAAAGGGTGGTCTGGGGCTATTTACAAAACCCAATAGCTTATGGGTTGGCCTGCAAGTTCTCAGCCATGTCTTTTTAAAAGGGTTTTGAAACGGGGAACTGAACTGATTTGTAGCCGGGAACCACTACCACTTTAGTACTCTGAATATTCGGAGTATTCGGGACTAGAGGGAGGTGGAGAGGGGTGGCCGCACTGTGGGGCACTTCGGGCTACCCTCCTCCAGACATCCAGGGCAAACCACCCCCTCTCTCCGCAGTGCCGGGTGTATGTTTCCAGCTCCCCGGGCTCCAGATCCCGGTCGGGATGGCCGATGGGCAGGTGCGGGTAAACATCCCTCCGGGAGACAAATATTTCTGCTTCCATGCCCGGTTCAAGGATGAATCCCAATCCTCTTCGGAGGTCAAAGTGCCGGACTTGGCCTTCATGTGTCGGGCCCCTCACCCAGTAGGTGGCATTCCTTAAATTGTCCTTCTCCTGGATGGTTCAGGATAGGACTTCCGCCTTTCTTTTCTCACGGGCCGCAATTTCTCGGCCCAGCTGGCGCTACTGCCGCTTCCAATATGGAGCGTTTGCGGCCTGCTCCAGAGTGACCTGCGCGGAGGCCGAGCCCAGCTGGAGCACCTCCGTGCCGGTTACGACCGGAACCTTTGGCAATGGAGGGCCCCGCTGTGATGTGGCTTGTACGGCTGCCCCGCAGGCACATTTCCGCTGCACCTCAGTCAAGGCCGGGAGTCTGGGAGCGACCAGCGTTCCTTGTCGCGCCGGCTTCCGGTCGGGGACCGCCTCTGCCTTGGCCGGGCGGACTGCTTGGGCCATTTTCGTCTCAGGCGCGGCCTCCTCGGTGGCGGGTCCAGAGCAAGACGGGGCACCTTCCGGATGCTGGTGGTACGTGGAACCGGGGTCAGTGCCGGGGCGGTGACGAGCTGACCGCTGGCGGCTTCTTCGGGCTGGTCCTCCCGGGCCGGTGGTATGGACTCCGCTGCCGGTGCTGGTGGCAGCGGACCGAGTGGGGTGTCAGCAGCAACCGATATGGGCGGCGAGGGAGGCAGTACGGAGGGCAGGGGCAGACCGGGTCTCTCAGCCTGATCGGCCGGTCCCTGGGGGACATAGGGGCGTGGGTCGCTTACCCGCTCCTCTAAGGTTGCCGCCACTTCACGTGCCCGCACGGCCGCAGCCAGCTCCTCCATCTCGGCCGTCCACCACTCCAGCATAAAGCGCGCGACACATCCATGCAGTCTGGGCTTCTACACATGCCGCTGTTCCGGGCACGAGCTCCTGCACTCCGGGCTTGTTGGATGGGTCGGCCATGTTGCTCTCTCTGGGTCCAGGAACTAGAAGGGTGGCAGTGTCCTGGAGTCCCTGCCCTTTATCTGCTCAGTCACATGTCGCAGAATCTTCACCCGTTCCCCCTTGGTCTTTTTCTGGCACTGCTCTTTAAGACCGGTAAGTTTTTCAACTTCCAGCCTTGCTTTCCGGCTGTTTTCCCAGGGGGCGGGGCTTTGGCTTTTGCGCCCTTTTCTCGGGAAGGAGACTTTGGGCGGGAATCTTTGCTCCAAAAGATGGCGGCAAGATGGCGGCTTCTGGAAACTTTGCAACAGATCACCGCTGACTTCAACACAAGGAACACTTCCGCAAGGTAAGTGGATGGGTAAGTATCCTGTTCGTGACGCCAAGTGTCGGAGTGTGCCACCCCTGTGCCGGCAGCCTGCCGCTGCTCGGGTCCGGGCCTTATGGTGGGTGGCTCGAGGGTCTCCGGATACGGGGGATCCCGCGGACACGCCGAATGAATTGGGTTGAGGGGTGGTGGATGTAGAACGGATATGTACGGGCTGGGCCGTACTAGGTTCGTGACGCCTCCCACAGTATGTGGTGAGTGCACCACCGCTGCAGTTACGGGGCACCCAGGGGAGATGTTGTGCAGCAAGTTGCTAACCCCTTCGTGGGCAGGGATGGTGGACCCGGGACCCGGGACCCGTTGGGGGTTTGTTGGTGCAGGGAGGTGGGCGACCGCAGGGTGCTGGTGTACTCACTATTGAAAGAAACACACAATTCTCTGGTAAACCAAGGTGATGGTGGTCGGTGCCCGCAGCCGGCTGCGTTCTGGTCCCCCACCCGGCTGGTGGTCTCTGTCTTTCTCCTGCACTTTTTAGAACGGTGGACTGCCTGTGCTTGCAACTTCAGGAGTCCGCTCCCGGCTGGTTGTAGCCTAAGGAGCCCTTGCCCGCAGACGCTGGCCCGTGGGATCTCTGAGCCTTGGCGGTGGCCTTTTATCCCCCTCGGTGGGCTGTTGTCTTCAGTCAGGACTTTGGGTGGGACAGGACCTCTAGTCCTGGCCTCAATCAGTTAATTAGCTGGTTCCAGTCGCTTCTGGTCCCGGCTTCAGGGTCCGAGTACCCCCCTGTGTGCTCCGGTTTCCGAGTCGGTTCCCCGGGTCGGTACCGGCGGGTTACAACCCTGTCCCGGTCCACCTCAGTTCCACCGAGCCGTCTTCTCAGCTCCTGCAGACGGAGACCACCATCTGCCTCCTAGCCAGTGGCACCAGGGCTCCTACCCTGGTGCCGTTCAATTTTCGGTATTCGCCCCTGCTGGAGCTGGACACAGCTCCAACCCACACTCCTCTCCAATTTGAACTCTCAGACTACTCTCCTTTTACTTCCCCGCCGCGGGCTGTCTGGACTCCTTGGTGGGTGTCTTTTTACCGCCTGGTTCTGCCCCTGGTGTGTCCATCTAGCCCTGAGGGGGGTGACTAGGGTTTTTAAGTTCGGCTGATGTCACCTGAAAGGGACGGTGTTGTGTAGGGGCCTATTTGTGACTACCTGGCGCGGCCAGGGCATCACAAGCTCGTCCGGGAATCCGTCCCCGTTGGTATTGCTGATGGTTCTGGACCTGCCTCCATGCACTGTGTTTAGACGTCTCTGAGTGACCCCTTGGCCTGAAGCTGTCGGGGTCCTGCTCCCTATAATTAAATAGAGGAGCTGTGCTCTCGATGGCTGACACTTGGGATTTCAGTGGGCCGCATGAGCTGGAAAGCCCTATGCCCTTCCTGTTGGTGACTGCGATCTCTGAGCTCTTGGGGAAAGTTCATAAAGAGACTATCCTCCACAGGTTAATTATCAGGTTGTGTAAAGCTACTCCCTGATCTAGGGTCCAGTACCCCGCTGGCTCGGTGCCAGTTTGGTTACTAAATTTTCTGGTGTCGACCGTTTTCCAAAACTAAGTCTGGGCACCCTTCTCCAATACCCTGCGACCGGGTCTCCGACTCTTCCGGTCCCAGACCACCATCTGGAACCTAGCCAAAGTTTCCCAGGGAGCTCCAACTCCCTCAGCTCCTCACTCTCTGAGGGCTACTCTCTTCTGACTATGTCCCTCCCACTAGTCTGCCTGACTCCTAGGTGGGTGGCCCTTTTACAGCTAGACAACCCATTGGTGTGCCTAACAGGGTGTGGTGTGAGGTGTGGCTAGGATTTGAATGCTGATGGAAGCAATAGCAATAGTCAGGATCCCAGAACCATGGAGGGTGAGTTCTGCACCATAAGAAAAAGGAGTGCAGTTCCCTGTGACATCCTGATAAGATTAGGGGCGTCACACACGCGCCCCCTAGGGTGGAGACCAGGAAGTTCCGCACAGCATGCGCAGGGCCTGGGGCCTAGGCGGGAGCTGAGGGCCAACACACAAATGGGCATCCATAAGGGGGAAGTGTCAGGGACCGCACTACACGTGAATAAAAACAGGGCTGCAGAGGACCACACAACATGTGGATGGCTATACAGGTGAGCAGTGGACCACATAACTTGAGGATTGCCATACGGAATTTCAGAGGACTACGTGACACTTGAGTGGACATGTGGGTAAGCAGAGGACCATGCAGCATGAGGATGGCCATGCGGGAGAAAGTGAGAGGAGAGTGCCTGGATCCCGGCGCTAGTACGCAGCGGAGTGTCAACGTACTTAGGGGCAAGGAAGCCAACTCTACAAATTCTACTCAGAGACCCTTCATCCTCAGTGTCCGCCTATGGGCTGAGCTACATAGTTTCCATGCTACCCAATACTTTCTATAGGAAGAATAAGATCAGTTACTGTTAGTTATTCAGTTGATTTTGACTCTTTCCATAGCTCCTGTGGTCAGCACCTGCAGAGAAAGTTGGTAAAAAAGTTTTCCAGTGTAACTATCCTGCACTGAATTCTACTTAATGCTGTGATATTCAATTGTGCATGTTCTGTGTGACAAGGCAGTGCCCAAAATATTCAGATAGCTGCCCATGTAATGCCCTGGCCTATCAGGTCATCACAAGGGTGCCGTGCAATCTGTCCTTCTGCATGGTACCCGCTCCTCCTTGGTTACAGGTCCTGTCCCTTTGGTGTTGCTAAGAACAGGTATACACAAATCCTGAGGAACACACTGCACCACACCCACCAAACACCCATTGGGCAGCCTGAGGGGAATAGGGCCGCCCAGATGGAGGGATGGTTGAAGGAGGGCCAGAAGTGTCAGTTGTAGTCAGAGAGTGTCAGTGAGCAGTGACAGGAAGAGGTCACGCTGCAGAGCTGGGCTCCTGTACCCGTCCCAGGTGACAGACGTTGGCCTGGCCTGGAAGAAGCTGGAACCCCGGTCGCAGGGGGTAGTGGCAAGGGGCACGGTTGCCACGGAGGGCAGTTCAGCGGCCTTGTGCTACAACCGGGCAGGGGCCAGGGCACAACGAGGTACGCGGACCCTAGGCTGGGAAGTAGCTTTATGCAGCCCAGTAATTCACCCGACAAAGACGGAATCTTCAGGAACCGCTCTCCACCTGCTCCAAAATCGGGGTACTAGCGCAACGAGAGGGATAGGACTTCTCAAAACCGTCCAGAAAATCCCAAGCGTGAACCCTGAGAGCAAGCTCACCCTGTTAGCCACACAGGTGAGCGGGACCCGAGTAGCTTTAGGTGAAAGGGATGTACCAAGACTAAACACAGTGCCAAGGGACAAAGCTTCAGACCAACCTGCAACGCCAAAAGGGCATGGACCCAGCGTGTTCGAACTAAAGCTGCAGGGCGTTCAAGACTTTAGTTTACCCGGTGTCAGTGTCAGCATCTCTAGACTGTGTGAGTACGTTGTGCCCCTTTGCTTCCAATGGGTCCCCAGCCTACCGTCACCGAGCCCAGGGACACCTTCCCCTGCCCACAGAGGGGTTAACATCACCAGCTGCCATCCCATCGCTCCCTGGCGCTCTCCCTCTCTCCTAAATGCAGCAGCGGTGGTATTCCATTTTACCACGACCCGTGGGTGGCGTCACGAACACTATCCAATCCACCATTTCTTCCCCTTTTTCATTTTCGAGAGGTCGCATGACCCCACCTCGGGTCCGGAGACCCCTCGAGCCACTGCGGATCCGGATCCGAGCAGCCTGTCGGCTGTCGCGGGGGCGGCACACCCATACTTGCATACTAGGTATGGGCAGCTATCTGTAGATACACTACAACCTAACTGGCCTTCACTAACCGGGCCTCGAAAATAAAGCGCTCTGGCTGACCAGGCCTACACTAAACCCTGTAGAGTATGCATCCAGTACTGACTCATGGTACTGCTGAAAGGAAATCAGTCCAGCTGCTAGTCAGCTTTCAGTCCCGGTGTCATCTTTGGCATGCACTTCTTTCAGCAGGGTAAGGTTCTGCTCCTCTGTCACGAACCTGTTCTCCCTTCCTGGCTCTTAGGTTGGACTTCGCCAGCCTTGGGTGTCTCTCCCACATGCTTGAGTTTTGCACCACTGACTCAGGTGTTACTCGCGGTCCGGCTACGGTAAGACTCTCACACCAGTACAGTATTTCCTTCAATACCGCAGCTCTCCAAGCTTTGCCACCAGACAATTCCTCTCCAGTTCACGTCCTACGATCCTCTCTCACTAATCCCTTCCTTTTTCCCCGCTTTTTCAGCAGGGTTAACCAAGAGTCTAGTTAGACAAGAGAGAAAACAAACAGCGCAGACTAATCCGGCCAGTCCATGAGAATTGACACGGGTACTTTCTCTTAAAGGCAATGCGTACCTCTTGTAGGGATACCCACTACAGCAGGGGTCTCAAACACGCGGCCCCCGGGCCGCATGCGGCCCGCCAGTCTGATTTATGCGGCCCGCAGACAAAGTGCAGAACACTTGATATTTTGCCTCCAGTCATTTAGCGGTCGCCAGCCGCTCTTTCACATTGCAGCCGCGGCCGGCCGCACTTCCGCATTGGAGAAGCCGCCAGGGAGAAGCAATCAAAAGCGGAGTTCAATCAGATGTCAGGGTGAAGCAATCGACGGCGGCGTTCAACTCGAGCTCAGCAGAGCGACCCGAGCAGCGCTGACGTCAGCTGCTTTGCCGGCGGGTGCAGCGGAAGGAACAAGAGCATAGGGCACGTTAGAACGTGTGTGTGTGTGTGTGTGTGTGTGTGTGATGATGATGATGATGATGGCTGTGTGTGTGTGATGATGATGGCTGTGTGTGTTGATGGTGATGATGGCTGTATGTGTGTGTGCATGATGGCTGTGTGTGGATGATGATGATGGCTGTGTGTGTGTGGATGATGATGATGATGGCTGTGTGTTGATGATGATGAGGATGATGATAGCGGTGGTGGCTGTGTGTGACTGATCATGATGACGGCGATGGTGGCTGTGTGGGACTGATCATGATGATGGCGGTGGTGGCTGTGTGGGACTGATGATGACGGTGGTGGCTGTGTGGGACTGATCATGATGATGGCGGTGGTGGCTGTGTGGGACTGATGATGGCGGTGGTGGCTGTGTGTGACTGATGATGATGACGGCGGTGGTGGCTGTGTGCAACTGATGATGATGATGGCGGTGGTGGCTGTCTGCGACTCATGATGATAATGGCGGTGGTGGCTGTGTGTGACTGATGATGATGATGATGGCGGTGGTGGCTGTGTGTGACTGATGATGATGATGGCGGTGGTGGCTGTGTGTGACTGATGATGATGATGGCAGTGGTGGCTGTGTGTGACTGATGATGATGATGGCGGTGGTGGCTGTGTGTGACTGATGATGATGATGGCGGTGGTGGCTGTGTGTGACTGATGATGATGATGGCGGTGGTGGCTGTGTGTGACTGATGATGATGATGGCGGTGGTGGCTGTGTGTGACTGATGATGATGATGGCAGTGGTGGCTGTGTGTGACTGATGATGATGATGGCGGTGGTGGCTGTGTGTGACTGATGATGATGATGGCGGTGGTGGCTGTGTAACACTGATGATGATGACGGCGGTTGTGGCTGTGTGGGACTGATGATGATGATGATGACGGTGGTGGCTGTGTGGGACTCATGATGATGACGGCGGTGGTGGCTGTGTGTGACTGATGATGATGATGGCAGTGGTGGCTGTGTGTGACTGATGATGATGATGGCAGTGGTGGCTGTGTGTGACTGATGATGATGATGGCGGTGGTGGCTGTGTGTGACTGATGATGATGATGGCAGTGGTGGCTGTGTGTGACTGATGATGATGATGGCAGTGGTGGCTGTGTGTGACTGATGATGATGATGGCGGTGGTGGCTGTGTGTGACTGATGATGATGATGGCAGTGGTGGCTGTGTGTGACTGATGATGATGATGGCGGTGGTGGCTGTGTGTGACTGATGATGATGATGGCAGTGGTGGCTGTGTGTGACTGATGATGATGATGGTGGTGGTGGCTGTGTGTGACTGATGATGATGATGGCGGTGGTGGCTGTGTGTGACTGATGATGATGATGGTGGTGGTGGCTGTGTGTGACTGATGATGATGATGGCGGTGGTGGCTGTGTGTGACTGATGATGATGATGGCGGTGGTGGCTGTGTGTGACTGATGATGATGATGGCAGTGGTGGCTGTGTGTGACTGATGATGATGATGGTGGTGGTGGCTGTGTGTGACTGATGATGATGATGATGGCGGTGGTGGCTGTGTGTGACTGATGATGATGATGGCAGTGGTGGCTGTGTGTGACTGATGATGATGACGGCGGTTGTGGCTGTGTGGGACTGATGATGATGATGGCAGTGGTGGCTGTGTGTGACTGATGATGATGATGGCGGTGGTGGCTGTGTGTGACTGATGATGATGATGGCGGTGGTGGCTGTGTGTGACTGATGATGATGATGGCAGTGGTGGCTGTGTGTGACTGATGATGATGGTGATGGTGGCTGTGTGTGACTGATGATGATGATGGCAGTGGTGGCTGTGTGTGACTGATGATGATGATGGCAGTGGTGGCTGTGTGTGACTGATGATGATGACGGCGGTTGTGGCTGTGTGTGACTGATGATGATGATGGCGGTTGTGGCTGTGTGTGACTGATGATGATGATGATGGCGGTGGTGGCTGTGTGTGACTGATGATGATGATGGCAGTGGTGGCTGTGTGTGACTGATGATGATGATGGCGGTGGTGGCTGTGTGTGACTGATGATGATGATGGCAGTGGTGGCTGTGTGTGACTGATGATGATGATGGCAGTGCTGGCTGTGTGTGACTGATGATGATGATGGCAGTGGTGGCTGTGTGTGACTGATGATGATGATGGCGGTGGTGGCTGTGTGTGACTGATGATGATGATGGCGGTGGTGGCTGTGTGTGACTGATGATGATGATGATGGCGGTGGTGGCTGTGTGTGACTGATGATGATGATGGCGGTTGTGGCTGTGTGTGACTGATGATGATGATGGCGGTGGTGGCTGTGTGTGACTGATGATGATGATGGCAGTGGTGGCTGTGTGTGACTGATGATGATGATGGCGGTGGTGGCTGTGTGTGACTGATGATGATGATGGCAGTGGTGGCTGTGTGTGACTGATGATGATGATGGCAGTGGTGGCTGTGTGTGACTGATGATGATGATGGCGGTGGTGGCTGTGTGTGACTGATGATGATGATGGCAGTGGTGGCTGTGTGTGACTGATGATGATGATGGCGGTGGTGGCTGTGTGTGACTGATGATGATGATGGCAGTGGTGGCTGTGTGTGACTGATGATGATGATGGCGGTGGTGGCTGTGTGTGACTGATGATGATGATGGCGGTGGTGGCTGTGTGTGACTGATGATGATGATGGCGGTGGTGGCTGTGTGTGACTGATGATGATGATGGCGGTGGTGGCTGTGTGTGACTGATGATGATGATAGCGGTGGTGGCTGTGTGTGACTGATGATGATGATGGTGGTGGTGGCTGTGTGTGACTGATGATGATGATGGTGGTGGTGGCTGTGTGTGACTGATGATGATGATGGCGGTGGTGGCTGTGTGTGACTGATGATGATGATGGCGGTGGTGGCTGTGTGTGACTGATGATGATGATGGCAGTGGTGGCTGTGTGTGACTGATGATGATGATGGTGGTGGTGGCTGTGTGTGACTGATGATGATGATGATGGCGGTGGTGGCTGTGTGTGACTGATGATGATGATGGCAGTGGTGGCTGTGTGTGACTGATGATGATGACGGCGGTTGTGGCTGTGTGGGACTGATGATGATGATGGCAGTGGTGGCTGTGTGTGACTGATGATGATGATGGCAGTGGTGGCTGTGTGTGACTGATGATGATGATGGCAGTGGTGGCTGTGTGTGACTGATGATGATGATGGCGGTTGTGGCTGTGTGTGACTGATGATGATGATGGTGGTGGTGGCTGTGTGTGACTGATGATGATGATGATGGCGGTGGTGGCTGTGTGTGACTGATGATGATGATGGCAGTGGTGGCTGTGTGTGACTGATGATGATGATGGCGGTGGTGGCTGTGTGTGACTGATGATGATGATGGCAGTGGTGGCTGTGTGTGACTGATGATGATGATGGCAGTGGTGGCTGTGTGTGACTGATGATGATGATGGTGGTGGTGGCTGTGTGTGACTGATGATGATGATGATGGCGGTGGTGGCTGTGTGTGACTGATGATGATGATGGCGGTTGTGGCTGTGTGTGACTGATGATGATGATGGCGGTGGTGGCTGTGTGTGACTGATGATGATGATGGCAGTGGTGGCTGTGTGTGACTGATGATGATGATGGTGGTGGTGGCTGTGTGTGACTGATGATGATGATGATGGCGGTGGTGGCTGTGTGTGACTGATGATGATGATGGCAGTGGTGGCTGTGTGTGACTGATGATGATGATGGCGGTTGTGGCTGTGTGTGACTGATGATGATGATGGCGGTGGTGGCTGTGTGTGACTGATGATGATGATGGCAGTGGTGGCTGTGTGTGACTGATGATGATGATGGTGGTGGTGGCTGTGTGTGACTGATGATGATGATGATGGCAGTGGTGGCTGTGTGTGACTGATGATGATGATGGCGGTGGTGGCTGTGTGTGACTGATGATGATGATGGCGGTAGTGGCTGTGTGTGACTGATGATGATGATGGCGGTGGTGGCTGTGTGTGACTGATGATGATGATGGCGGTGGTGGCTGTGTGTGACTGATGATGATGATGGTGGTGGTGGCTGTGTGTGACTGATGATGATGATGGCAGTGGTGGCTGTGTGTGACTGATGATGATGATGGTGGTGGTGGCTGTGTGTGACTGATGATGATGATGATGGCGGTGGTGGCTGTGTGTGACTGATGATGATGATGGCAGTGGTGGCTGTGTGTGACTGATGATGATGACGGCGGTTGTGGCTGTGTGGGACTGATGATGATGATGGCGGTGGTGGCTGTGTGTGACTGATGATGATGATGGCGGTGGTGGCTGTGTGTGACTGATGATGATGATGGTGGTGGTGGCTGTGTGTGACTGATGATGATGATGGCAGTGGTGGCTGTGTGTGACTGATGATGATGATGGTGGTGGTGGCTGTGTGTGACTGATGATGATGATGATGGCGGTGGTGGCTGTGTGTGACTGATGATGATGATGGCAGTGGTGGCTGTGTGTGACTGATGATGATGACGGCGGTTGTGGCTGTGTGGGACTGATGATGATGATGGCGGTGGTGGCTGTGTGTGACTGATGATGATGATGGCGGTGGTGGCTGTGTGTGACTGATGATGATGATGGTGGTGGTGGCTGTGTGTGACTGATGATGATGATGGCAGTGGTGGCTGTGTGTGACTGATGATGATGATGGTGGTGGTGGCTGTGTGTGACTGATGATGATGATGATGGCGGTGGTGGCTGTGTGTGACTGATGATGATGATGGCAGTGGTGGCTGTGTGGGACTGATGATGATGATGGCGGTGGTGGCTGTGTGGGACTGATGATGATGATGGCGGTGGTGGCTGTGTGGGACTGATGATGATGATGGCGGTGGTGGCTGTGTGGGACTGATGATGATGATGGCGGTAGTGGCTGTGTGTGACTGATGATGATGATGGTGGTGGTGGCTGTGTGTGACTGATGATGATGATGGTGGTGGTGGCTGTGTGTGACTGATGATGATGATGACGGCGGTTGTGGCTGTGTGTGACTGATGATGATGATGGCAGTGGTGGCTGTGTGTGACTGATGATGATGATGGCAGTGGTGGCTGTGTGTGACTGATGATGATGATGGCAGTGGTGGCTGTGTGTGACTGATGATGATGATGGCAGTGGTGGCTGTGTGTGACTGATGATGAAGAAAGCCATGGAACCCATAGGGTGGAGGGGCGACATGACTAGAGGGAAGGGAAGGAGTGATGGGGTTAATGGAAACAGGAATGGTTTGTTTATAAGGCAGAGTAAAGGGATTGGTGGGTAGGAGGAGTTCCCTGGAGGAAGAGGTGGGACAGTTGAGGGGTGTAAGTAAAGGACTTTGACTTACCCCCTCTCTCTTGACTTCCGGATATGGAACGATCTGACTGGAGAGGTTCCTATAAGGTGTCAGGACGTCACCTTCTATTTCTCCATGGAGGAGTGGGAGTATTTAGAAGGACACAAAGATCTGTACAAGGACGTCATGATGGAGGTTCCCCAGCCCCTCACATCACCAGACTTCCGGATATGGAACGATCCGGACGTGCGACAGGATAACTGCTACCCGGGAGCAGCGGATTCATCATGGCAGTGCACGGGCCCCTGGCAGCGCGGTCCCACGTCTTGGCTGCTGGGGGTTAACCCGTTGGCACTTTCCCCTCGCTCCCCTGTCAGCTGCGGGGGGCGTCCCCCCTCCCTCATATCTCAGGTACTTGCCGTGTGCGGGGGGAGCGAGGAGGAGATGCGAGAGCCCCTTCGGGGACCCTCCGCGGTAGGACGTGGGCAGGGCAGTACTCAGCTGCTGCTCCGGCCGCGGGAGGAATCTCCGTCCGGGCCGCGGCAGCCGGGAGGGGGGCGTGGCTTGGCTGCGGCCTACTTCCGGTCCGAGCCGCGGCCTGGATTGCTGGATGCGGCGGCTCCCGGACGGGGAGAGCGCCCGGCGGTGACAGAGGCCAGCTTTACCCCTCGCGGAAGGCGGGGGGGGGCCGCGGAGCTGCAGCCAGTGGTGGGTCCGGCACCAGGGCAGGCGGGCCTGGGGCGACGGGTGCCCAGGAAGCGTCGGTGAGTGGGGGTGACGGCAGGGGCCCTGCAGTTCCTGCTTGGTCACCCAGATCAGGTTGCAGCTCCCGGCCGCGGCGGTCTCCCCCAGGAGGGGGAGGGCCCAGCGGACAGAGGCTTTCATGGGGCCCAGGAGGGCTGGATGCGGCGGCTCCTGGCCAGGAGAGCGCCCGGCGAGGACGGAGGCCAGCGTTACGCCCCCCCCCCCCCCCCCCGCGGGTGGAGGGGGGGGGGGCGGGGGGCTGCAGCCAGCAAGGGGTCCGGCACCAGGGCAGGCGAGCATGGTGCGACGGATGCCCGGGAGGCGTCGGTACGTGGGGGTGACGGCGGGGGCCCTGCGGTCCCCGCCTGGTCACCCAGAGCAGGCGTGCAGCTCCCGGCAGCGGCGGTCTCCCCCAAGGGGGGGAGGGCCCGGCGGACGGATGCCTTCTGGGCCCAGGAGGGCAGGAGGCTGGCGGCTCTGGATGGGAGTCTGCTGGCAGCGGGTCGGGCCACAGGTACCCCCTGTCCTTGCAGGTAGCAAGGGGGGGTCAGGCCAGAAGATAAGGCCCGCGGTGGCAGCCCGTAGGACGGGACGGTTTCCGGGGTTGTCGCCGCGGGACAGAAGATGGAGCTTGGAGGATGGTGCCCACGCGGCGTACCAGGAGGACGGCCGTGGTGGTGGCAGCGCTTCGGCGGCGTCTGCATTACATGAGCCAGAGGCGGTCGGCTCCAGCGAGGAGGAGGAGGAAGCAGCGATGGATGAATCAGACGTCCGGATGGCGTGATTTTTATTCCAGGATATGCCGGGTCGCGGTCGGGTGAGACGGCCGTGGATTTGGCAGGGCTGGGGGGGGGCGGCTGCGGACACGGCAGCGCCGAGTGGGTTGGTGTTTTGACCAGGTATGGGGTTTACTGAAGTGGTGTATACGGTTGTGGAGAGTGCGCATGCACCGCCGGCGGCATGGACGGGATCGGTGGTTAGTAGGCGCAGGTGCGGCAGGCAGAGTGAGGGCGCATGAGGCGGCAGGGGAGCATTTTCGGGCAGAGGCGGCAAGGGCTGTGACAGAGTGAGTGGTGAGGAACGAAGAGGGTGATGAGGTGGTGCGTCTGGCTGATAGTGGCCAAGTGTGAGAGGTATGGGTGCTTCAAAGGCCCGCTGGGGGGGCTCACTTGCTGGAGGATGTGAGGGATAAGATTTGAATGGGGAACGTGTAGCAATAGTTTCGCTGCTCCCCCGGGAACAGTTTCACCTGGATTAGGTTAAGCCAAGTGATTCCAGGAAGGATAAGTAGAGGGAGGGGAGCGCCGGTAGAGGCTCACCCTCGTACATTTGCAACGTGGCTGCGGGCATTTGCGTTTTTTGGCAAGGGTATCGGGGGAAGGAATTGGGTAATTGGTTCGGCATGGTTCGGTTATATGGATCCATTTGGGGTGGCTTGTTAGGTCATATGGCGGTTTAGTCTGGCTTCAGTACGCCGAGTAATTTCAGCAAGGGAAGGTGTTGCGTGCCAGTATGCGGTAGGATCATACGGGCACATCCTTATGGCTGCAGTGGATGGCGGCTCCTAGTCAGCCCCCCCCCTTTTTGGGGGGTAGTTGGCTGTTCGGGGCTTGGAACCCCGGCGACACGGACGATGAGGGTTTTTTGGGGGGAATAGAAGGATGGGTGGTGCAGATTTGGCGCGGACGGTTGTCTTAAGCATAAGTGTTGGGTTGTGGTAAGGAACATAGTAATTCTGCGTCATTCTATTTATATTGGTGGATCTTTGCCTCCTTATTGGAAGTTTGCGCTGGGCTAGGGGACACCTGGTGGTTGTCAGTGGAAAGAGGGGTCAGGAAGTGGTGTTGGGCAGGATGGGTGGGCCATTCGGGGCCCTCCTTGTCACGATTGGGTTTCTCTGTTGGGGGGTAGTGCCGGAAATGAGCCGTATATAGATGTATATATTTCGGCTTGTTCAAAACGTATCTTATCTGGAGGAGTCATCGGTGTATGCCTGCTTGGCTCCAGAATTGTCGGCGGTTTATTATGTGTCGTTGGACAGAGGGTGGGATTTGGTAAAGGCGGTGAGCCGGGGAGCATTGATGGCAAAGGCGAATTTGGAGGCGGCATTTAGGTTGTTACTGGTCCACCCTGCTAGCTAGCAGTTCTGGTGCTGCGGTGGGGAGGGGAGTTATTATTATGTTGATCGGTGGGTGCTAATGGGTTGTTGTCCCATTTTATGTTCCTTTGGAGGCGGTTATTTCTTGGTGGAGTGGTTTGTGCGTGGTGTGTCCCAGCTTACACCTCTTATTCATTATAGGTTGATTCTCTTTACATCGGGTTGGCGGGTTGATGATTCGTTGAGGTTGATTGTTTTATTACAGATGGTGGTGGATACTCTTTTGGGCCTGTTGGCGCAGGCGAAGACTGAGGGTCCAACGCCAGTGATACGGTTTGTGGGGATAAAGTTGGATGTTATGGTCAGAGTGGTAGGATTCGTGGGTAATGGTGTGGTCCTATGGGCTGCGATAGAGGCAGTTAGGTCAGCTAAGACGGTGCGGTTTCAGGCGGTGCAGTCTTTGCAGGGGCGGTCGAACCACGGGTGCAGAGTTACGCCGCTGGGGTGCGTGTCTGCTGGACGGCTGGCGATGGCTGCGCCAAGGGTGCAGCCATCGGATCCTTTGTGTGTGGTCACGAGGGAGATCAATGATGATCTGATGGTGTAGGAGGTTTTTTCTTACGGCGATTTAGTGGCCGCGGATTGTGGCTGGGTAAGGTGCTACCTGATGGAACGTAGCTGCGGTACTCGGAGGCAGCGGGTCCAGTTGTTTTCTGGTTGGGCATTGTGGGGTAGCGCTTCCAAGCGGTGGTAGTGGTTGGGTAGTGGAGGTTGGCAGTTTTTTCCAAGAGGAAGGTGTGCTGTCATTCTGGCTATCAGTTGGTGGAGAATTCGATTAATAGTTGGTTTGCTAATCCTGGGGCTAAGGGTGGCGTACTTGCGACAGTTGGTTTCTCAATTGGATGTGTTTTAAAAAAAAAAAAAATAAAAAAAAAATGTTCTGCGTGGCGCAACCAGTACTGGGGTTCGCCAAGGGAATAGCAGCTGCTGTGTTTCCTTCCAGTTCTGCAGGTCTCGGGAGTTGAGGCCGGGTAGCAGACGAGGTGGGCACGGTGTGTCCGGAGGGCTTGTGGAGTCTGGTGTGGATGTGTTGGGGAGCGGCTCGGTGCCCAGTGACTGAGGTTATTTGGGGCTGATATTCAGAAGTATGGGTGGCGCGGATAACGTTTGGGACAATGTGTGAGGAAGGCCCGGTGGAGTATTTGATGGTGGCGTTGGCAGTGGTGAGTAACGGTTTTCAGGCTGCTAGGCCGGCGTCCGCAGTGGAGCAGAGGGTGGCGGCTGTGGCTGTCTTGTTAAGGATTAGATGTGGAGAGATGTTTTTGCAGGATCTTAGGGCGCGGCAGGCCTTGAAGGGTTTGGTCGTAAGGGTGTGAGGGAGCGGGATACAAGGGTCCGTCTCCGTTGTTTTGTGGCAGCGTTTGGTGAGTGGTTTGTGGCGGCTATGTTCATCTGAGCACGAGCGGGTTTTTGTTTCCCTTGTCCAAAACGGTTTGTGTTAGCCTTTTGGGGGGCTTTGAGATTGTGGGGTTGGTCAGCCCATCTACGGTCAAGAGCGGAGGTTGGATGTTGGAGGATGTGTCCGAGGTGGTGCAGTGGGTTGAGCGCCGGCTTTGTCGCTCACCGAATTAGATTAGGCGGGTGGTGAAGGTTGGTGTTGTTATACGCGGTCCCAGGTGCGGAATTATGTTGTGAGGGCGCCCAGGCTCATTATTGTGTCGCGTTTAAGGTACCATTTTGTGGCAGTGCTGCAGACTTGATTGCAGGTGGCGGGGGTGGGCGCCCGGAATACTATGGGTCGTATTCCTTCTGGATTGGGCCGCCACGGAGGCCCCTCGGTGGGCTCAGAAAAGGGGTTGTGAGAAGTATTGGGAGGTGGGAGTCCTCTTGTTTCGGTGTTACGTTTGGCCTCAGTTGTTATCGGGTTAAGGCAATGGGGGCATTTGAGTCTTTTGGGAGTGGAATGGGTTGGCGTAACAGGTTGGTGTTATCTGTGGGTTTATAACCCCTGGGTTTTTGTGGTGAGGGTGTGCCTCATTTGGATATTTGGGCATTCGTTGGTTCTCGGGGCCTCGACGGTCTGAGGCTCGCCTGAATGTTGCCAGTTGGGTCTGGACGGGTCGATGGTACTGGTCCAGTAAATTGGAGGCAGCGATTTGGTATCTCAAGAAGTTATTTATGAATGTTTAAAAAAAAAAAAAAAAATAGTTGGTTGTTGCATTGTGTAAGACATACCTGAGCTTAATCGTGGGGTAGTTTTGATAGTGTGACCAGGTTGGAATGGCGTGTGGCTCGTGCGATAGGCAGTATCAATCGAGCCTTATTGGGGGGGCGGCGCCAAAAGTTGGTGGCGCTGAACTGGTGGTTTTGGGGATGCGATGGGGGTGCATCTTCACGTGCTTGGTGCTGTTTTGTGGACGCTGGGATTGCGTGGAGGTGTGGTACAAGCTTTTGGTGTGTGGCGGGTCCAGGCCACGTAAGGAGTCACGTGCCCTGTCCTGTGGCGGGGGGTAGGTCTGGTCCAGAGGCGGTTGAAGGCAATGGTAACTGGACAGAGAGACACCATCTTGGTATGGTGGCTCCAGGTTCCGGGATGTTGCAGGCACGGGGTTCTGCAAAGTTGGGGGGTTAATCCGTAGGTGATTAATACCTCATCTCTGGGTCGGTGTGTTGCGGCCAGGGATACTGGGGTGAGAAGTGGTTCCTGGACTGGGCCTACTCAGGGTTGTATATTTACTGTATTGGTTACTGTGTTACCTATTGTTATTTGTTGGGGTCGCCCGTTGGACGGCGCCCCCTTGTGTTAGTATGTAAATAATAGGTAATAAAGGCTGCTGTGGCCAATTTTAAACCAAGTCACATGCAGTTCGTGTATTATTTACAGATGGTATTGGTGGGTAACACACATACAGCACGACTGGAGAATCCTTCCTCAATGGTCAAGAAAGCCATGGAACCCATAGGGTGGAGGGGCGACATGACTAGAGGGAAGGGAAGGAGTGATGGGGTTAATGGAAACAGGAATGGTTTGTTTATAAGGCAGAGTAAAGGGATTGGTGGGTAGGAGGAGTTCCCTGGAGGAAGAGGTGGGACAGTTGAGGGGTGTAAGTAAAGGACTTTGACTTACCCCCTCTCTCTTGACTTCCGGATATGGAACGATCCCCGCCCACCCTCCCTTGTGTTTAATGCCGAGGGGAATTTGGTCTGGGTTGTTTCTTTGTCACAGCAGCGGGGGGTAGGTCTGGTCCAGAGGCGGTTGAAGGCAATGGTAACTGGACAGAGAGACACCATCTTGGTATGGTGGCTCCAGGTTCCGGGATGTTGCAGGCACGGGGTTCTGCAAAGTTGGGGGGTTAATCCGTAGGTGATTAATACCTCATCTCTGGGTCGGTGTGTTGCGGCCAGGGATACTGGGGTGAGAAGTGGTTCCTGGACTGGGCCTACTCAGGGTTGTATATTTACTGTATTGGTTACTGTGTTACCTATTGTTATTTGTTGGGGTCGCCCGTTGGACGGCGCCCCCTTGTGTTAGTATGTAAATAATAGGTAATAAAGGCTGCTGTGGCCAATTTTAAACCAAGTCACATGCAGTTCGTGTATTATTTACAGATGGTATTGGTGGGTAACACACATACAGCACGACTGGAGAATCCTTCCTCAATGGTCATGATGGTGGTGGTGGCTGTGTGTGACTGATGATGATGATGATGGCGGTGGTGGCTGTGTGTGACTGATGATGATGATGGCGGTGGTGGCTGTGTGTGACTGATGATGATGACGGCGGTTGTGGCTGTGTGGGACTGATGATGATGATGGCGGTGGTGGCTGTGTGTGACTGATGATGATGATGGCGGTAGTGGCTGTGTGTGACTGATGATGATGATGGTGGTGGTGGCTGTGTGTGACTGATGATGATGATGGTGGTAGTGGCTGTGTGTGACTGATGATGATGATGGCGGTGGTGGCTGTGTGTGACTGATGATGATGATGGCAGTGGTGGCTGTGTGTGACTGATGATGATGATGGTGGTGGTGGCTGTGTGTGACTGATGATGATGATGGCGGTAGTGGCTGTTTGTGACTGATGATGATGGTGATGGTGGCTGTTTGTGACTGATGATAATGGTGGTGGTAGTTGGTGTGTGCGACTGATGATGATGATGATGATGATGACGGTGGTGGCTGTGTGTGACTGATGATGATGATGGCGGTGGTGGCTGTGTGTGACTGATGATGATGATGGCGGTAGTGGCTGTTTGTGACTGATGATGATGGTGATGGTGGCTGTTTGTGACTGATGATGATGGTGGTGGTAGTGGCTGTGTGCGACTGATGATGATGATGATGGCGGTAGTGGCTGTGTGCAACTGATGATAATGGCGGTGGTGGCTGTGTGTGACTGATGATGATTGTGGTGGTGGCTGTGTGCGACTGATGATGATGATGATGGCGGTAGTGGCTGTGTGCAACTGATGATAATGGCGGTGGTGGCTGTGTGTGACTGATGATGATTGTGGTGGTGGCTGTGTGTGACTGATGATGATTGTGGTGGTGGCTGTTTGTGAGTGACGATGATGATGATGACGAATGGCTGTGTATGATGATGATGTTGGCTGTGTGTGTGTATAATGATGATGATGATTGCCGTGTGTGTGTGTATGATGATGATAAAAATGATTTTGATGATGATGGTGACTGGAAGACCGGAAAATGTTACTTTCAGTCTCAGCCTTCTTGTCGGTCTGGACAGACGCTCATCTGTTCAGAGCGATGAAGCTGAGCTGACATTGACTTTGGACTATGTAAGGGGTGGGCAGACCCCTTACAAAGAAGCCCGGAATGTTGATGTTGTTTAATAAAAATGTTTTTATTGTTAATGCATTGTTTTAGTGGTTCCCCCTAGTGGCCGGGTGAGACGGCTGTCTCACAGAAACAAGTGGTAGGAGGAGCCGGCAAGATGAAGGGGAGGGAGAGAAAAGATGTGGAGGAAAAAGTGGGAGTAAGCAGGCAGTGGAGTCCGGGACGGGAGAGAAGAAGCAGAGCAGGGGCAGAGTGTGGGAGCTGGATAAAAGGGAAGCCGGAGAGAAAAGGAGCGGGCGGAACCTCAAAGAGCGAAGCAGTACCGGTGTGGGTCCGGTCTGTGGGTAGCCGTAGTGGGAGCCAGGTGAAGAAGATTAGCCGGGCACATCCCCACTGGAGGAGACGTCAGGACAGGTTAATACCCCAGCCAAAGAAGTGTAAAGTCATCTATCACTGTCGGGTGTGTGGAGAAGTTGTGAGCAATAAAATGCCTTCTGATTTCACTGAAACACGTCTGAAGAGTGTTTGTACGTCGGACGACATATGCACCACCACACTCTGCCCCACCAAGTCATCTCCTGTCCTCAAAGTGACGGCGGCACCAGGGGTAAGCCTAACAAAAGGGGCCACGACTACAATCCCCGAGGCACCCCTAGCACCCCGTTACATGTGGCGTAGTCGGCAGGATGCGGATTGTATGCAAGGGGTCCCGACCCAAGAAGACGGAGACCAAGTGGTGCCTAGGGCACAGGATCCGGATTATTGGAGAAGAGTTCCGATCCCTTGGTGGGAAGAAGAAGTAGTGCCTGAGGCGTTGGACCGGGCACAAGATGGCGGCAAGATGGCCGTCGTTTTCAAGGACACAGAAAGCGCGCGAAGAATTGGCGCCAAAAGAAGAGCCTGGGGCTGGCCGGTGCCGAAAAAGAAGTTCGGAGTACTCCGCCCAAAAAGGGGAGGTGCCGGTCCCAGGGCACGAATGAAGATATGTGAAGTGGGCGGTGTTCTAGAGAAAAAGAAGAACCGCCGCGGAGGGGTCGACCTGATGTGTGAGACTGGGGGTGGAGTAGACTCAAGAGCGGGAAAAGTAAGCCCGCCTCCACTTCCTCCAGCATCTCCACCGACCCTGACGCCCTTACTAGAGACACGTACTGCAGGTAAGATGGAGAACCCCGAGGGACAACAAGCTGCGTTGCTCGCGCCCAGTCTGGACAGAAGACACCAGAAGCAGATTGCGGCTGCGTCTGCGGAGGGATTTCCCTCTCACTTACCGGCTGTGCCCGGAGGACCAGGACGGGCCACCAAAGTGACCTGGGTTACGACGTGGGACGCTGTGACCGGAGAGACCACGACTGAGGTCCGAGCGAAGTACACCGCTCAGCTGCCGTCGGGGAATCGGCCCCTGGGAACCCCATATTCATACCTGGAGATACCCCCGCCAGTAGCGGTGGGGCCTTCGACACACGTTCCAGTTCCGGCTCCGGAAGAATCACACGCCCGGAAGCTAGAAAGGGACGAGTGGGGTTTCTTTTGGGACCCAATACAGCCGTCACCCCTGCCTCAGCGGAAGTCTCTGTCCCCAGAACCCGACCCGGTACAGGAGAGGCTGCTGGCCGAGACCGTGGCCCGGGAAATGATGGCCGTTCCCCGGAGTGAGGAATTTGAGCGCCAGTGCACCATCGGGACTGTGGTGAAGTTTAACCAAAAGGAAGGTTACGGGTTCATCGAGGATGAGGAGACCGGTGATCACTATTTCTATAACAGGGTGAACCTTAACACCGAAGGCCTACCGCAACGCCTGCACACTTTATATCCGGGAGACAAGGTGCGGTTTATCAGAGAGGTGGGATGCCGAGGCCTCTTTGCGGTCGGAGTGACCCGGATGCCTACTACCGAAGAGGCTGCTCAATGGCAGCAAGAACTGGAGTGGGAGGAATGCCAATACCGGCGGCGTGCACAGCAGAGACCGGTACTAGCGGAGATCTCCCACCCGAGAAACACATTGGCCGTAAGACCGGAAGTCATGCCCGGACCGAGCGTTGACCCGGAGAAGGGGACCCCGGCGGTGCTGGCTATACAACAGAGCCTCGTGACTCACCCGGTGATTGTCATGGACATACCCCAGCCGTTCCGTGCAACGACCCCCTCACCCCCGTCGGGGGTAGAAGAGACAAAGCCGGAGACTGAGACATCGGAGCAACCCGCCAGTTACGAGCCCTTCCGGAGGCTGCGTCGGTTGCCCGGGCAGTCCTTGTCGGATTATGTGAAGGCCCAACGAGCCGAATGGCAGCGTGCCTATCATCCGGAGTGAATTTTCAAGACCGGAAGATGGCGGGCCTGTTTTTGTTAAACACCGGCGTTGTTTTGAGCCGGAAGAAGTTTTGCTGTTTGTAACCGTTCAAGTTGCTGAGCCCGGAGAGAGCCTGATGCTGGACTGAGCCAGGGGCTCCCTCCGCGTCGTTAAGAAGATTTTGCCGAGTTGTGTTCCTGCCGTTTAACGTCTAAGACCGGGAGTGCTGCAAAGCCTCCGGGCAGAAACTCCACTAAGACCGGGAGTGCCTGCCGACGGCCTCCGGGCACGACTAAGACCGGGAGCTTCCAGGAGGGACTCCGGGCGCCGGACTGGTGCGCCCCTTGCGGTTGCCCAAAGGTGAACATGTTCATAGTTTTAACTGCAATGACTTTTCCATATAAATGTGTTTTTAGGTTTGTGCCTTGCCGGGAGGCTTAGGCTTAAAGAGGGGAGGTATGTAAGGGGTGGGCAGACCCCTTACAAAGAAGCCCGGAATGTTGATGTTGTTTAATAAAAATGTTTTTATTGTTAATGCATTGTTTTAGTGGTTCCCCCTAGTGGCCGGGTGGGACGGCTGTCTCACAGAAACAAGTGGTAGGAGGAGCCGGCAAGATGAAGGGGAGGGAGAGAAAAGATGTGGAGGAAAAAGTGGGAGTAAGCAGGCAGTGGAGTTCGGGACGGGAGAGAAGAAGCAGAGCAGGGGCAGAGTGTGGGAGCTGGATAAAAGGGAAGCCGGAGAGAAAAGGAGCGGGCGGAACCTCAAAGTGCGAAGCAGTACCGGTGTGGGTCCGGTCTGTGGGTAGCCGTAGTGGGAGCCAGGTGAAGAAGATTAGCCGGGCACATCCCCACTGGAGGAGACGTCAGGACAGGTTATTCCCCCAGCCAAAGAAGTGTAAAGTCATCCATCACTGTCGGGTGTGTGGAGAAGTTGTGAGCAATAAAATGCCTTCTGATTTCACTGAAACACGTCTGAAGAGTGTTTGTACGTCGGACGACATATGCACCACCACACTCTGCCCCACCAAGTCATCTCCTGTCCTCAAAGTGACGGCGGCACCAGGGGTAAGCCTAACAAAAGGGGCCACGACTACAATCCCCGAGGCACCCCTAGCACCCCGTTACAACTATGTCAGAGGGAAGCGCTTTTTTTTATTTTTTATTTTAAAGATGGAGTCCCTAAATGTGTTTTTTGTTTCATTTCTAATAAAAATATTTTTCTCTGTGTTGTGTTTTTTTACTGTTTACTAAAAATTCATGGTGGTCACATCTAATTTGACATGGCACCATGAATTTCGGGTTTACTACCAGCTGAGAATACAAAGCTGGTATTAACCCCATTATTACCCAGCGTGCCACTGCCACCAGCGACGCTGGTGGAGCCAGGTAAAGCACCTGGAAATGGCACTGTGATGAATGCACCATTTCCAGGAGCGGTTGTGGGCTGCGGGGGGCCTAAAATGCTTGGGCCTTACCAAGCTGAGAATCCCAGCCCTCAGCTGTCTGGTTTTACCTGGCTGGTGATCAAAATATGGCGGGAGCCCACGCATTTTTTTTTTTCATTATTTAATTAAAAAAACAATTGGGCTTCCCTGTATTTTGATTGCCAGCTAAGGTAAAGCCAGGTAGCTGGGGGTGGCAGCCCATAGCTGTCCGCTTTATCTGCTCTGAGAATCAAAAATACTGCGGCGCGCTATGTAATTTTTTTAATGCTGTGACAGAGAATGAGTGTCTGTGCTTGGCTGTTGGAATAACCTGGAATCTGCTTATACATTTTGATGCCGATGCCAATCACAGATGCCCACTCTCTTTGACAAATAAATAATATAAAAAAATGATGTTTCGCTTCACGGTATTTTTGATTCTCAGCGCATACTAATGTAGCATTGTTATAATAGTTGAAATAATTGATTAACAATTATATTGTATTGTATTAAATTTGAAAGGAATGCGGCCCTCTGCCTTAAAAATTTTTTATGTGCGGCCCACTTACTCTGACGAGTTTGAGACCCCTGCACTACAGGACCATCTTGGTAAGGACCAGCAAGAGAAAGAAAGCTGGCCCTCTAGTGCCACTAATTGGAGATATATACTACTTTAAAGCCTGGTTTACACCTTACGATCCAGCATACGATACCGTATGCGATCGTAACCGCCCCCATCGTATGTGCGGCACGTTCAATTTGTTGAATGTGCCGCACATACGAGTTAGCCCCCGTCACACGTACTTACCCGTCCATACGACCTCGATGTGGGCGGCGAACGTCCACTTCCTGGAGTGGGAGGGACGTTCGGCGTCACAGTGACGTCACGCGGCAGCCGGCCAATAGAAGTGGAGGGGCGGAGCTGAGCGGGACGTAAACATCTCGCCCATCTCCTTCCTTCCGCATTACCGGCCGGGAGCCGCAGGACGCAGGTAAGATCTGTTCATCGTTCCCGGGGTGTCACACACTGCGATGTGTGCTTCCCCGGGTACGATGAACAATCTGACGTTCAATTCATGAGGAATGAACGACGTGCGTGCGATGAACGTTTTACCGCTCAATCGCAATCGCACGTAGCTGTTACACACTGCAATGTACCTTACGATGCCGGATGTGCGTCACTTACAAAGTGACCCCGCCGACACATTGTAAGATACATTGCAGCGTGTAAAGCGGGCTTAAGACTCAGATTTAGTTAAATATACTATGTCCTGTAGAACTCATTATAAAGTTAACATTGGCCGCCTCCAATTGCTGTCACTAGAGATACAGTTTTCTTTCTTCATGAGGAGTGCTAATTGCTGTCACGGCCCTGACTTGCGGTGCGGCTCTGCGCCAGGACCTTCTGTTAGATTATCCTGCGTGCAGTCATGTTATTCTCTGCCCTGTGATGGGCTATTCCCTGCACAAGGTTGATCGCTGGCTGTGGGAGGGGCTTACTCACACGCAATACTTCCAGACAGTTGCTCTCCTTTATCTGGGGGAGTTCATGCCCGGCACAGTGCCAGTCATATTTTCTGGCTAAGTTGCGAAAAGCACTTGTCTCATGGTTATAGTGACTGATCTTGGTACTCAACCTGGACTGACCTCTGACTTAGCTCTCTCTACTCCCCTCTGACTTCTCCATTCCCGTCTGGCTCATCACCTCGGCTTTATCCCCTGGCTACTCTTCTGCCTGCCCCCTGTCTTTATACTTACTCTCCTGGTACCAGACCTCCGGCTTGTCTGACGACCTCTCTCCTGTCTGCTCCCTGTGTCTCTTCGTGGCCTCTCAGTTCTGACTTGGACCTGGCTGACTTCCCTGAGTCTCTAGGTATGCCAAGTGCCACCTAGTGTACTGCCTGATTACCGCATCTCTCACTCCTCTGTGAGAGGAACTTTATATTTGCCATATTTTTTTCCCAGGGATCATTGCCTGACCTATACGTCTCCATAAGCCATCTTGGAGGTCTCCGCTAGAAGAAACCCTATCCTTCTAAACCCTAATAGTGTTACGTAAGTATCTAATATGTGACGCCCTGGGCAAGCCAGGGGTCACAGGTCATGACACCACCACACCCTACACCCCAGATAGGTACACCAAAGCTACACAAAAATCCTTGTTGCCTTCCTCCAGGGGCTGATGTCCACACCAGGGGGTGGGCCAGGCGGTTGGCTCCGCCCACCGAGGAGTTCACAGCACTGGAGGCGGGAGAACCAGGCAGATAGAGTTTGGAGGAGGAAGTGGAAGGAGTTGAAGTCAGAGATCAGCTAGGGAAGTGAAAGAGAAGGAAGTGAAGTGGTAGAGGAGCAAAGGAGAGGAGTAAGGGTGAAGAGAAAGTGACAGTTAAGACAGCCTGAAGTTGGTCCGGGTGTGTGCCCCGGACTGAGAACAGCAAGGTCAGCAGACGGCGGTGACTGTCTGCAGGAGCGGCTGCTCGGAGGTTGCCGAAAGGACCGTGGACGGGTGGTGGCCCGGCGGTACCGGAGCGGTATACAAAGAGAAGCCAGCACCATTGGCAGGGGCCTTTCGGATCCCGGCAAGGCTAGGAGTCGCCGTGAATTTGCCAAATCCGTCAGTGAAGGGGACCTCTGGGTCTCCCAACAACCAAGTCCCGATTGAAGGCAACAGTCCAACCGTTAGAGAGAGACACCTCCACCGCCAGGGCACCAGTTTCTCAGGGCCAGCGCCTGCGGGCAAAGAGGGGTTCCTCCGGCCCATATCCAAGCAGGGGAGCGGGTTACCGGTGGGAACCCATCGCTACCAACATCATCTTAGGTGCAGGAAAAGGGACCGTCACCGTCAACTACTGGGGAAAAGCAAGTGCAGCCGTCCGTGGGAACTGTCTTTCCAGCCGTGTGTTTTACCGAGAACTGTGTCATCGTCTCAGGCTGAGTGAGTACCACAGTGCCGTGAGGCACAGCGCTGCCCCTGCGTCCCTGCACCCCACCAAGCCCTGCATCGGCCCCGCCATCCCTCATCACCCACCTCATCACTGGGCCCCGGGACAACTACCCACGGAGGGGAGAACCAACAACTTTGCTGCTCCCTGTCACCGCTCCCGGGATCCCCATACAGAGCAGCGGTGGTGTTCACACAATCACCACAACCGTGGGTGGCGTCACGGACAATAAACAATCCCAAAAACCAACCCCTTTTCACTCACGGGCGAGGAGCGCCGCTCGAGTCCCCGGGATCCGGCCCATCGCTCGAGCCACCGAGCAGCAGCAGGCCGCAGCAGCAGCGGCAGCCAGACCCGAGCAGTGGGAGAGCACGGCGTCCCGTCCTCTGCCCGCGACAAATAATCTGGAAGAACCTGTCACTTGGCATTGGTTTTCTCCTAGGCATTCTGGATAAGAAAGGATAAAGACCGAATCCCATAATGTTGTCATTGTGTAGTGTATCACTTTCCCATCCTATAAGACTATAGTAAAGTAAAGGAAGGGTGTGTGCGACCGCCAGCAACTCAGTGCAGACACAAAGGACATGTGTGTAACCTGCACCGGATCATGTTTCCATGTCCTCACGTTCCGGCCTCGGCACTATAATTGACACGTTAGCCCAGCCATCCATCATTCTATATTTTCTATCATTCAGATTAACTTTTATTTCCCAGCCCATTAATTCTTAATTATCCATCTTGACGAGCTGAAGTTGATTATTCCAGCAGGCGAATGGAAGAAAGGGACCTTTATACACCGGGCTGTATATTTACCTTACATTACCATTGAGTGGAAGCTCTGGCTGTTTTCTTCTCACTACACTCCAGTAATTTTCTTGTCAGATGGGGATGACAAGTGTTTGCATAGTTTTCCAACTTATTTTCTTAACGCTTCTACAATTACACGACCTACATGTCATTTTTCTTACACGTTACTTCATTTTGAAGGTTTTTCTTGATGTTTATATTTTCATGGTGTCTTTAGCAACGAAAGGGTGGAATGTCCTAAGGTTCCAAGCATTTTATTTTATCTTTAGTTTTTCATCTTTCAATATACTTTTTTATGTATATATATATATATATATATATATATATATATATGCAGTATATAATATTTTTTTTTTTGCCATATTAAAATGAAGTTGTTGTCCAACAAAAAAGTCAATAACTGAAAAAATGTAAAATATTAATGTTTTGTTTAAAAATTGTTATTTGTTTTTAATTGAGCAAAATATAAAAATTAAAAGTTTGATACTTTCCACTTCCATCCTACTGTAGAGCTACTGTAGAACTAGCTCACATTACAACTGCAGTAAAAGTGGGCAGAATCTGTTCTCTTGTGTGTGATGTCACCCCCCCCCCTCCCAATCTGGGTGTTTCCAAAAGGATAAGAGAGAATGAAGTTTAGGATCACAGTGCAGAGCCATTTTGTTGGTGACCGCAAAGTGATCCTAATGTCTAAAGTGTCACCAAGGAGAACTGCATAATGCTCGCCACATAGCGCTCTGCATGCCCCTGTACCAGCAATTCTCTGCCGCATGCACGCCTGCAATTCTCTGCCGTACGCACACCTGCAATACTCTGCCGCACGCACGCCCGCAATACTCTGCTGCACGCATGCCCTCAATGCTCTGCCACAATGCTCTGTCGCACGCATGCCCGCAATACTCTTCCGCACGCCCGCAGTGCTCTGCCGCCCGCACGCCACTGCATACCGCGCTCCTTTATATACCGCGCTCAGCTGTATACCTCTGTGCTCCTCGGTATACTGTGTTTTGCTGAGCTGTGGAGAAGAGGCCCGAGGTGAGCACCCGAGAGTGGGGGGAGCAGCGGAAGTGACGGCGGTGGTGGAGAGAGCGGCGGGGGGTAGTGGCAGCAGCGGGGAGAGCAGCGGGGGGAGGGAGGAGGGTAGCGGCGGTGGCCCGGCTTGAGTGCTGCCGTTTCCAACAGTCTTAAAGCTTCAAAAGGAACCTGAAGACCAACTTCTTCCGACAAGCCTACAACCTGCCGTAACCCTCAGTCTGATACAGCGCCGCACAATCAGCTCTACCCTCACCTACTGTATCCTCACCTATCCCTTGTAGACTGTGAGCCCTCGCGGGCAGGGACCTCTATCTTCCTGTACCTGTCTGTATCTTGTATTGTTTATGATTACTGTACTTGTCCCTATTATGTACACCCCTTTCACATGTAAAGCGCCATGGAATTGATGGCGCTATAATAATAAATAGTAATAATAATAATAATAATCCTGAACTGGTGACAGTGGAAAAGTGCAGCACACAACATACACTGTGAGCTCCACAAAGATGGCGGTGATGTCCTCCCTCTGCTGTGATCTGGACAGCCCAGGCGGCGTGTCCCGCTCACAGCAGGGAGCTCACAGTGTTACAGAATAGGGTCGGAGAGCGACAACTGTCTTCTATGCACAGGGGCTGCCGTATTCATGGTAATTGTCATTACAGACTACAAATACAAGATGGCAGCCCCCAGTGTTTCAGTAAAACTTAAATTAAATAATAACTAAATAAACAGTGAATTTAATTTTCTATTAAAAATACTTGATTCCATAATCACTATTATTAATACAAAATAAAAAAAGTGTCACTTTTCCTTTAAGTAGTATTTTCATTGCCACTTTTTTACGTTACATATCCTATTAAATATTCTTTATCACTTTTTTTTAAGAGGAAAGGAAATAAAATGTATTTTCACAATTTGTTTTTCTAGGATTTCTTTTAACTTTTTACAGTAAATTTATTTTACAGTATTATTTTCATAACTACTTTTTTTCTTTGACAAAAAAATCTTTTGTTTTTGTACCTAATTTTTTTATTTTTCTATTGACCGAGTTGTATAAGGGCTCATTTAATTCACAACGGATTGTAGTTGTCATTAGTATCAATTTGGGAATAGAAGACTTTTTGATTATATATATGGAGTTTTGCATAAAACAAACCGACTGTCATGGCGGCATCAGGCTTCGTTCACATTGCAGACTCTGACACTCCGTCCGTTGGTTTCTCTGGTGTTTCTGATCAAGTCAGGAAGACCGGCTGTCTGCTCATTGATAGACAGGCTAGTAGGAGTTAATCTCTGCTGGTCTGCTCGTTAGGCTTCTTTGATCACATGTTGTAAGGAAGCCAATCACTTCTGCTCCCCTTATTTTTAGGCTGGAGGAGAGCTTCTACTGTGCAGCCGAGCCACTTGGATCCGGGCTCGTGTGTCGGTGGCTCGAGCGCCTCCGGACCGGGGGTCACATCGCTCTGCAAGGGGCTGGCGGTTTGAAGGGGGTTTTAGATTAAAGTTCGTGACGCCACCCACGGGTTGTGGTGAATGTAGGCACCACCGCTGCTGTTTACTAGGCACCCCGGGGGAGATGTTGGTGTAGCTTTTGGTGTTAACCCCTCCGTGGGTAGGGGTGGAGGCCCCGGGACCCGTTTTCTGTGATGTGATGCGATGTCGGTGCTCAGCGGGGCAGGACGGTCCGTGGCCCGAAGGCACAGTGGTACTCACTCTGACAGATACACGGTAGTCTCTGTTAAACCAAAAAGATGGTGTCCGCAGCCGGCTGCTTCAGGTTCCCCAAACGGGTTGATGGTGTCCGCCTTTCTCCTGCACCTTCTGTAGCTGTGGACAGCCCGTGCTTCAGCAACGGGAGTCTGCTCCCCGGCGTTTTATGTCGGGAAAACCCGTTTGCCCGCAGGCGCTGGCCCTTTGGATCTCTTGGCCTGAGTGGTGACGGTTATCCGGAATTGGTGGGCTGTTGCCTTCTTTCAGGTCTTGGGTGAGAAAGGACCTAGAGCCCAGACCTCAATCAGTTAATTAACGGGGTCCGGTAGTTTCAGTACCGCATTTCAGGGTCTGAGTACCACCTTGTGTACTCCGGTTTCCAGTCGGTTCCTCGGTTCGGTACCGGCGGGCCACTACCCTGTCCCGGTTACCTTCGGTTTCACCGGGCTGTCTCCTAGCCACAGGTGACTGGGCTCCAACCCAGCACCCGGAGTTAGACTGTGGCAGACCTGGACACAGGTCTGCACTTGAACTTTACTCCTCCACTCCACAAACTGATCTATACTAGACTAACTGGCTTTTTCCTGCCTCAGGGCATGTGAACTCCTCTGTGGGCGTGGCCAACCGCCTGGCTCCGCACTCCTGGTATGAACATCAAACCCTGAGGGAGGTGACTAGGGTTTTGTAGGTTGGCTGGTGTCACCTTTTTAGGGATGGGTGTTGTGCAAGGGCCTACCTGTGACTACCTGGCTAGTCCAAGGCGTCACACTACCTATGCCAACTGTAGGTAATGCTGTGTTGGTTTGTGAGTGGTCCCAGACGTGCTGGAGAAAGAGTTGCTTTGTGCTTGGTGTTGTTGTGGAGTTATCTGTCGTCTTGTTGTTTCCATCCTGCTCTTGTTTTCCTCCTAATTTCTTATTGTCTTATACCTCTGTGTGCGTGTGCTGTTTGACAGAGTTTTGGTTTTCCCTGTTTGTCTATTTCTGTGGGTTTAATCACACCCCTGTCCCATCCCTCCCTGAGGGAGGGGGTATAAGATCAGAGCTGGTAAGGAGCAGGGTCAGAAAGCTAAGGGGCCTTGGTTTTCCGCTATCCTCATTGTTCCTAGTCACAATTCTAATTCTGTTTTTGGGAGATGAGCCAAGAACAGCAATTATGGCATTGTAATAGGGTTTACTTTTATGGGGTTTTTGTTTTGCAACATTAACCATGCAGAAAAAATATATCGTGTTTTTCAGATTATAAAACGCACTTTTCCTCCCAAAAATTGGAGGAAAATGAGGGGTGCGACTTATAATCCGAATGTAGCTTATCGGGAGTGGTGGAGTGGGGTCACAGGAGGCGGGGAGATGCTGCGAGCAGTGCGCTGTGCTGGGGGTGGTGCGCTGTACTTCGGGCTTACTGCAGGCCTTGTACTGTGAGGCAGGGGCCGCCATTCTGAAAATGTCGACAGTGCAGGATTCAAATAATGGTGCCAGAGTTGGCGCATGCCCAGATGGAGCTCTGAACTCAAGATCTCATGTGTGCAACCACTGCCTTTGGCCCATTGATCTTCCTGCATTTCCCTGACTTCCGGAAAATGGCACACGGAGGTGGCGCATGCACAGATGAGATCTCAGCTTGTCATGGGGCTGATAGCTCAATCTGCACACACGCCGACTCCAGACACCATTTCTTTGAAGCCCACAACGTCGACAGTTTCTGGATGTTCCTCTTGCCTCTGCGCCCGCGGCGAGCATCTGGGACACCCGCTGCACCACCCACAGCATCGCCCTACTCCAGCACTGCCCCTGTCTCCTGTTACTCCACTCTACCATTGCTGCTGCCCCCTCAGGTAAGACACCGCCGGATTATAAGACGGACCTTTTTTTCCTCTAAATTTGGGGTGCGTCTTATAATCCAGTGCGTCTTATAAAACGAAAAATACGGTGCTTTGCAATTTTCCAAGGGCTGATCCCCTTTGACAGACATTTTGGTCTCTTTTTCAGACAGGATAACTCCAGGCTTATACAGGCTTTTGGACGATAAATCTGTGCATTTTTTTTTTTTCTTTGACATAACTGTTTGAGTATTTGTACTTTGTAAAGGAGGCTTTACACGCTGCGACTTCGCTAGCGATGTAGCTAGCGATCGCACCCCCGTCGTTTGTGCGTCACAGGCAAATCGCTGTCCGTGGCGCACAATATCGCTAACACCCGTCACACATACTTACCTTCCTAACGACGACGCTGTGGCCAGCAAATGGCCTCTTTTCTAAGGGGGCGGTTCATGCGGCGTCACAGCGACGTCACATGGCAGGCGTCCAATAGAAGTGGAAGGGTGGAGAGCAGCCGCAGGAAAGTCACTCCCACCTCTTTGCCGGAGGACGCAGGTGCGTTGTTGTTCGTCATTCCTGGGGTGTCACACGTAGCGATGTGTGCTGCCTCAGGAACGATGAACAACCTGCGTCCAGAAAAAGGAACGATATTTGGGAAATGGACGACGTGTCAACCATCAACGATTTGGTGAGTATTTTACATCGATAGCGGTCGCTTGTAGGTGTCCCACGCAACAACATCGCTAACAAGGCCGGATGTGCTTCATGAATTCCGTGACCCCAACGACATCTCGTTAGCGTGTAAAGCCCCCTTAAGACAGGTTGCAGTGAAAAAAATTCCATTTTTATTTTTTGGGTTTTGTTTTTCCAAAGTTCAGATTGCGATAAAAACGAGATGTTTATTTTATCCTCCAGGTCAGTATAGTTATAGTGATAGAAAAGTTTTACAACTTTTTCTTACTTTTTTAAAAAAAAAAATTGTTTGTGACACTGTGTTAAGCACACTATAAGAAAAAGTACAGATCACCTGTCAACTAGAGTGCACCAAATAAGAGGTTCCAAATGATAATCCAAAAAGAGAAAAAAACACTTCTAAAGAATGAACTTTAATTTATTCCAGGTTAAAAAATAATCACAAAAGGGACATAGGAAATAGCGGTTTTAACAGTTTAGGTGTTTCAAGCCTAGATGCCTTTTATTTATGTTAATGACCAAGAGGCAGTTAGCCTCGAAACGCGTAAACCGTTAAAAACGCTATTTCTTATGTCCCTTTTAACCTGAAATAAATTAAAGTTCATTCTTTAGAAGTGTTTTTTCCTCTTTTTGGATTATTGTTTGGAACCTCTTATCTTATCCGGTGCACTCTAGTTGACAGGTGATCTGGACTTCTTCTTATTGTGTGAAATACACAGTGTCACAAACATTTTTTTATTTTTTTTTTTAAAAGTAAGTAAAAGTTCATTTTTTAGGTGCTGGATTTTTTTTCTTTTTTGTGGACACTGTGCTTTTGTATACAGTTGAGTTTTTATTCGCACCATTTTGTAGCACATGCTTGTAAAACATTGTGATCTTTTTTGTTAATTTTTTTGGGATGGAAGTGGCAAAAAACACTTTTTTGCTTTCATCATCAAGTGATAAATGCTATGATATTGTATTTTATTAAAAATGTATACACATAGTGAAAACCCAATATTTTTACACTCTTTTAACGTTGTACCTGGGGGACTTGAATCTTCAATGGCTTGTACAATGCATGAAAGTACTGTAATATTGCAGTGTGTTGTAAAATTATTACTTCCCTATGTACCCAGCCAAAAGCTATGCATGATGTACACACAAGTCAGGCACAGCGGTCTTCGGTAAGTCCCCGGGTGCCATGACAAAGAGTGGGGGCCTTAAACTGTTAAAATTGACAGTGACATCTAATGCCGGCGTCACACGGTACGATATATCAGGTGATATGTCGTCGGGGTCACGTCGGTAGTGACGCACATCCGGCATCATCAGAGATATCGTACCGAGGAACACCTATGAACGAGCAGAAATACTTACCTTCTCGTTCATCGTTGACACGTCGCTCATTTTCATAATCTCGTTCCTTCTTCTGTGCTGCGGTTGTTCGTCGCTCCCGTGGCAGCACACATCGCTCCATGTGACACCCCGGGAGCGACGAACACAGCTTACCTGTGTCCCGCCAGCAATGCGAAGGAAGGAGGTGGGCGGGATGTTTATGTCCCGCTCATCTCCGCCCCTCCGCTTCTATTGGCCGGCTGCCGTGTGACGTCGCTGTGATGCCGAACGTCCCTCCCCCTTCAGGAAGAGGATGTTCGCCGCCCACAGCGACGTCGCCCGGGAGGTAAGTGCGTGTGACGGGGGGTTAATGACTTTGTGCGCCACAGGCAACTAATTGCCCGTGACGCACAAACGATGGGGGCGGGTGCGATCATTTATGCGATTGCACGATTTATCGGCCCGTATGACGCCCCTATAAGAGTTTAAACTGCTATGAACAGAACTAGCTCTGATTAAAGGAGTTGCCAGGTGCTGGCTATATAACACAGCACTCACATTGTATGGAGCAGGCTCATCTACTGAGTCCGCTGTATATATTCAGTGCAAATTTCCACCAAGGTGCAATAAGATAGATAGATAGATAGATAGATAGATAGAGGGATAGATAGATAGATAGATAGATAGAGGGATAGATAGATAGATAGATTGATTTATCATTTGCTTACTCTCGGCTTAGATGTTGCTTATTGTATTCATTTCATTTGTAGTACAGTAATACCTTGACTTAAGGATGCCTCGAGTTACAAATTTTTCAAGATAAGAGCTGTAGCTCGGTATCTTTTTTGCCTAATGATATGAGCAGAGATGTGAGGTACAAGTGTGGCAACCCTGAGGCTTCAATTGCCACAGGGTACTGCGCCTCGCTTAAGGTGCAGTATTCATCTTGGGTACGGAGGGGGTTAATCACCGGGGTTTCCACATTTCACATTACATACAGCTTAGGTGCCTTCTCACTGGGGGCTGGTTTAGGGTAGGCTGGGAGGTGACCATCACAAGGCATGGGACTTTCCCGGTCACTAGGACAACCACCTGGGGGGGCGGGCACCACTTGGGGTAGAAGTAGGAGCAACTCTGACACAAACTTCAGTCAAGTTGGGACTTCAGTTCTGGCAACACGACACCACCTTCTTCCTTCTTTTCTTCATGGAGCCTGAGGCTTGGAGTGGGAAGCTCAGCCCGGGTTCCTCACTTCTGAAGGGGCATCTCTTGGGAAAGGACCCTTTTAATCACCGGTGGCTACCTCTAACCTATCCGGGATCGGCTGAGGCCCATTACAGCAGAGATCGGCACCTCCGGGCAACCCACGGACAGTGAGTAAAGACCAGGAACTGCAACTGCTGTGTCAGCCCCTCATTGCCGGCGCCAGCGCCTCGCGCTTCGGCACCAATGGCCACTACTACCTCCATCATCCTCCCTGGGTCCTTGCTTCACCTGTGGGAAGCTGAACTATCCTAGCTATAACACCATCCACCACAGAGTACAGCAACCGCAACGGCAGCTACTCCCTAGCCGCATACCGCATGTGGCATCACGAAACAACTCACAACATCCTCATTATCAACCATCCTCATCCCATCTCCAATTCCTCGATTGGTGTACACCTCAGGGACACGAAGCCAGGCAGGGCCACCCGTGACATCTCAGACCCGACATCACCGGCCCGGCGACGAGTACTTTAACCCCTGCCCCGTGGGTGCTACACAAGCACCTTACACTCACCCTCCCTCTGATCCCCTGCAGCATGGTGTTCTCATCTCAGGCAGTCAGCTGATCAGCATGTGAAATCATGATCAGCTGACTGTATGAGATGAGGATGCCACGTTGCAGAGGATCGAAGGGAGGGTGAGTATAATAATGTTTTTAAGTGTGCTGTGTGATGGGGCCATGTACTAGGATTGGAGGCAATGTACCAGGATGGGGGCCATGTACTAGGATGGGGGATCATATGTACCAGGAGGGTGGCTACAGTTAGGTCCAGAAATATTTGGACAGTGACACAAGTTTTGTTATTTTAGCTGTTTACAAAAACATGTTCAGAAATACAATTATATATATAATATGGGCTGAAAGTGCACACTCCCAGCTGCAATATGAGAGTTTTCCCATCCAAATCGGAGAAAGGGTTTAGGAATCATAGCTCTGTAATGCATAGCCTCTTTTTAAAGGGACCAAAAGTAATTGGACAAGGGACTCTAAGGGCTGCAATTAACTCTGAAGGCGTCTCCCTCGTTAACCTGTAATCAATGAAGTAGTTAAAAGGTCTGGGGTTGATTACAGGTGTGTGGTTTTGCATTTGGAAGCTGTTCCTGTGGCCAGACAACATGCGGTCTAAGGAACTCTCAATTGAGGTGAAGCAGAACATCCTGAGGCTGAAAAAAAAGAAAAAATCCATCAGAGAGATAGCAGACATGCTTGGAGTAGCAAAATCAACAGTCGGGTACATTCTGAGAAAAAAGGAATTGACTGGTGAGCTTGGGAACTCAAAAAGGCCTGGGCGTCCACGGATGACAACAGTGGTGGATGATCGCCGCATACTTTCTTTGGTGAAGAAGAACCCGTTCACAACATCAACTGAAGTCCAGAACACTCTCAGTGAAGTAGGTGTATCTGTCTCTAAGTCAACAGTAAAGAGAAGACTCCATGAAAGTAAATACAAAGGGTTCACATCTAGATACAAACCATTCTTCAATTCCAAAAATAGACAGGCCAGAGTTAAATTTGCTGAAAAACACCTCATGAAGCCAGCTCAGTTCTGGAAAAGTATTCTATGGACAGATCAGACAAAGATCAACCTGTACCAGAATGATGGGAAGAAAAAAGTTTGGAGACAAAAGGGAACGGCACATGATCCAAGGCACACCACATCCTCTGTAAAACATGGTGGAGGCAACGTGATGGCATGGGCATGCATGGCTTTCAATGGCACTGGGTCACTTGTGTTTATTGATGACATAACAGCAGACAAGAGTAGCTGGATGAATTCTGAAGTGTACCGGGATATACTTTCAGCCCAGATTCAGCCAAATGCCGCAAAGTTGATCGGACGGCGCTTCATAGTACAGATGGACAATGACCCCAAGCATACAGCCAAAGCTACCCAGGAGTTCATGAGTGCAAAAAAGTGGAACATTCTGCAATGGCCAAGTCAATCACCAGATCTTAACCCAATTGAGCATGCATTTCACTTGCTCAAATCCAGACTTAAGACGGAAAGACCCACAAACAAGCAAGACCTGAAGGCTGCGGCTGTAAAGGCCTGGCAAAGCATTAAGAAGGAGGAAACCCAGCGTTTGGTGATGTCCATGGGTTCCAGACTTAAGGCAGTGATTGCCTCCAAAGGATTCGCAACAAAATATTGAAAATAAAAATATTTTGTTTGGGTTTGGTTTATTTGTCCAATTACTTTTGACCTCCTAAAATGTGGAGTGTTTGTAAAGAAATGTGTACAATTCCTACAATTTCTATCAGATATTTTTGTTCAAACCTTCAAATTAAACGTTACAATCTGCACTTGAATTCTGTTGTAGAGATTTCATTTCAAATCCAATATGGTGGCATGCAGAGCCCAACTCGCGAAAATTGTGTCACTGTCCAAATATTGCTGGACCTAACTGTATGTACCAGGATGGGGGATCAGTTGTACCAGGGTGGGGGGCCGTGTACCAGGATGTGAGGCCATATACCAGGATGTAAGGCCATATACAAGGATGGGGGGCCCTGTACCATGATCGTGGGCCATGTAGCAAGATGGGGGGGCCATGTACCAAGATGGGGGGGCCATGTACCAGGATGGGGGGCCATGTACCAGAATGGGGGCCATGTTCCAGGATGAGGGGGCTATGTACCAGGATGGTGGATCATATGTATCAGGATGGGGGCCATTTATCAGAATGGCAGGCATGTACAAAGATTGTGGACCATGTACAAGGATGAGAGAGTCATGTACCAGGATGGGGGATCATAAGTACCAAAATGGGGGTCCATGTTCCAGGATGGGGGTGTCATGTACCAGGATGGGGGTGTCATGTACCAGGATGGGGGTCATGTACCAGGATGGGGGGGTTAATGTACCAGGATGGGGGATCATACATACCAGGATGGGGGCCATGTATCAGGAAGGGTATCATATATACCAGGATGGGGGCCATGTACTAGGATGGGAATCATATATACCAGGATGGGGATCATATATCCCAGGATGGGGGCCATGTACCAGGATGGGAATCATATATACCAGGATGGGGATCATATATCCCAGGATGAGGGCCATGTACCAGGATGGGGGATCATGTATATAGTACCAGGATGTGAGCCATATACCAAGATGGGTGGCCATAAATAGGGGCTGGACCAGATTAATAGCATTGCAATTAATTTTAATGCAGAAATTTTGACATAAGATTAAATTGAGTTAAAAGCTCGGTCACAAAACAAATTAAACTTGTAAGTCAAGGTATTACTGTATGTTGCAATCTAGTTTGCCTGACATAAGAATATGAAAATATTTTTAATGGCAGACTTGGAACCTGTCACTTTGCCTATTGTGATTTAGTAAGTTCTTTTTACAACCTATTACTACAGTAGAGCCAGCTTTTATCCTTCCTTTCTTTGCTTTGAATTCCTTTCTTGCGAGAATGTCTTTGTATTGTGCTCAATGCCGTACTGAAGGAGCTGGTGCAGTCAAGCAAATGTGCTAAAATAAAATGAGGTGCACATAGGGATCCCCAGTTCCTGAACCGTGGTATAAAAGCCATTAACTGGCCAAAGTTTATATAAATCAATAGTACAGGCAAATGTATGAAATATACTTATGAGCTATTTCTTCTCTTGCCCTTTCCTATGGGACACATCATCCACTATAAAAAAAATCTGTTAAAATAAAGAGTGAAGAGAAGTCTCTGAGAAATCAAATTACTGCAGCCTGTTTTAGTCTATTAAAAGGTGAGGGGGACGACGATGGAGCAGAGTTATATACACATAAATGGAGAATACAGTTGATTTTTCATAGGTGCTTAATCTCAAGCTAGAGCTGGATTCACAGCTACACTGCTCAGTACTGCTGATTAATGTCCTCAATACAGCTGCTGCTTTTCTTTTTTTTTTTTTAACCATTGCTATGTGTGACACCGTAGGAACGAGGAACCTCACTTTACCTGCGGCCGCCGGCAATGCGGAAGGAAGGGTGGGCGGGGTGTTGCGTCCCGCTCATCTCTGCCCCTCCGCTTCTATTGGGCGCCCACTTAGTGACGTCGCTGTGACGCCGAATGAACTGCCCCCTTAGAAAGGAGGTGGATCGCCGGTCACAGCGACGTTGCTAGGCAGGTAAGTAGTGTGACGGGTCTGAGCAATGTTGTGCGCCACGGGCAGCGATTTGCCCGCGTCGCACAACCGATGGGGGCGGGTACACACACTAGCGATATCGGTAACGATATTGCAGTGTGTAAAGCGGCCTTAAGACTAGTGATGAGTGAGAACTTCCATGCTCGGGTGTTCGATACTCGAATTAAGCAGGTCGGACACTCGGACGGACTCAACTCAAACACCGGATATGATGGAGGTCAATGGGAAACTAACTTACTGGGTTAGAAATGGGGGTGTCTGATAGATGCCTCTCCATTACTAACCCCTGGGCATGATGCTAACTGACATTAGACAACTGATATCATTCCGAAAAAAATATTTACCCAAATATCACCCCACCAGGGCATTAGGGAAGATCCGGGCAAAGAGCCAGAATAGGCACATCTAATGTGATGCACCAATTTTGGGGTGACAGCGGCCTGGTATTTTTAAGCTGGGAAGGGTCAAATAACCATGGACCTTCCCAGCCTGATAATACCAGCTCCCAACTGTCTGCTTTACCTTGGCTGGTTATCAAAAATACAGGAGACCTCACTCCATTTTTTTTTAATTATTTATTTATTTATTAGAATAAACAAGGCTAAAACACCCTTTAGTGCCACATAAAAGACATGTAATGGCACAAGTGTACAAACCCTGCTCTAATTTAAGCTCTCCCTCTTAGTTCAACTCTCCCTGAACTGCTTTTAGAAGAGAGTGTGCTGAGCATTGCGCCACCGGGTCTCATATAAGACCGGGTGACGCGATGCAGCCGGCCAAACACAGTAATGCCAGTAGCCAACATAGCTATGGCATTACCATGTATTGGCTGTATAAAGGCCGCAAAACATGCGGGTTGGGGGGTTTTGCACCAATGGTTTTCATAGATTACCTTTCACATATACTATATGGGTAAAATTGCTAGGGATGCATATGTCTCTTTTATTTCTATTGCTTTACACTACAAAATAATGATATATACTAGAGATTATTATCCCCCTTCCTATTTGTTGCATTTGGTATATTTTTTGTGAAGGCTACTTTGTGTAGGAAGTATCCTATTCCCTCAATATATGTATTACATTTCTTCTAAATTTGTATCCTCGGATTTCTTGTTTTTACAGGATTAATCTTGTTTTAGATATCAGACGCAGGAGAAATGGTGTTTATTATCAGCCAGCTGGATACAATTTTCCTTTCCTCCATGAAAATGTGGATTGAAGGTCTGCATCCTCTTCCACGCTGACACACCCGGCTGCAGTAGACATTAGACTATTTGGCTGGTGTCAATGGAAAATTTGTAGTGTCCTGAGACTGGTAACTACGTCATTGTGAGCCACTGACCATAAATAACTAAACTTAAACATAATAAGGTGAAAAAAAAGGTTTATTAAAGCTGCCATTAGGAAATACAGCTGGCATTGAAGGAGCCGCCGGGGCAAAATGAGTAGTCGCACCCCCGACCGGCTCACTCAATGAAACAGGAATTGGTTGAGTACTGAAGTCACAGGAGTGGCTTTCAGGAACCGGTGCCTCTCCAATAAAGTCTGCACAGCCTTTCTCTCCCTTGTATTTTTTCTACTCTCTGCTGGGCTCATCCACTTCCCCCCAACTGAACTATGGGGATACTGTGCCACCTTACGGTGGATGGCGATTCTACACCCCAACCCAGCCATTACATACTGTTAATTATCTGGTACTCTATATATCCCTTACATCAACAAGGCCAGGTCGTCGGGGAGATTAATGGGGCTCCTGTCACCCCATTACAGCATGATGGGTATTTCTTGGTCTGTACAATGTTTAGGTAGGTGGTATGTGTCACATTTGCATGATGGCAGGACCCAAAGTTTCCAGCAGGCCATTGCCCCACCACAGTGCTTCCACCTGCTTTTCTTCTTCCCATAGTGCATCATGGGGTCTTCTCATCTCCAGGTAATCGACCCATACATGCAACCAACCATTCACTTGATTCATTGAATCCATCCACCTTCTTCCATGGCTGCATGGTCCAGTTCTGATGCTCACATGTCCTTTCATCAGGGGTCAACAATGGGTGCCATCACCGGTCTGTGGTTTTATGGTTCCATACAGAGTTCTGCATGTTCTGACATCTTTTCTTCAGCCAGCAGGAACTTTTTTAGTAATTTGAAGTAGACTATATCTTTGATGAGACATCAGTTCTCCGGTTGTCCTTCCTTGGACAAGTTTTGGTCAGTACTAACCGATGCTTACCGGGAAAACCCTACAAGACCTGCTGTTTTAATTCTAATCCAGTCATTTAGCCATCACAAATTGACTCTCACCAAATTCCCTCTGATCTTTATGCTTGGCCATTTATCCTTCCAATACATCAACTCAAGTCTATATATTGATAGCCTCTGCTTACGATAGATCAACACAAGTCCCGAAAATTCTCTTAAATACCATGAATGACTAATATCACTCACTAATATCACTTTGTCTTTACTATGCATGAGATACCCATCAACCGTAGGCTGTTGAGACAACAGGTAAGTATTAGTACCCTAGACAGATAAAAGTTAGAGATAAGACTGTCTGGATTTTTGGTTCGCTAAATATACGTACAGTACAGTTTAATGGTTAATACTCAGGTTCATACTTGTGGAGTTCCTGCCTAACAGGATTTTCTAAATACAAATGTCTCTTGTTCATCTAAGAAAATTTCCGGTTGGCTGATAAAACAGGAGAGACCCACCTAACAGCTGTCTAAAGTACAATAAAAACAGAATTATGTAAAGAGATAGTGAGAGAGAGGACGTTTTCTCATGGGAATTGGCATTGACTACAGTGATGTATAATAATTAGACTTTGCGTTTAAGGAACAGGAGGACACTTTACTGATTATTCCTCATGTCATTTGCCCCATAGCTTAAATTTGTGTGTGATATGTTGTTATTGTGTCATGGGAGTATCAGAATAACTGGAGCAGGGGCCTCTAAACTGGCCCTCAGACTAGGGACCTTGTGCTGTCCCTTATCCCAGAGGTAGACTTAATGGTAGCCAGGTCTGGACCACCAGTGTGACCCTAAAGGTGCGTGTCCATGATCAGGGTTCACAGAGTTTTGGACACAGCATGTTTCAGCTGCATACAAAACACTGCAATGAACAGTACAAGGCCAGTGGATGGGATTTCTAGAAATTCCATGCCCACTGTGCGTGTACTGCCTTCAGTGTAAACTGATATGCGGTGAGGCTTCCCGAGCTGCAAGTGTACGGCCCCGGGGCTCGGCCGGCTGCCGAGGCTCTCAGATCTGTGCTCGTCGGTGGGTGGCTTGAGCTCCTCCCGGACCCGGGTGTCACGTCGCTCTGAAGGGAAGCTGCTACATGTAGGGATTTCGGTGGGGAAGGTTCACAGCCGAGGCCGTGGCATTTAGGGATGTAAGTTCGTGACACCACCCACAGGTTGTAGTGAATGTGGACACTACCGCTGCCGTTAACTAGGCTCCCAGGGATGGTGTTATGCAGCCTGGTGTTGACCCCTCCGTGGGCAGGGGGTGATGGTCCCGGGGCCCGGTGGTTGTGAGATGCGGGTGGGATGGTGCAGTGCGGTGCGTGGCCCGAGGGCACTGTTGTACTCACTATGACAGATACACCAGAGTCTCTGGTAAACCAAAAAAGGATGGTGGTCGGTGCCCGCAGCTGGCTGCGCTTTGCCCCTTACTCAGGTTGGTGGTTCCCGCCTTTCTCCTGCACCTTTGTGGTAGAACTTGACTGCCTATGCTTCAGCAACAGTAGCCCGCTCCCCGACTTTATGTGTTTCGGGGAACCTGTTTGCCCGCAGGCGCTGGCCCGTGGATCTCTCTGCCTGTGCGGTGGCTTTCTGTCCCCCTCGGTGGGCTGTTGCCGTCTTTCGGGTTTTGGTACGGGAAAGGACCTAAGGTCCAGACCTCAGTCAGTGAATTTGACGTGGTCCAGTGGCTTCTGGACCTCGTTCTGGGTCTGAGTACCCCTCCTGGTGCTCCGGTTTCCAGTTGGCTCCCCGGTTCGGTACCGGCGGGCCACTACCCTGTCCCAGTCCCTCACGGTTCCACCAGCCTTATTCCCGGCTCCTGCAGGCGGCAACCACCGTCTGCCTCCTTGTCACAGGGTATCTGGGCTCCTACCCAGATCCCTGACAGACGTTGACACATTGCTACTACTCTCCTCTCCTCCCTAACTGATCTGTTTGTGTTTTTCCCTCCTCAGGCTATCCGAACTCCTCGGAGCGCATGGCCAACCGCCTGGCTCCGCCCCCTGGTGTGAACGTCAAGACCTGAGAGGAGTGACTCAGGGTTTTTTAGGTTGTCTGGTTACACCTTTTTAGGGGCTGGTGTTTGTGCAGGGGGTCTACCTGTGACTAAAAAGGAGGAATTTCTCCGCTATGATTAAGGACTCCGCATGTTTTTAAAAATGAAGTCCGAAACGCGTTAAGCCCCCCCTTTTTTGTTATCATTATCTAGGTCTTCACATTGTTACTATTTTTAACCTTTTCAAATAAAGCCTTGATGTTTTTTACCTAAATAAGAAAAATCGTGCTGGATCCTCAATTTTCTTTTCCCTTGGTCTACCTGTGACTACCTGGCTAGTCCAGGGCGTCACACAAGCATGTCAATTCTTTTATAAGAATTCTCCGTAGGGAAAACACAGCAAGAGACCGAAGCGCCCAAACCCTGATCGCGGGCACAGGCAGCTGCGGTCTCCTGTGGAGGAAATTCGTGGTCCCTCAGGTCAGGACCTGCTGCCTCCAGAATGCAGCATTTCCTGATCGTGGGCACATACCCTAACTCCTTTCTGAACCTTGATCTAACACCCCCAGGAGAGGGCTGAGACCGGAGAAGCAAACCCCACAAATACCACAATTAGGGTAAAAAAACAAAACACATGCACACTGCAATCATACACAAGGGAGAGACAATACGTGCCCAGGAAGAAATAAAACACAGGGAGGAGATAATCTATCAACAGGGATATTTCCACATCACACAGGAAAGCACACGACAGATCACCAGGCTCTGGATCACTACAATAGGGACCGGTATCGCTGAAGCAACGCAAAGCTATATTCGGCAAGGAGCAACTGGATACAGCACCTTATAAAGAGTAAAGGCGGCTGTGAGTGCTCAAAGCAGCCTGAGTGCCGAACAGGAGTTCACAAAGTCATCAGGAATTAACTCCTGCTGGACTGGAGAGCAGTCAAGCTAAAACAGCCGATGCCTGAGTCAGGCTAAGAAACTAAGAGACCTCAGGTTGTTTGTCAGATTCTGTGGTGTGAATAGAGGCCGATGGTGTCATGACATCCAGTGAGTGCAAAGCTGAACACCGCATGACATATTGAGCAAAAAATACTAAGTGTATTTGATAAAAGTGAATATTATGAGAAGTGGTGTCATAGAATGCTAAACCATCATAAAAGATGAAATAAGTGTGTGTGTCACAGAGGAGGAGTACAATGTATTGCAGAGAGAACTTCTTGTATCCACCTCTGTAGCATATTGCCTGAGAAACTGGCTCTGATAACATATTACTAAAGGGTAGGGTCACTAGATTCTTTGTTTGGGAGGGATGTGCACGACAGACCTTGAGACACGTAGTTTGACACCAAAGTGTTAGGCCGGCTTTGCACACTACGACTTCGCACGTGCGATGTCGGTGGGCTCAAGTCGAAAGTGACGCACATCCTGCGTCACTTGCGATGTCGTAGTGTGTAAAACCTTTTTGATACGATGAACGAGCGCAAAAGCGTCGTTATCGTATCATCGGTGTAGTCTCCGACATTTCCATAATGCCGGTGCAGGTACGATGTTGTTCCTCGTTCCTGCGGCAGCACACAACGCTGCTTGTAAAGCCGCAGGAGCGAGGAACATCACCTTACCTGCGTCCCGGCTGCTATGAGAAGGAAGGAGGTGGGCGGGATGTTTACGTCCCGCTCATCTCCGCCCCTCCGTTGCTATTGGCCGCCTGCCGTGTGACGTCGCTGTGACGCCGCACGACCCGCCCCCTTAGGAAGGAGGCGGTTCGCCGGCCAGAGAGACGTCACAGGACAGGTGAGTGCATGTGAAGCTGCCAACTTCTACAAGACACTGGGTTTCGCCTGTCAGCTTCTTCATGGGGCAAGCTGGACAAGCTTACAGTTCACATGCTTGTATAAGTCATCATTAGAGATGAGCAGACCCGTGGAAGATCAGTTCAGCGGGTGCAGGCAGACTTTACATAACGTTCAGTTTGGGACCTGAACTTGACCTGAACCCCAATGAAAGTCACTAATTGGGCAGTTTGGGTCTCTGCCCACATGCAGCCAGCCATAAACAGAACACTTCTGGGGGCAGTTGGCAAGGGTTTTTCCAATATTTTTTGGGTGCACACTACAAACAATCATGCTGTTGCAAGCGGAACGGGCTGAGCACCGAGCGTACCCGAGCACAGCGTTGCTCGCATGAGTGGTTTGCATACGTAAAGTGAATGGTGAATGGTCTCTCCATGCATAAGTAAGAGAGAGATCTACACAAACAAAAGACCTTAGAAGAGGATGATTGAAGTATGGTGAGATTAATAAGCCAGAGAAGCCTGGTTGCATGAACATTAGATTAAAGATTGCCAAATCTGTTGATTTTTGTGGGATGTGCAAGGGGGCTCCAAATTTACCTGACAGATTATGATGGGGATCATAGGGTTGGTGGCTGGAGTTCCATCAACATTTCCTTTTATTCAGAATGGAGATAAGTAACTGCTACTGATCACTCTGGAAACGTCTTTCTCATGCAGAAACACTCGGCTGAGCAATGGGGTTTCTGAGTATGGAGGAGTCACAAGAGATGGCGGTCTGCCAAACGATAATACGACCGGCCAGGAGCCATCTGTAAATGGCCATCCTAAGTGCCTTAACTTCTGCTGAAATGGTGAAGGTTGTTGTTTTTAGTCCCAGGGAGGGGTTAAAATAAAAAATAAATTAAATTTCTATTAGGAAAAACTTTCTGACAGTGAGGGCAGTTAGAGAGGGGAACAGGTGACCACGGGAGGTGGTGAGCTCTCCATGAATGGAAATTTTCAAGCGGAATCTGGATCAACATATAGTTGGGATGATTTAGGAAACCTGCACTCGCAGGGGGTTGGACCCAATGGCCCTTGAGGTCCTGTTATATGGAGTTTTGCACAAACTTCACTGAGATTGTGACGCCCGGGGACCAGGGGTACTCAGATCCGGGCCACGGGGTCACTTCTGTGGGTATCACGGTGGCGTGACCCGGTCTGTGATCCCAGGCTCCACAGTAAAAGGGATTTGGTAAGGGAGATTGTCCGTGATGCCACCCACGGTTGTGGTGAGATTGGAACACCACCGCTGCTCTGGACGGGGATCCCGGGAGCGGTGACAGGGAGCAGCTTAGTTGTTATTTCTCCCCTCCGTGGGTAGGGGGTTGGTTGTCCCGGGGCCCGGTGAGGTAGGTGGATGGGTAGCAGGCGGGTTATGGGGCCTGGTGAGGTGCAGGGTCGCGGGGGCAGCGCGGTGCCGCACGGCACGGTGGTACTCACTCAGCCGATAATGATGATGACACAGTTCTCAGTAAAACACACGGCTGGATGGACGGGTCCCACAGACGGCCGCGGTTGTTGTTTCTCCCCTGACCCAGTTTGGTGGTGTAAGTCCTTTCTTTCACCTCCGTGCACACTCCTCCTGCGTTCCGGTTTCCAGCTGGCTCCCCGGTTCAGTACCGGTGGGCCACTGCCCAGCCCCGGCTACCTACGGTTCCACCAACTGTCTTCCCGGCTCCCTGCAGACGGCCACTACCGTCTGCCTGACTTTCTGTATGAGGGCCCTAGGCTCCAACCTAGGCCCCTGGCTATGTCTGCCTCTCTGCAGACCTCCTCTCTCTTCCTCTGCCTGAACTTGACTGGGCTTGTTTCCTGCCTCCGGCCAGCCAAACTCCTGGGTGGGCGCCTCCATCTCCTGACTCCGCCCACCTGGTGTGTCTGTCTGAGCCCGAGGAAAGGAATCAAGTTTCACTGGGGATGTCTGCTGTGAAACTGCTGGGGGTGGGGGTGGGGGTGTGTTGTTACCTGTGGCCCCTGGCTTGTCCAGGGCGCCACAAGATTCACATTGGGAGATTCAATTGTGAGATTCACAAGGAGTGGACTGCTGCTGGAGTCAGAGCTTCAAGAGCCACCACACACAGACATACGTCTGCAGGACATGGGCTACAAGAGTCGCATTCCTTGTGTCAAGCCACTCATTACCAATAGACAACGCCAGAAGCGTCTTACCTGGGCCAAGGAGAAAAAGAACTGGACTATTGCTCAGTGTCCAAGGTGTTGTGTTCAGATAAAAGTAAATCGCGGTCTCAGAGTCTGGAGGAAGAGTGGAGAGGCCACAATCCAAGCTGCTGAGGTCTGGTGTGAAGTCTCCACAATCAGTGATGGTTTGGGGAGCCATGTCATCTGCTGGTCTAGGTCCACTGTGTGTTATCAAGACCAAAGTCAGCGCAGCCATCTACCTGGAAATTTTATAGCACTTCATGTTTCCCACTGCTGACAAGCTTTTTGGAGATGCAAATGTCATTTTCCAGCAGGACTTGGCACTTGTCCACACTGCCAAAAGTACCAATACTTGGTTTACTAACCACAGTATCACTGTATTTGATTGGCCAGCAAACTCGCCTGACCTAAACCCCATAGAGAATCTATGAGAGACACCAGACCCAACAATGCAGACGAGCTGAAGGCTGCTATCAAAGCAACCTGGGCTTCCATAACACCTCAGCAGTGCCACAGTGCCACGCCGCATTGAAGCAGCAATTCATGCAAAAGGAGCTCCAACCAATTATTGAGGCATTTACTGTACAGACTTTTCAGTAGGCGCCAACATTTCTGAGATAAAAATCATTTTTTCACTTGGTCTTATATAATATTCTAATTTTCCGACATGACTTTTGGGGTTTTTATGGCTGTAAGCCATAATCATCAACATTAATAGCAATAAACACTTGAAATAGATCCCTCTGTGTGTAATGACTATATAATATATAGGAATAGATCACTCTGTGTGTAACGACTCAATATATAGGAATAGATCCCTCTGTGTGTAATGACTCTATATAATATATAGGAAGAGATTCCTCTGTGATTAATGACTATATAATATATAGGAATAGATCCCTCTGTGTGTAATGACTCTATATAATATATAGGAAGAGATTCCTCTGTGATTAATGACTCTATATAATATATAGAAAGAGATTCCTCTGTGATTAATGACTCTATATAATATATAGGAATAGATCCCTCTGTGTGTAATGACTCTATATAATATATAGGAATAGATCCCTCTGTGTGTAATGACTATATAATATATAGGAATAGATCCCTCTGTGCGTAATGACTATATAATATATAGGAATAGATCCCTCTGTGTGTAATGACTCTATATAATATATAGGAATAGATCCCTCTCTATGTAATGACTCTATATAATATATAGGAAGAAATTCCTCTGTGTGTAATGACTCTATATAATATATAATAAACACGTGAACTAGATCCCTCTGTGTGTAATGACTTTATATAATATATAGAAATTGATCCCTCTGTGTGTAATGACTCTATATAATATATAATACACACGTGAAATAGATCCTTCTGTGTGTAATGATGTAACGTCCTGGAGGTGCATTCATGGGGCCGTGCACTGGACTCCCCCAGAGAGGCAACCCGGAGCTAACCCCTATACAGGGACTGTCCGATCACCCCACCAGAGGTCCTAGATGCATGGTAGCCGGAACACTAGGGGTACGGAGTCTGAGTCCTTCAGAGGTCTGCATAGGAAATGTCTATTAGTCCAAAGGGAACCGTAGGCAGGACGGATGTCTGGACCCGAGTAAAGGTGCCGAGTGGGAACAGCAGACGGGGTCCGGATCCAGTGAGATGTGTGCAGGCTGAAGTTACCAGGTGGAATCGGGGACTGGTGACGGGATCAGGCTGACGGATGATGGCGGGATCCACAGCAGTCACTGGGACACTTCCTGGGGAATGAGCAACCTGGACAAGGTCAGGACGGCAGACGGGCTCTGCGGAAGAGACAGAATTATTCTGCAGACAAGGCACAGAGGGACCTGAACGCCTAACTTATGGAAACACGTTGAACAGGCACCGCCCATCTGGAAAGGGAAGTCTTATATACCCTGTACCTGTATCAGCCATTTCCTGTTCCCGGGACGCTGGCCCTTTAAGAAAAGGTGAGTGAGCGCGCCCACGCCCTAATGCGCATGTGCGAGGCCCGAGTGCCGGAGACCAGTGCAGGAAGCAAGGAGGAAGCTGAAAGAGATGCAGGGGAGCCAGGCAGAGAGTCCTCGGTCGCAGGAAGACGCCGGGACCGGAGGATAGAAGGCATGGAGGACGCACAGGAGGGGGAGTGAGAGGAGCAGCCGCGGGCAGGAGGACCGGAGACCGGAGCGGTGAGTGACAGGCGGCGCCGGGACCTGGGGAGCGTGACAAATGACTCTATATAATATATAAGAATAGATCCCTGTGTGTGTAATGACTCTATATAATATATAATAAACACTTGAAATAGATTCGTCTGTGTGTAATGACTCTATATAATATATAATGCGCATGTGAAATAGATTCCTCTGTGTGTAATGACTCTATATAATATATAATGCGCATGTGAAATAGATTCCTGTGTGTGTAATGACTCTATATAATATGTAATGCGCATGTGAAATAGATTCCTCTGTGTGCAATGACTCTATATAATATATAGGTATAGATCACTGTGTGTATTGACTCTATATAATGTATAATACACACGAGAAATAGATCACTCTGTGTGTAATGACTATATATAGGAATAGATCCCTCTGTGTGTAATGACTCTATATAATATATAGGAATAGATCCCTCTGTGTGTAATGACTCTATATAATATATAGGAATAGATCCCTCTGTGTGTAATGACTCTATATAATATATAGGAATAGATCCCTCTGTGTGTAATGACTCTATATAATATATAGGAATAGATCCCTCTGTGTGTAATGACTCTATATAATATATAGGAATAGATCCCTCTGTGTGTAATGACTCTATATAATATATAGGAATAGATCCCTCTGTGTGTAATGACTATATAATATATGTGTTTCCTTTTTTGTATTGAATTACTGAAATAAATTAACTTTTTGATGATATTCTAATTTATTGAGATGCACTTGTAGATCACTGCAAAAGAAGACAGTACCAGTAGAACGAAGAAGGTCATGACTACAGACCTCCAGATGGAAGTGTCAACCTCAGTTCCTTCTTCAGGAGACCTATGTCCTATTCAGTTGCAGGTGTCATATAGAAGAAATTGAGCAATTCATGATCCTTACACTTCACAATTTTTCTTTTCCTCTCTCATCATCCTTACAATCCGTACCAGAAAACCTCAAAAGGATCAATCATCTCCTCAACATTTGTACCATTCAGCACCGACTGATCAGAATGCAAGTCATGCAGGGGAGCAACGAAAAGGCTGAATATCCATATGCACAAGCCTGTAGTCAACGTACTCGCTCTCATTCATAAGTTATGTAAATGTGCCCAACTCCCATCTGCCGCATCTGTCATAATAACATGGTCCATTCTCATTACTGGTGGGGAAACAGCACAACAGGCTGGAGACCCTTCTTTATACTTATCCCCACACTCTTAAATATTCATTTTTTTTATTGTGGACATAGAATGCTTTAAAGTTCAGCCTATAATACAAGTTTACATGTAAGTTTCTAGTTTGTTCCTTTATAGTCCCATTTCGAAAAAAAAATTTTGCCGGAGTTTGACCTAATTGGCAGCATTAGACAAGTCTTGTCCAAGTTGTCTTTTACCATGTACCCAGAGTTGAGCAAATTTGTTGAAATTTGATTTAGTCAGATTTCCTCAATTTTGATTGTCCGTGAACAAATTATAAGCAAATTAAATTGCTCCAATGCAGGTAGAATTCAAAGTTGTATTTTTTTGAGGGGGGGGGACAATCCAGCCAAATAGCAGTCAGATACCCACCATATTTATGTATGATAGACGGTCTCGAAAAAGGTTTTTAAAAAAGTTATACTCAACTCTCCATGGTCCTTTCTGTACCTCTCTGGGCGTCTTTAGACCTTCGATCGGCTTTTGTATCTTCTTTCTTCTGCCCAGGTCTTCCATTAAATATGTCTTATGTCATCATGTGGTTAGCGATACATGTGATTGAAGTAAGAGGTAAAAGGCAGAAAGAGAATAGAAGGGGGAAAAGATAATAGACCCATCCAGTGCAAATCACCCCCCAAAAAATTGGATTCTAATAAATTAGAATTTGTTGTAAAATTTTAAAGCGAATTAGATTTGCCTCAAATTGATTTGCTCGTATCTACAGTACATGCAACATTACATCTAATTGTGGAACAATCAATATACTATATCACATCTATATCTTATCTATATCAATATACTGTATCACGTTTGAGATGGACAGCAATGTACTGGAAGTTGTAAAGGATTTCAACCTACATGGATCTGTAGCGCCCCACGAGGCAGGCGGTCAACCTACTCATCGCTGGGCCATTTTGGGTCGGGTCAGGCATTGTCACGAGGTGGCCTTGCCCGGTAACGTTGCCACGAGGCATTCAGTAAATGGTGGGGGAAGCGGGGTATTGGGGAAAGTTTGTTGTGACGCCACCTGTGGTATGTGGCCAGGGAGTAACCAGCGCTGCAGGGTTCCTCAACAGGGGAGGTGTTAAGGTAGCTGGGATGGTGTCGCTCCCCACAGGCAGAGCAGGCCCCAGGTGGATGAAGAGGGAAGGTGATGGCGGTCGGCGCCAGTCTCTGCAGGTTCAGGGTGTAGTTTACTCACAACTTCAGCTGCCAACCCGGTCACACTGGTCACTGCCGTGATGGGTTCCAGTCAATCTCAGATCCGGTAAGGGGTCACCACCGGCGTTGTGAAATGAGAAGGAGAGAGAGTGTCCTACTTCTAGGGTTAATAATAATAAGAAATAACGTTTGGAACACCATTCTAAGTCTGAACTGGGTGCAAAAACCTAAAAAAAATCACTATGGGGAGATAAGGTATGCACACCAGTGACTATGTAAGGGGGATACATGAAATAGCAGAAACTGCTGTGTGAATACTGACTTGAAAAATCCAATAGCTATATGTAAGAGTGAAAATGTGAAAAATGGAATCTGCATTACTGCCATGAACATATGAATCAAGAGAAATTTAGCTACTGAATTGATCAATGCAATAGAGCCCCAACACTACGCCAAAGTATTTCTATTGATCAATTCAGTAGCTAAATTTCTCTTTATTCATATGTTCATGGCAGTAATGCAGATTCCATTTTTCACATTTTCACTCTTGCATATAGCTATTGGATTTTTCAAGTCAGTATTCACACAGCAGTTTCTGCTATTTCATGTATCCCCCTTACATAGTCACTGGTGTGCATACCTTATCTCCCCATACTACTTCTAGGGTGTCCCCCTCTGTGGTTAGGAACCCTGGCTGAGCGACCTCTCCAAGCCACTGAGCCCAGGAAAGTCCAAGTTTTTCCAAAGGTGTGTTGCCAGAACTATGGTCCTGATGGGTCTGCTCTCAATGTGCATGTGTTGTCCCTATTTCTACTCCAAGTGGAACCCGCCCCCCAGGTGGCTGACTTCAGTGACCAGGAAGTCCATGTTCATATGGCCACCCTCCTGCTTACCCTGAGCCAACCCACTCTGTGTGAAGGCTCCTGAGCTGTGGGTTATGTGTGTGAATGTGGAACACCGGTGATTAACCCCCTCCTTACCTGAGTAAGATACCGCACCCTAATTGGGGTGCAGTATCCTGCGAAAACCAGAGCCTCAGGGGTGCCACAGATCAATGATCACTCAAGATGTAGCAACAACACCGGAAGTCAATAGGAGAATAGTTATGAACAAATCAACAATAAAGTCACTGAACAAGGCTCAAATCGAGGAACATTTCACAGGGGAATAAGTCATGGCTCCTACATAGTCTGATTTTGACTTGGACATAGTCTGGTCTTTTCTATATTAACATATGGATGTGAAACCTGGACGATAAAGAAACAAGACAGAAGAAGAATCACTGCCTTTGAAATATGGTGCTGGGGAAGGATGTTATCAATATCATGGAAAGCAAGAAGTACAAACAAATCAATTTTTGAACAAATCAAGCCAGACATGTCACCCTGAGCAAGGATTACTAAGCTATGACTTGCCCACTTTGGACACAGCATATGAAGAGAGCAGTCACTTGAGAAGGACATCATAGTTGGAAGAATGGAAAAAACAATGTGAAAAGGAAGACCAGCAACCCAAAGGCTTGAAACTATAAAAAAAAACTGTGAAGAAGACCCTGGTGGACCTATCTTGGTGGAGAAGACCCTGGTGGACCTATCTAGGCTGCACAAGATCGATCGTCCTACGAGAGTGTTCATCCATCAAGTCGCTTTGGCTCAAGATCGATACTGTCAATGCTGACAAGGCAAGACTTCTGGTGAGATAGGTTTGTCCCCTAACAAAGTGGGTCTATGAGATACTGGCAATGAAAAAAGTTGTCCTCTTTCTGAAAATCTTGGTCACTAGCTTGTTCAAAATGTTATAGTTATAGGCTTTTTTTTCTCCTCAAAGATGGAGTGACGGTGCCAAACTAATTCCTTGACCAAGGTGAAGGGAAAAAAGAAAGCCTGTCTTTCCCAAAGTGTTAGGGGCACTTTGCACACTGCGACATCGCAGGCCGATGCTGCGATGCCGAGTGCGATAGTGCCCGCCCCCGTCGCAGCAGCGATATGTGGTGATAGCTGGCGTAGCGAAAATTATCGCTACGGCAGCTTCACACACACACTCACCTGCCGTGCGACGTCCCTGTGGCCGGCGACCCGCCTCCTTGTTAAGGGGGCGGGTCGTGCGGCGTCACTGCGACGTCACACGGCAGGCGACCAATCGGAGCGGAGAGGTAAACATCCTGCCCACCTCCTTCCTTCCGCATATCCTACGGAAGCCGCAGTGACGCCGGTAGGAGATGTTCCTCGCTCCTGCGGCTTCACACACAGCGATGTGTGCTGCCGCAGGAGCGAGGAACAACATCGGACCATCGCGTCGGCGTAATTATGAATTACGCCGACGCTGTACCGATGATACGATTACGACGCTTTTGCGCTCATTAATCGTATCATCCAGGCTTTACACACTGCGATGTCGCATGCGATGCCGGATGTGCGTCACTTTCAATTTGACCCCACCGACATCGCACCTGCGATGTCGCAGTGTGCAAAGCCCGCCTTAGGCTGGGTTCACATGTCCGGTAGTCATCCGTTATCAAGCACCTGTTAGAAATCCGGTTGCAAAAAAGTTGTGCAAACACAACTTTTTGGTCCGTTGTTTAGAGATGGATGTTGTCCAGATCCATTTTTAACATGTGGAGTCTATGGACAATGGATCCATTAATGGATTGCTATTTATCGTCCATTTGTAACGGATCCATTACAAATGCAACAAACATGGCTGGCTAAATAGGAATCCGTTAATGGATTTGTTGACTCCCATTTAAAAAAAAAACAAAAACGGATCTGGCAGAAATCAGTTTTCCAATGCATCCGTTCTAATGGATGACTACAGGAGATGTGAAGATAGCCTTAGGCGGGCTTTATGTGACGCCCTGGACCCCAGGGGTCACAGGTCACAACATCACCACATACACCCCCCACACTAGAAAGGTACCATCAGTCAACCACAAAGACCTGATTGCCTTCCTCAGTGTTAGACAGGCACACCAGGCGGGCGGAGTCAGGTGGAAAGACACGCCCTCCGAGGAGTCTGCTGGCCTGAGGCAGGAAAAACAATAAGCAGAAGAGTTCAGAGGAGTTGAGTGCAGGACAGTGGAGTGGAGAGTTGGTTCAGAACAGTCAGGCAGGCAGACGGCAGTGGCCGCCTGCAGGAGACCGGGAACACGACCAGCGGTCGTAAGGGACCGGGACAGGGTAGTGGCCCGCCGGAACCGAACCGGGGAGCTAACAGGATACCGGAGCACCAGGCAGGGTACTCAGACCCCGAACTAGGCTATATGCCACCACCATAGTCAAATTAGCTGATTGCGGTCTGGACCTCAGGGGTTCATTCCCACCAAAGTCCCGTTTGACGGCAACAGCCCAACCCGTCCGGATAGTAGCCACTGCCAAAGGCCAGAGATCCAAGGGCCAGCGCCTGCGGGCAAAGGAGCTCCTCCGACATCTACACGCCGGTGAGTGGACTACCAGTGCTCAGGCACAGTGGTCAAACTACAACATAGGTGCAGGAGAAAGGTGGACATTGCCAACCCGACTAGGAAGCTGCAGCCGGCTGCGGGCCCCGTTCATACCTTTGTTTGGTTTACCAGTGACTCTGTGTGGTTTAATCGTGAGTACACCAGTGCCATCAGGCACCGCACCGCGCTGCACCGCAACCCTGCGCCCTGCACCCCGGCCCTCGTACCACCGGGCCCCAGGACCAACACCCCCTACCCACGGAGAGGTCAACACCTAGCTGCGCCACTACACCGCTCCCGGGAGTCCCCGTACCTTCACCGCAGCGGTGGTGTCCACCATTACCACAACCCGTGGGTGGCATTACGAACAATCACCCCAAAACCAAATACCCGCATTCCCCCGTGTGTAACGCCGACCCCCTTGCAGAGCGACGTGACCCCCAGGTCCGTGAGAGGCTCGAGATACTACCCATAGAACGCGAGCACGGATCCGAGCGGCTCGGCGGCCACAGCCGAGGCCGCAGGGCGGTACATTTACACTCTGCGAGATCGCTAGCAATTGCTAGCGCTGTCGAGCGCGATAGCACCTGCCCCAGTCGTACATGCGATATCTGGTGCTTGCTGCCATAGCGAACATTATCGCTACGGCAGCTTCACACGCACATACCTGGTCGGCGACGTTGCTGTGATCACCGAACAATCCCTCCTTCAAGGGGGAGGTGCGTTCTGTGTCACCGCAACGTCACTAAGCGGCCGGCCAATAGAAGCGGAGGGGCGGAGATGAGCGGGACATAACATCCCGCCCACCTTCTCCCTTCCGCATTGCCGGTGGACGCAGGTAAGGAGATGTTTGTCGTTCCTGCGGTTTCACACACAGCGATGTGTGGTGCTGCAGGAACGACAAACAATATCGTATCTGCAGCAGTAACGACATTATGGAAATGAACGACGTGACACAGATCAGCGTTTTTTTACGCTTTTGCGCTCGTTCATCGTCGCACTTAGGATTTACACATTGCGATGTCGCTACCGGCGCCGGATGTGTGTCACTAATGACGTGACCCCAACGATATATCGGTAGCGATGTCGCAACGTGTAAAGCCCGCCTAAGTCTGACATCTGAAACCAATGATGGAGCTCACCTAGTAGAAATAGAAGAAACAGAGGACAAATAATAATCAAGTCAGTAAGATATTATAAAAAGGTGTTAGGTTATGGAGCCGAAGAGGTAACACTTGCCTCCACCCTCTCTGCTAAAAAAAATGCTTAGTTATAGGGGTGCGGTGGTAGCAGTTTCTCCCAAGTCTTTGTGTCTTAGGGGTCGGAAAGGCCTTTGACACATTAAAAAACACTAGTTTTATAAGTGGATGTCACGGGCGGAGGGGTTTTGGGAACGCCGCTGGCCTGGGGAATCTCTGGCGCTCGGGTCCGGTGCTTCTGCTCCTTGGTGGCTCGAGCACGGGGCCGGGGCTCGAGCAGCGCCTCCTCGCCCACGAGTGAAAAGGAGGGAGGTTTGGTGGTGGGATGTCGGTTGTGACGCCACCCGCGGGGTTGTGGTGATGGTGGGCACCACCGCTGCTGGTGACGGGGGTTCCCGGGAGCGATGGCGGGGAGCAGCTGAGGTGTTGGCCCCTCCGTGGGTAGGGGCGGTTGGTCCCGGGGCCCCGGTTGGGGGGCAGGATGGATGTATGTTGGTGGGTAGGGGCTAGGTGCAGGTGCCGAAGCGGGGAGGCAGCGCGGAAGCGGGGCAGCGATACGGTGCAGCGCTGTGCCGGATGGCACTGGTGTACTCACTCAGGTAGTCAATAACAGAGTCTCTGGTAAACCAAACGGCTGGATGGACAGGGCCCGCAGTCGGCTGCGGCGTCTTCACTCTCCCCGGACGGGTTGATGGCGGCTGTCTTTCCCTGCACCTGTGTGTAAGTGTTTGACCCCTATGGATTCCCACGGGTGGTCTGCTCCCCGGCTTGTACGTGTCGGGAGAGCCCGTTTTGCCCGCAGGCGCTGGCCCTTGGATCTCTGGACGTTGGCGGTGGCTCTTATCCGGACGGGTTGGGCTGTTGCCTTCTGACGGGACTTGGGTGGGAATGAACCCCTGAGGTCCAGACCGCAATAAGAGAATTTGACCGTTACGGTGGCTTCCGAGCCTAGTCGGGGTCTGAGTACCCTGCCTTGGTGCTTAGCTTCACTCCGCTCCCCGGTACGGTACCGGCGGGCCACCGCCCGACCCCGGTCCTACGGTTCCGCAGACGTCCACTAACTCCTGCAGAGGGCCACCACGGTCTGCCGACCTTGCTGACTGTGCCTGGGCTCCGACCCAGACACACACAGTCTCTCCACTTCAACCTCCAACACTCCACTCCTGAACTCCAGTCCTTTACCTCCTGAGCTCAACTCCTTCACTCGACTGTCCGCTTTTCCCCGCCTCCAGGCCTGTGAACTCCTTGGTGGGTGGGGCCAACCGCCTGGCTCCGCTCCACCTGGTGTGTACATCAGACCCTGGAGGAGGCAACAAGGGTTTTGTTTGACTGATGTTCCCTACCAGGGGAAGGTGTGTGTGTGTGTGTGTGTGTGTGATGTTATTCTGTGACCCCTGGGGTCCAGGGCGTCACATGGACATGGCTGGGGGGACCTTGGTACAGATTTTGAATTGGGTCCATCACTCAAATCAAAATCTGTAGTAAGAACCCTGTCACGCTAGGTACGGGGAAGTACCAAGTAAAAGGTGAAAGGGAAGGGAAACCATGTGTCTAGGGAAGGGGGAGATGGTGACCACTGACCGAACCTACTGCTGGTCCCTTGGGTCCCTCCCCACCCTTGATAGACTACGCACCTATGTGCTGAGCTGGATACCTGACTTTAGGTATTCCTAGTGTTGAACCCTAAATAGGGAATGGGTGGGATGAGCTCTTCGGCAACCCCACTAATCACTATAGAAGACACAAGGGAGACACAAGGGGGAAAATGCATGAACTACTTATCTACAGATGATACGGGTATAAGTTCAGCAACAATACTACAGATGAGAGAAAGCCACCTACTTGCAACCTAGATTTGAATAAACTGAATGAGTGGAAAATATCACCAGCACCAGTCCAAGGAAGGAAGGAGTATTTAAGCACTAAGATAATCCTGATAATTAGCAGATGGGTGGAAGGCACGCTGCTGCTGGGTCAAAAAGGGAAAGAGATGAAAGATACCTATACCAATGAATACTGACAGCAGGAACAAAGTCGGTGAACATTCTCTGCAGCCAAACGCTGTGACCTTCTGTGGCCAGAAACCACCAAAAGACTGTCAGCCGTCAACCACCAACCATGAGTCATTTATGACTGACAGAAGAGTCTTCACGGTACTTTGCACGCTGCGACATCACTAGCCGATGATAGCGATGCCGAGCGCGATAGTACCTGCCACCGTCGCACATGCGATATCTTCTGATAGCTGCCGTAGCGAACACTATCGCTACGGCAGCTTCACATGCACTTACCTGCCCTGTGACGTCGCTCTGGCCGAAGACCCGCCTCCTTCCTAAGGGGGCGGGTCGTGTGGCATCACAGCGACGTTACACGGCAGGCGGCCAATAGAAGCGGAGAGGCGGAGATGAGCGGAATGTAAACATCCCGCTCACCTTCTCCCTTCCACATTGCCGGTGGACGGCGAGCGCAGGTAAAGAGATGTTTGTCGGTCCTGCGGTGTCACACAGCGATGTGTGGAGCTGCAGGAACGACAAACAACATCGTACTGTCACGCTTCCCGGTCCCCGACGCCGTGTCCCACTCACCGCTGCGGCCCCCGTTTCCTCAGCCCGTGGCTGCACAGCCCGCTCCTTCTCCTCTGCGTCATCCATGCTCCCTGCTCTCCACTCTCGGCGTTCCTCTGCAACCTAGGACACACACACGGGCTTCCCTGCATCCTCTGCACCGCTTCCTGCACTGGTTTCCGGCACTCGGGCATCGCGCATGAGCATTAGGGCGCGCGCGCGGTCATTGACCTCCTCTTAAAGGGCCAGTGTCCGGAAACAGGAGATTGCTTATATCAGGTGTATGGTATATAGGGATCTTCCTGCTATGGGGCGTTGCCTGTTCGTCGAGTTCTGCAAGCTAGGAGTTCAGGTCCCCATTTGCCCTGCTTGTACTAATTTTGTCTCTTCCGTAGATAGAGCCTGCTCTGCCTCCGTAACCGGTTCCTGAATCCAGTATTGCCAAGAGGTCTTCCGGTGTCCGTCGGCGGGGAATCCAACCACTGTTACGTCAGCCTGTGCCTGTCTGGGATCCCCGACTTCACCCGGCTGCCTTCCCGCCACACCCAGCTAACCCGGATCCCGCCTGAGCTTCCTAACCGGCACCCGTACTGGACTCCCGAAATTGTCTCCGAGGACTCTGTGGCTCCAAAGACTCCGTTCTACCCGTTCCCTGAGGGATGCTACCCCGGTCCCGCTAGTACTCCGGCTACCGTGTACCTAGGCACTCTGGTGGGGTGACTGGACAGTGCCTGTATAGGGGTTAGCTCCAGGTAGCCTCACTGGGGGAGTCCGGTACACGGCCCAGAGGATCCACCATCACTCGGACGTAAGACGTACCTGCGGACGCACCAACATTATGAAAATGAACGACATGACACAGATCAGCGATTTTTGACTGTTTCACGCTCGTTCATCTTCTCTCCTAGGCTTTACACGTTGCGACGTCGTTACCAGCGCAGGATGTGTGTCACTTTTGATTTGACCCCGATGATATCGCAGTAGCGATGTCGCAACGTGCGAAGTCCCCTTCCAGTTCTCTTACGCATCTTGGCCCGATCGCTATCTCATCCTCTACGGCAATGGTCGCTGATTGGGATATTATTTGTTGTAACGATGTAGAGGTTATTATACCTGTTCCCGAGAATCCCCTTCTTCCTCTCCACATGGGGGCACTCATCTGCTTAGAAACATCTTGCGGATTCGCGGAAGGATCAGTCTACATCTGCTGAGGCAGAACACAAATCGGAGGGCGCGCTGCTCCGCCATTCATCCTTCAGTGTCTGGGCTATTTCAGGCCTAATCCTTTTCCTGAAAAGAAAGCTGCTGGGGATCTATTGTGAGGGGTGAGCGGGGCCATGCAGGAAATGTGCGCTGGAGACTCTCAGCAGATTCTGCATGTATTCTCAAGGACAAACGGCACGTTCTTATACAAAAAGAAGTTTCTGATTACTGACAAAAATAGCACATGGCGGGTCTGGGACTTTTTTTTTTAAGAGATTTTGCTAAACTTTTTATCCAAGAAAAAGAACGGCTGCAAAAAGAATGGAGGATTCAGTGAATAAGAAGGATCCTAAAGGGTCTCAAGATTTAAATATTTGTTTCTTCTTTAAAAATTCATCCGAGGAAAATTACTGAACTTACTGTAATATAAATTTAATGGAATAGAAACAGAAAAATAAAACCTTTGTACAGTATACAGAGATAGGCTATGTGTGCACGTTGCCTTTTTTTGTGACCACAAAGATGCAGCGTTTTTGGCCGCAAAAAACGCACAAAAACGCACTCGCGGCAAAAACGCATGCGTTTTTACTGCGTTTTTGGCTGCGTTTTTTTCAATGCATTGCATGGGTGGAAAAACGCAGAAAAACGCAGAAAAGAATTGACATGTTGCTTTTTTTTTTTTTTTTTTTTAACCTCAAAAACACAGCCAAACAAAACTGCACTGTGACCACAAGAATGAAATCTCATAGACTTTACTGAGGAAGGAAGGGCATGCAGTTTTGAGGCCAAAAACGCACAAAAACGCACCCAAAAAACACGCAAAAACGCAGCGTGTGCACATAGCCTAACAGATCCGTACATACTGGATCCGAGGGGCATTACCTTATAAAAAGCAGCACATCCATAGAACTAATTGCATCACATATGTACCTAGAAATAAAGTAAAAAAACAATGATCAAAAAGATGAAAAAACAAACATTTACACGGATTTTAAGGATCCGATCGGGTTAGCCCTTATAGGGAATGTGTCATCAGAAAATGACAGTGTTTAAAACAAATGTTTATATTAAATATATTTTTTAATAAAAAAAATATAAATATACTGCATAGAGATATATATATATATATATATATATATATATATATATATATATATATATATATATATATATATATACAGTGCCTACAAGTAGTATTCAACCCCCTGCAGATTTATCAGGTTTACACATTCGGAATTAACTTGGCATTGTGACATTTGGACTGTAGATCAGCCTGGAAGTGTGAAATGCAGCAAAAAAGAATGTTATTTCTTTTTTTTTTTTTTTTTTTTTTTTTTTAAATTGTGAAAAGTTTATTCAGAGGGTCATTTATTATTCAACCCCTCAATCCACCAGAATTCTGTGTGGCTCCCCTAAAGTATTAAGAAGTATTTCAGGCACAAAGAACAATGAGCTTCACATGTTTGGATTAATTATCTTTTTTTCCAGCCTTTTCTGACTAATTAAGACCCTCCCCAAACTTGTGAACAGCACTCATACTTGGTCAACATGGGAAAGACAAAGGAGCATTCCAAGGCCATCAGAGACAAGATCGTGGAGGGTCACAAGGCTGGCAAGGGGTACAAAACCCTTTCCAAGGAGTTGGGCCTACCTGTCTCCACTGTTGGGAGCATCATCCGGAAGTGGAAGGCTTATGGAACTACTGTTAGCCTTCCACGGCCTGGACAGCCTTTGAAAGTTTCCACCCGTGCCGAGGCCAGGCTTGTCCAAAGAGTCAAGGCTAACCCAAGGACAACAAGGAAGGAGATCCGGGAAGATCTCATGGCAGTGGGGAGATTGGTTTCAGTCAATACCATAAGTAACGTACTCCACCGCAATGGTCTCCGTTCCAGACGAGCCCGTAAGGTACCTTTACTTTCATAGCGTCATGTCAAGGCTCGTCTACAGTTTGCTCATGATCACTTGGAGGACTCTGAGACAGACTGGTTCAAGGTTCTCTGGTCTGATGAGACCAAGATCGAGATCTTTGGTGCCAACCACACACATGACGTTTGGAGACTGGATGGCACTGCATACGACCCCAAGAATACCATCCCTACAGTCAAGCATGGTGGTGGCAGCATCATGCTGTGGGGTTGTTTCTCAGCCAAGGGGCCTGGCCATCTGATCCGCATCCATGGGAAGATGGATAGCACGGCCTACCTGGAGATTTTGGCCAAGAACCTCCGCTCCTCCATCGATCTTAAGATGGGTCGTCATTTCATCTTCCAACAAGACAACAACCCAAAGCACACAGCCAAGAAAACCAAGGCCTGGTTCAAGAGGGAAAAAATCAAGGTGTTGCAGTGGCCTAGTCAGTCTCCTGACCTTAACCCAATTGAAAACTTGTGGAAGGAGCTCAAGATTAAAGTCCACATGAGACACCCAAAGAACCTAGATAACTTGGAGAAGATCTGCATGGAGGAGTGGGCCAAGATAACTCCAGAGACCTGTGCCGGCCTGATCAGGTCTTATAAAAGACGATTATTAGCTGTAATTGCAAACAAGGGTTATTCCACAAAATATTAAACCTAGGGGTTGAATAATAATTGACCCACACTTTTATGTTGAAAATTTATTAAATTTAACTGAGCAACATAACTTGTTGGTTTGTAAGATTTATGCATCTGTTAATAAATCCTGCTCTTGTTTGAAGTTTGCAGGCTCTAACTTATTTGCATCTTATCAAACCTGCTAAATCTGCAGGGGGTTGAATACTACTTGTAGGCACTGTAGTAGTGTTATCAGTCATTGTACAGGAGGAGAAGGAGGTGAGCTGTGACATCACCTATTATGAATGATGGATCCTGTGTTATCTACTGAGGTGTTATCAGTCATTGTAATGCTGTCTATGATCATGAAAAGTATTCTCTACAAAACTGTAATGGGCACGTTACACGCTACGATATATCTAATGATATGTCGTCGGGGTTACGTCGGTAGTGACGCACATCCGGCGTGTGACAGCTACGAGCGACTGTGAACGAGCAAAAATACTCACCTTATCGTTGATCTTTGACATGTCGCTCATTTTCTAAACTCGAACGTCCTTCTGCGTGCCGGTTGTTCATTGTTCCCGAGGCAGCACACATCGCTCCGTGTGACACCCCGGGAACGATGAACTGCAGCTCACCTGCGGCAGCCGGCAATGCGGAAGGAAGGAGGTGGGCGGGATGTTACGTCCCGCTCATCTCCGCCCCTCCGCTTCTATTGGCCGGCCGCTGTGTGACGTTGCTGTGACGCCGCACGGCCCTCCCCCTTCAGGAAGAGGATATTCGACGCCCACAGTGAGGTTGTTCGGGAGGTTAGGACATGTGACGGGGATTACCGACTTTGTGCGCCACGGGCAACTAATTGCTCACAAAGCACAAGCGATGGGGGTGGGTGCGATCGCACGAGAAATTGCAGCGTGTAAAGCAGGCTTAAGTCTGGTATTTGACAAAGAAACAACAAAGAGCCAGCACCAATGTGCACTAAGGCATCAAATATTCCAAACTGCATTATAAAAAAATTTTTTTGAGATTTTTGGCAAAAAATTGCAATTTCTTGAGCTGCTTCGCCACGTCACGGCAAATCTCATTTGAAGCAGTCCTACACTAAAATATTTTTATAAAATGTGCCATGCGGCCTCACACATGAATAACAGAACTGCTCTCAGCAGCACTCACCTGGTCCATTGCAGTCCCGTACCCATGACTGAGTCACGATTGTGGGCGGGACAGGTCCAAGTAAATGCTGCATGAAGTATATATATAGCCTGTGGACAAAGCCTGATGACCCAATGTGAACAGTCACCAAACGCCAAAATCTATACAGATGGAATACATCCCAAATTGGGGTGCGTAGCAAGGTGGAGGTCAACCACCGACCAATTCAACAAAGAAACAACAAAGAGCCAGCACCAATGTGCACTAAGGCATCAAATATTCCAAACTGCATTATAAAAAAATTTTTTTGAGATTTTTGGCAAAAAATTGCAATTTCTTGAGCTGCTTCGCCACGTCACGGCAAATCTCATTTGAAGCAGTCCTACACTAAAATATTTTTATAAAATGTGCCATGCGGCCTCACACATGAATAACAGAACTGCTCTCAGCAGCACTCACCTGGTCCATTGCAGTCCCGTACCCATGACTGAGTCACGATTGTGGGCGGGACAGGTCCAAGCAAATGCTGCATGAAGTATATATATAGCCTGTGGACAAAGCCTGATGACCCAATGTGAACAGTCACCAAACGCCAAAATCTATACAGATGGAATACATCCCAAATTGGGGTGCGTAGCAAGGTGGAGGTCAACCACCGACCAATTCAACAAAGAAACAACAAAGAGCCAGCACCAATGTGCACTAAGGCATCAAATATTCCAAACTGCATTATAAAAAAATTTTTTTGAGATTTTTGGCAAAAAATTGCAATTTCTTGAGCTGCTTCGCCACGTCACGGCAAATCTCATTTGAAGCAGTCCTACACTAAAATATTTTTATAAAATGTGCCATGCGGCCTCACACATGAATAACAGAACTGCTCTCAGCAGCACTCACCTGGTCCATTGCAGTCCCGTACCCATGACTGAGTCACGATTGTGGGCGGGACAGGTCCAAGCAAATGCTGCATGAAGTATATATATAGCCTGTGGACAAAGCCTGATGACCCAATGTGAACAGTCACCAAACGCCAAAATCTATACAGATGGAATACATCCCAAATTGGGGTGCGTAGCAAGGTGGAGGTCAACCACCGACCAATTCAACAAAGAAACAACAAAGAGCCAGCACCAATGTGCACTAAGGCATCAAATATTCCAAACTGCATTATAAAAAAATTTTTTTGAGATTTTTGGCAAAAAATTGCAATTTCTTGAGCTGCTTCGCCACGTCACGGCAAATCTCATTTGAAGCAGTCCTACACTAAAATATTTTTATAAAATGTGCCATGCGGCCTCACACATGAATAACAGAACTGCTCTCAGCAGCACTCACCTGGTCCATTGCAGTCCCGTACCCATGACTGAGTCACGATTGTGGGCGGGACAGGTCCAAGCAAATGCTGCATGAAGTATATATATAGCCTGTGGACAAAGCCTGATGACCCAATGTGAACAGTCACCAAACGCCAAAATCTATACAGATGGAATACATCCCAAATTGGGGTGCGTAGCAAGGTGGAGGTCAACCACCGACCAATTCAACAAAGAAACAACAAAGAGCCAGCACCAATGTGCACTAAGGCATCAAATATTCCAAACTGCATTATAAAAAAAATTTTTTTGAGATTTTTGGCAAAAAATTGCAATTTCTTGAGCTGCTTCGCCACGTCACGGCAAATCTCATTTGAAGCAGTCCTACACTAAAATATTTTTATAAAATGTGCCATGCGGCCTCACACATGAATAACAGAACTGCTCTCAGCAGCACTCACCTGGTCCATTGCAGTCCCGTACCCATGACTGAGTCACGATTGTGGGCGGGACAGGTCCAAGCAAATGCTGCATGAAGTATATATATAGCCTGTGGACAAAGCCTGATGACCCAATGTGAACAGTCACCAAACGCCAAAATCTATACAGATGGAATACATCCCAAATTGGGGTGCGTAGCAAGGTGGAGGTCAACCACCGACCAATTCAACAAAGAAACAACAAAGAGCCAGCACCAATGTGCACTAAGGCATCAAATATTCCAAACTGCATTATAAAAAAATTTTTTTGAGATTTTTGGCAAAAAATTGCAATTTCTTGAGCTGCTTCGCCACGTCACGGCAAATCTCATTTGAAGCAGTCCTACACTAAAATATTTTTATAAAATGTGCCATGCGGCCTCACACATGAATAACAGAACTGCTCTCAGCAGCACTCACCTGGTCCATTGCAGTCCCGTACCCATGACTGAGTCACGATTGTGGGCGGGACAGGTCCAAGCAAATGCTGCATGAAGTATATATATAGCCTGTGGACAAAGCCTGATGACCCAATGTGAACAGTCACCAAACGCCAAAATCTATACAGATGGAATACATCCCAAATTGGGGTGCGTAGCAAGGTGGAGGTCAACCACCGACCAATTCAACAAAGAAACAACAAAGAGCCAGCACCAATGTGCACTAAGGCATCAAATATTCCAAACTGCATTATAAAAAAATTTTTTTGAGATTTTTGGCAAAAAATTGCAATTTCTTGAGCTGCTTCGCCACGTCACGGCAAATCTCATTTGAAGCAGTCCTACACTAAAATATTTTTATAAAATGTGCCATGCGGCCTCACACATGAATAACAGAACTGCTCTCAGCAGCACTCACCTGGTCCATTGCAGTCCCGTACCCATGACTGAGTCACGATTGTGGGCGGGACAGGTCCAAGCAAATGCTGCATGAAGTATATATATAGCCTGTGGACAAAGCCTGATGACCCAATGTGAACAGTCACCAAACGCCAAAATCTATACAGATGGAATACATCCCAAATTGGGGTGCGTAGCAAGGTGGAGGTCAACCACCGACCAATTCAACAAAGAAACAACAAAGAGCCAGCACCAATGTGCACTAAGGCATCAAATATTCCAAACTGCATTATAAAAAAATTTTTTTGAGATTTTTGGCAAAAAATTGCAATTTCTTGAGCTGCTTCGCCACGTCACGGCAAATCTCATTTGAAGCAGTCCTACACTAAAATATTTTTATAAAATGTGCCATGCGGCCTCACACATGAATAACAGAACTGCTCTCAGCAGCACTCACCTGGTCCATTGCAGTCCCGTACCCATGACTGAGTCACGATTGTGGGCGGGACAGGTCCAAGCAAATGCTGCATGAAGTATATATATAGCCTGTGGACAAAGCCTGATGACCCAATGTGAACAGTCACCAAACGCCAAAATCTATACAGATGGAATACATCCCAAATTGGGGTGCGTAGCAAGGTGGAGGTCAACCACCGACCAATTCAACAAAGAAACAACAAAGAGCCAGCACCAATGTGCACTAAGGCATCAAATATTCCAAACTGCATTATAAAAAAATTTTTTTGAGATTTTTGGCAAAAAATTGCAATTTCTTGAGCTGCTTCGCCACGTCACGGCAAATCTCATTTGAAGCAGTCCTACACTAAAATATTTTTATAAAATGTGCCATGCGGCCTCACACATGAATAACAGAACTGCTCTCAGCAGCACTCACCTGGTCCATTGCAGTCCCGTACCCATGACTGAGTCACGATTGTGGGCGGGACAGGTCCAAGCAAATGCTGCATGAAGTATATATATAGCCTGTGGACAAAGCCTGATGACCCAATGTGAACAGTCACCAAACGCCAAAATCTATACAGATGGAATACATCCCAAATTGGGGTGCGTAGCAAGGTGGAGGTCAACCACCGACCAATTCAACAAAGAAACAACAAAGAGCCAGCACCAATGTGCACTAAGGCATCAAATATTCCAAACTGCATTATAAAAAAATTTTTTTGAGATTTTTGGCAAAAAATTGCAATTTCTTGAGCTGCTTCGCCACGTCACGGCAAATCTCATTTGAAGCAGTCCTACACTAAAATATTTTTATAAAATGTGCCATGCGGCCTCACACATGAATAACAGAACTGCTCTCAGCAGCACTCACCTGGTCCATTGCAGTCCCGTACCCATGACTGAGTCACGATTGTGGGCGGGACAGGTCCAAGCAAATGCTGCATGAAGTATATATATAGCCTGTGGACAAAGCCTGATGACCCAATGTGAACAGTCACCAAACGCCAAAATCTATACAGATGGAATACATCCCAAATTGGGGTGCGTAGCAAGGTGGAGGTCAACCACCGACCAATTCAACAAAGAAACAACAAAGAGCCAGCACCAATGTGCACTAAGGCATCAAATATTCCAAACTGCATTATAAAAAAATTTTTTTGAGATTTTTGGCAAAAAATTGCAATTTCTTGAGCTGCTTCGCCACGTCACGGCAAATCTCATTTGAAGCAGTCCTACACTAAAATATTTTTATAAAATGTGCCATGCGGCCTCACACATGAATAACAGAACTGCTCTCAGCAGCACTCACCTGGTCCATTGCAGTCCCGTACCTCCACCTTGCTATGCACCCCAATTTGGGATGTATTCCATCTGTATAGATTTTGGCGTTTGGTGACTGTTCACATTGGGTCATCAGGCTTTGTCCACAGGCTATATATATACTTCATGCAGCATTTGCTTGGACCTGTCCCGCCCACAGCCATGACTCAGTCATGGGTACGGGACTGCAATAGACCAGGTGAGTGCTGCTGAGAGCAGTTCTGCTATTTATATGTGAGGCCGCATGGCACATTTTATAAAAATATTTTAGTGTAGGACTGCTTCAAATGAGATTTGCCGTGACGTGGCGAAGCAGCTCAAGAAATTGCAATTTTTTGCCAAAAATCTCAAAAAAAATTTTTATAATGCAGTTTGGAATATTTGATGCCTTAGTGTACATTGGTGCTGGCTCTTTGTTGTTTCTTTGTTGAATTGGTCGGTGGTTGACCTCCACCTTGCTATGCACCCCAATTTGGGATGTATTCCATCTGTATAGATTTTGGCGTTTGGTGACTGTTCACATTGGGTCATCAGGCTTTGTCCACAGGCTATATATATACTTCATGCAGCATTTGCTTGGACCTGTCCCGCCCACAGCCATGACTCAGTCATGGGTACGGGACTGCAATAGACCAGGTGAGTGCTGCTGAGAGCAGTTCTGCTATTTATATGTGAGGCCGCATGGCACATTTTATAAAAATATTTTAGTGTAGGACTGCTTCAAATGAGATTTGCCGTGACGTGGCGAAGCAGCTCAAGAAATTGCAATTTTTTGCCAAAAATCTCAAAAAAAAATTTTTATAATGCAGTTTGGAATATTTGATGCCTTAGTGTACATTGGTGCTGGCTCTTTGTTGTTTCTTTGTTGAATTGGTCGGTGGTTGACCTCCACCTTGCTATGCACCCCAATTTGGGATGTATTCCATCTGTATAGATTTTGGCGTTTGGTGACTGTTCACATTGGGTCATCAGGCTTTGTCCACAGGCTATATATATACTTCATGCAGCATTTGCTTGGACCTGTCCCGCCCACAGCCATGACTCAGTCATGGGTACGGGACTGCAATAGACCAGGTGAGTGCTGCTGAGAGCAGTTCTGCTATTTATATGTGAGGCCGCATGGCACATTTTATAAAAATATTTTAGTGTAGGACTGCTTCAAATGAGATTTGCCGTGACGTGGCGAAGCAGCTCAAGAAATTGCAATTTTTTGCCAAAAATCTCAAAAAAAATTTTTATAATGCAGTTTGGAATATTTGATGCCTTAGTGTACATTGGTGCTGGCTCTTTGTTGTTTCTTTGTTGAATTGGTCGGTGGTTGACCTCCACCTTGCTATGCACCCCAATTTGGGATGTATTCCATCTGTATAGATTTTGGCGTTTGGTGACTGTTCACATTGGGTCATCAGGCTTTGTCCACAGGCTATATATATACTTCATGCAGCATTTGCTTGGACCTGTCCCGCCCACAGCCATGACTCAGTCATGGGTACGGGACTGCAATAGACCAGGTGAGTGCTGCTGAGAGCAGTTCTGCTATTTATATGTGAGGCCGCATGGCACATTTTATAAAAATATTTTAGTGTAGGACTGCTTCAAATGAGATTTGCCGTGACGTGGCGAAGCAGCTCAAGAAATTGCAATTTTTTGCCAAAAATCTCAAAAAAAATTTTTATAATGCAGTTTGGAATATTTGATGCCTTAGTGTACATTGGTGCTGGCTCTTTGTTGTTTCTTTGTTGAATTGGTCGGTGGTTGACCTCCACCTTGCTATGCACCCCAATTTGGGATGTATTCCATCTGTATAGATTTTGGCGTTTGGTGACTGTTCACATTGGGTCATCAGGCTTTGTCCACAGGCTATATATATACTTCATGCAGCATTTGCTTGGACCTGTCCCGCCCACAGCCATGACTCAGTCATGGGTACGGGACTGCAATAGACCAGGTGAGTGCTGCTGAGAGCAGTTCTGCTATTTATATGTGAGGCCGCATGGCACATTTTATAAAAATATTTTAGTGTAGGACTGCTTCAAATGAGATTTGCCGTGACGTGGCGAAGCAGCTCAAGAAATTGCAATTTTTTGCCAAAAATCTCAAAAAAAATTTTTATAATGCAGTTTGGAATATTTGATGCCTTAGTGTACATTGGTGCTGGCTCTTTGTTGTTTCTTTGTTGAATTGGTCGGTGGTTGACCTCCACCTTGCTATGCACCCCAATTTGGGATGTATTCCATCTGTATAGATTTTGGCGTTTGGTGACTGTTCACATTGGGTCATCAGGCTTTGTCCACAGGCTATATATATACTTCATGCAGCATTTGCTTGGACCTGTCCCGCCCACAGCCATGACTCAGTCATGGGTACGGGACTGCAATAGACCAGGTGAGTGCTGCTGAGAGCAGTTCTGCTATTTATATGTGAGGCCGCATGGCACATTTTATAAAAATATTTTAGTGTAGGACTGCTTCAAATGAGATTTGCCGTGACGTGGCGAAGCAGCTCAAGAAATTGCAATTTTTTGCCAAAAATCTCAAAAAAAAATTTTTATAATGCAGTTTGGAATATTTGATGCCTTAGTGTACATTGGTGCTGGCTCTTTGTTGTTTCTTTGTTGAATTGGTCGGTGGTTGACCTCCACCTTGCTATGCACCCCAATTTGGGATGTATTCCATCTGTATAGATTTTGGCGTTTGGTGACTGTTCACATTGGGTCATCAGGCTTTGTCCACAGGCTATATATATACTTCATGCAGCATTTGCTTGGACCTGTCCCGCCCACAGCCATGACTCAGTCATGGGTACGGGACTGCAATAGACCAGGTGAGTGCTGCTGAGAGCAGTTCTGCTATTTATATGTGAGGCCGCATGGCACATTTTATAAAAATATTTTAGTGTAGGACTGCTTCAAATGAGATTTGCCGTGACGTGGCGAAGCAGCTCAAGAAATTGCAATTTTTTGCCAAAAATCTCAAAAAAAAATTTTTATAATGCAGTTTGGAATATTTGATGCCTTAGTGTACATTGGTGCTGGCTCTTTGTTGTTTCTTTGTTGAATTGGTCGGTGGTTGACCTCCACCTTGCTATGCACCCCAATTTGGGATGTATTCCATCTGTATAGATTTTGGCGTTTGGTGACTGTTCACATTGGGTCATCAGGCTTTGTCCACAGGCTATATATATACTTCATGCAGCATTTGCTTGGACCTGTCCCGCCCACAGCCATGACTCAGTCATGGGTACGGGACTGCAATAGACCAGGTGAGTGCTGCTGAGAGCAGTTCTGCTATTTATATGTGAGGCCGCATGGCACATTTTATAAAAATATTTTAGTGTAGGACTGCTTCAAATGAGATTTGCCGTGACGTGGCGAAGCAGCTCAAGAAATTGCAATTTTTTGCCAAAAATCTCAAAAAAAATTTTTATAATGCAGTTTGGAATATTTGATGCCTTAGTGTACATTGGTGCTGGCTCTTTGTTGTTTCTTTGTTGAATTGGTCGGTGGTTGACCTCCACCTTGCTATGCACCCCAATTTGGGATGTATTCCATCTGTATAGATTTTGGCGTTTGGTGACTGTTCACATTGGGTCATCAGGCTTTGTCCACAGGCTATATATATACTTCATGCAGCATTTGCTTGGACCTGTCCCGCCCACAGCCATGACTCAGTCATGGGTACGGGACTGCAATAGACCAGGTGAGTGCTGCTGAGAGCAGTTCTGCTATTTATATGTGAGGCCGCATGGCACATTTTATAAAAATATTTTAGTGTAGGACTGCTTCAAATGAGATTTGCCGTGACGTGGCGAAGCAGCTCAAGAAATTGCAATTTTTTGCCAAAAATCTCAAAAAAAATTTTTATAATGCAGTTTGGAATATTTGATGCCTTAGTGTACATTGGTGCTGGCTCTTTGTTGTTTCTTTGTTGAATTGGTCGGTGGTTGACCTCCACCTTGCTATGCACCCCAATTTGGGATGTATTCCATCTGTATAGATTTTGGCGTTTGGTGACTGTTCACATTGGGTCATCAGGCTTTGTCCACAGGCTATATATATACTTCATGCAGCATTTGCTTGGACCTGTCCCGCCCACAGCCATGACTCAGTCATGGGTACGGGACTGCAATAGACCAGGTGAGTGCTGCTGAGAGCAGTTCTGCTATTTATATGTGAGGCCGCATGGCACATTTTATAAAAATATTTTAGTGTAGGACTGCTTCAAATGAGATTTGCCGTGACGTGGCGAAGCAGCTCAAGAAATTGCAATTTTTTGCCAAAAATCTCAAAAAAAATTTTTATAATGCAGTTTGGAATATTTGATGCCTTAGTGTACATTGGTGCTGGCTCTTTGTTGTTTCTTTGTTGAATTGGTCGGTGGTTGACCTCCACCTTGCTATGCACCCCAATTTGGGATGTATTCCATCTGTATAGATTTTGGCGTTTGGTGACTGTTCACATTGGGTCATCAGGCTTTGTCCACAGGCTATATATATACTTCATGCAGCATTTGCTTGGACCTGTCCCGCCCACAGCCATGACTCAGTCATGGGTACGGGACTGCAATAGACCAGGTGAGTGCTGCTGAGAGCAGTTCTGCTATTTATATGTGAGGCCGCATGGCACATTTTATAAAAATATTTTAGTGTAGGACTGCTTCAAATGAGATTTGCCGTGACGTGGCGAAGCAGCTCAAGAAATTGCAATTTTTTGCCAAAAATCTCAAAAAAAATTTTTATAATGCAGTTTGGAATATTTGATGCCTTAGTGTACATTGGTGCTGGCTCTTTGTTGTTTCTTTGTTGAATTGGTCGGTGGTTGACCTCCACCTTGCTATGCACCCCAATTTGGGATGTATTCCATCTGTATAGATTTTGGCGTTTGGTGACTGTTCACATTGGGTCATCAGGCTTTGTCCACAGGCTATATATATACTTCATGCAGCATTTGCTTGGACCTGTCCCGCCCACAGCCATGACTCAGTCATGGGTACGGGACTGCAATAGACCAGGTGAGTGCTGCTGAGAGCAGTTCTGCTATTTATATGTGAGGCCGCATGGCACATTTTATAAAAATATTTTAGTGTAGGACTGCTTCAAATGAGATTTGCCGTGACGTGGCGAAGCAGCTCAAGAAATTGCAATTTTTTGCCAAAAATCTCAAAAAAAATTTTTATAATGCAGTTTGGAATATTTGATGCCTTAGTGTACATTGGTGCTGGCTCTTTGTTGTTTCTTAAGTCTGGTATTTGGCCTAGTGACCAGTATTAAAATGTTAGGATTTCAGATTTGTTTTAATATAGTAATATGGAAAACTGAAAAAAATATTAAAAAAAAATAAAATAACATAAAAAACTGATTAAACCAATAACTCATTTTCTGTAGGTAAATTTCTTTGAAAGGTTAAATATTTATATTTTACCATTACAACTTTTCCACCCTGAGCAGATCAGCGGCAGCTGTCACTTTCACATCCGGTGTCCAGACATAACTAATAGGTGAATCCAGTGCCCCATCCTCGAAATTCCACCGTCACTGCAAATTCTTATATCCAGAAAAAGAAGGTATTTGATGACTAATTAATAATGATGATGATAAATACAGCGGGGAATTAAAGTATTTAGTCAGCCACCAAATGTGCAAGTTCTCCCACTTATAAAGATGAGGTCGGCCTGTAATGACATCATAGGTGACCACAACTACGAGAGACAAAATGAGAAAACAAATCCAGAAAATCACCGCGTCTGATTTGGCAAGATTTTATTTGTAAATTACAATCTCCCATAAAGACTGTGTGCCAAATTAAGAGTGTGTTTGAGTTATAAAGAGACTGTTTCGGGATGTGTTGCCAACTACGTCTACGATGGTGATGGTGGCGTGGAGCCGGACGAGTCACAGAAGACGCAAGTGTGTCGCCCAGGGATAGGGGGTACTCAGAGCTGGGCCAATGGGGTTGCTTCTAGAGGTATAACGGTGGCGTGACCCGGTCTGTGATCCCAGGCTCCACAACAAGAGGAGAATATGTAAAGGGGGGATTGTCTGTGATGCCACCCTTGGGGTGCGGTGATGAGATGGTGGCACCGCCACTGCCTCTGGGGACCGTGCCCAGGACTGATGGTGTGGGGCAGCAAGGTGGGATCCCCTCCACGGGTAGGGGAGTTGTAGTCCCGGGGCCCAATTGGGAGTTGTGGTGGTGGCAGGGATTGCAGGGAACAGGAAACTCACAGTTCGGTTGTCTTGGTGTTGGATGAAGCTAGGCTGATGTGTGTGGTCAGAAAACACAGAGTCCTTTGTAAACCAACTTGCCAAATGGCCGGTCACCGTTGGCGGATGTCTTGGGGTCCCACACCCAGATGTACAGCCAGGAGCCCTTCCTTCCACACTCTCTGTCTGTCTCTCTCTTGTCTGGACTAGTCCGTTTGAACGGCTTCCGGATTGGGTCCCTCTCCAGGCACCAGCGGGCTACAACCCTGTCCCATTCGCCTCAGGTTCCCCGCTGCCGGATCTCCGTCGCCTGTGACCCTCACAGCCACCTAGTCTGGTAGTCCAGGGCTCCAACCCCGGCTACCACTTTCTCCGGGGAGCTGCAAGCCTCCCCTGTCAGCTTTCCACTGACTACAGCACAACTCACTAAATTCTGCTCTGTCACTTCCTTAACTCCCCTCGCCCCCTCCCTTTTCCTTGGGAGGGGGTGAGTAGGGCCTGATTGGCTGCTGTACATCTGTGTGGGGATTGTGTAGCTGCCAAGGAGGATTAACTCTTTCTGTGACTACCTGGTTTTTACCAGGGCGTCACACAAGTAAGTGTCGCATTTCCCGGCTGGAGCGGAACATATTCCCAACACTAGATTGAGGAAGGAGAGTGGAGCCCTGCTGGCCATCATATGACGCTCCTGGACTAGTCAGGTCGTCACAGGGTACTGCACACTCTTTATCTCTAGTGCAGGACTCTAGCCGCCATGGTTCTGGGTTCCCAACCTATAGTACTGCCTCCATCATCCAAAATTCCAACCACACCTCACACCATGCCCTGCCAGACACACCAATGTGCTGCTGAGCTGGAGTAGGGCCGTCCACCTAGGGGTCAGGCAGATTGGTGGAGGGGGGAAGTCATTGAGGGAGGAAGTGGAGAGCAGAGTTGACAGGTAGTGAAGTAGTAGCTCCCAAAGAGTGAGTAACTGGCAGTTGGAGCTCCCGGGAAGTTATAGATTGGGTCGCAGACGGTGGTCTGGGGCGGAGGAGTCGGAGACCTTGTCGCAGGGTCTTGGAGGACAGGAGCATCCGAGTCTAATAACCGGTCTGAGACTGAAACCACGGCAGGGTACTGGACCCTAGCTTGGGGAGTAGCTTCGAGCAACCCGGCAATTAACCAGCGGAGGATAGTGACTTTATGGACTGTCCCCATGAAGCTCAGAGATCAGGGGCACAACCCAAGCAGCCCACTGAAATCCCAACCGTGAGCCCTTGAGAGCCCAGCTCCACTACAAACAGTAGGGAGCAAGGCCCGGACAGCTTTATGCCAACGGGCCACAAGAACACTTCTAAATTTGTGCACAGAGGCAGGCTCTGGACCATCAGGCAGTACTGTAGGAGACGGATACCCGAACGGGCTCCCTCAAGAGGGCAACGGCACCCAGAGACTTTGTTTACCCTGTTGTCAGAGTCTGCTTTTCATCACCAACGCTGTCTGAGTGAGTACATGGTCATCCCCTGCCACCACCTAGCTCTGCGCTCCCCTGCACACTACCATCCAGAGTCCCGGGGTCTCCCCTACCTGTGGAGGGAAACGTCATCTGGCTGCCCCACCCAATCTCCCCCGGGTACTCTTAACACCGGCAGCAGCGGTACTCCCCTTACCACACACCACGGGTGGCGTCACAAACTATTATCCCCTGTAAATAGCCCCCTTTTCATTTGAGTTGCCACAAGCCCCCGGGTCCGGAGACCCTCGAGCCACAGCAATCCCGGATCCGAGCGGTTCGACCGCTGCAGGGGCGGCACAATCACCCGGCTCCCCCTTCAACAGTTCCAGCATTGCTATTAAACTTTGATGTATCTCTATGCCAGCTCTGCAATATTGGACTTTTCTGCAAGCTCAGCTCTGCCACAACACTGTTGTATTTCTGTCTAAGCTCTACTTCATTGACAACTCAGCTCTGCTGCTTATTACCGAGTTAGCACTATAATTCTTTGAATTTCCGGTGCAATGCAACTCTGCTTCTCCAGTTCCTCATCACTGAGCTAGTTCTGCTTCATCACTGTAGTGACTCTGCTACACCATTAGCTATCACTCTAGCTCTGCTTACTAGAAGATTACAACTCTGCTGCACCAGTTGCTGTGGTTCTGACTCTCCTAGTCCAGCTGCTGTGGTTCCAGCCCTGCCTTATCAACTATCATTGCTTCTACGTACAGTATTACTCTGCTGTACCAGTGCAATCTGTCCGTGCTGCATAAAAACTGCTTATCTAGACCAAGGGCTTTGAGTAGCCACCACAACAGATAAGAGGTAAGATCATGATTGCAGGGAACTGTCAAAATGCAGCTCAAAAAGTTTTCACATGGGAATATAAAATTAACAGACTTCTCTTCAGAACTTTAGTTCTGTGCCGGAATAGCAAAACTAAAATAGTCAGTTTAGTCATACTTTGCATATGCCATTTACACAGAAGTGATCTAGTGAGAAGTTCTGCTATTTACATAATATGGCACCTCCTGGTGTTTAAAGCATATGGTAGAGTCCACCTAGAAAGCTAAGTACTTGTGGACAGAGGTGTAAAGATCGCAGTCACAGAGAGTGAGACTGTGATCAGGTCTGTTGATGCCAGCAGCTACTGTATTTCAGCTGGATGTGCATCCGAAGATGCATATTTAGCTTAAATGTATTGCAGTGCAGAGACCCGTCGAGTCCCTGCACTGCAATGCATGCTACTGGCCAATCAGAGGCAGAGAAGTCATGCGCTGCTCGTCTCTTGCACATTAAAGTTAACTGCTGGCTAATGCACCGGCTGCAAAAGAGGACGCCGGATGCCCTGGGAGCAGTGAAAGTTGATAAGATATTTTAATTATATATATATATTATTATATTTTATATATATATATATATATATATATATATATATATATATATATATATATATATATATATATATATTTATTTATTGGAGAAGAGACATAGACCAGGGACATTATTACAGGAACAAACCCAGGGGATGAGACACATAATATCAGGATGGGGGACATATGTTACTGGAAGGGGCCCAAGATAGGGGACATATATTACTGTATACATATACATACCAGGAAGGGACCAAGGATCAAGACATTATAACAGTGTGAGAGTTATTATTACTGGAAGGCGGCCAGTATGGGGGACAAATAGACCAGGAAGGGGCCCATGGATGGAGACATTATACCAGGATAGAGGACATTATTACTGGAATAGGCCCAGGATGGGAAATATTATTCCAGGAAAGGGAGACATTATAGCAGGAAGGGACCCAAGATGGAGACATTATACCAGGGTGGGAATCATTATTAACTGGAAGGGGGTCAGGTTGAGGGACAAATATACCAGGAAAGGGCCCATGCATGGTGATATTATAACAGGATGGGGAGACAATATTACTGGAATGGGCCCAGAATGAGAGATATAATGGGAAAGTAAGACATTATACCAGGAAGGGACCCAGGAAGGAGACATTATACCAGGATGGGAGTCATTATTACTGGAAAGGGACCAGGATGGGAGATATTATACCAGGAAAAGGTCCATGATGGAGACATTATACCAGGATTGAGGTCATTATTACTGGAAGGGGACCAGGATAGGAGATATTATACTATGACAAAGCCTACGATCGGGATATTATACCTGGAAGAGGGCCAGGATGGGGAACATTATTCCAGGAAAGGGACAGGATAGGGGACATTATAACAGGAAAGGGACATAGGATGAGGAACATTATTATAGAAAGAGACCAGGATCAGGGACATTATTACAGGATGGGGCACATTGTTATTGTCATGTATATATGGATAGGCTGAGAATCAGAGTTCTCTATTACTATTTTAGACTATGCACATATTAACGTAGTTTTTTTTTTTCCTTTGGGCAGTTGAGGGTTAATCCCTTCCCTGTGCACCAGCAGACTTGCTCAGCTGTCATCAGTTGAGCACTTCTAGGCTCTATTTAATCCCTCTGCTTTCTTGGGAGGTTGCTGGTTATTCAGCTCAGTTTGGCGCTAACCCAGGAGCAGAGAGGATGTACTTGTTGCTGTCTACTGTGGTTTGTCGATTGTTGTCTGTTTTTGTTATTACCTCTATTCCCTTGTTACCCCTGCCCTTATACCTTTGGTTGCTCACTGGTGTAGGCTTTAGGTGTGCATGAGGTTTTATTTTACCCTTATGTGTTTTTCATACTTGCTGGAGTTTTTGTGATTTCTGTCCTGGTTGGTCCCCTGGGTGTTGTGAGTGGTGGGGACTTTTTCACAGGGCCAGGATATGAGGCAGGGTCAGGGGCCCGGATCTTCCCACCTTTAAGGGTACCTTCGGGTGTGAGGGTGAGCTCAGGGACCCCAGTCTTAGGGTTTCCTGTGTCCCCTGGCCGTTACACACTCGTCCCTGACAGTTATATGAGAGAGCGGACACGTATGTCTTCACAGGATCTGTAATGCTACAAGGATCTACATCTTACCAAGTGCAGGTGGGGGCCCAGCTCCAAATTATGCACCAGGACCCAATGGACTCAATTTACACCACTGCTGGTAGACACACATGCTCAGTCACTATCCCCACAGCAAGGTTTCTATAGAGATCCACTGTTGAGCAGAGCTCCTCCAGGAACATGGTAGTCTAATGGGAGGAAAAACATATGATGTGTCTGTAGCACCCACGGGGCAGGGGTTAAACGTACTCGTTGCCAGGCCGGTGATGTCGGGTCCAGAATATCACTGGTGGCCCTGCCCGGGTTCGTTGCCCCAAGGTGTGCAATAAAAGGAGTGATGAAGAATGGGTGGTGGAGGATAATGGGAGTTGTCTCATGATGCCACCTGCGGTATGTGGCCAGGGATTAGCCGCCGCTACAGTCGCTGTCCTCTGGGGTGGGTGATGTCGCAGCTGGGATGGTTCAGCTTCCCACAGGTGAAGCTAGGCCCAAGGGAAGATGATTGTGGTAGTAGTGACCATTGGTGCCGAAACACGGGACGACGGTGTTGGCAATGGAGGGAATGGACACAGTAGTTGCGGTTCCAGGTGTTTACTCACAGTTCGTGGGCTGCTCGGTAGGTGCTGGTCTCCGCCTTGTTGGGCTCCAGCCAATCCCAGGTAAATTAGAGGTAGCCACTGGTATTGAAAGTGTCCTTTCCTAAGGGATGCCTCATCAGAATTGAAGAACCCAGGCTGAGCTTCCCGCTCCAAGTCTCGGGCCCCATGAAGAAAAGAGAGAAGAAAGTGGTGTTGTGTCGCCAGAACTGTAGTCCCAACTTGAATGCTGATTGTGTGAAGCTTGCTCCTACTTTTACCCCAAGTGGTGCCCACCCCTCAGGTGGTTGTCCTAGTGACCGGGAAAGTCCCATGCTTCGTGATGGCCACCCCCCCTGCCTACCCTAGTCCAGTCCCCAGAGAGAAGGCACCTAACTGTATGTAATGTGGAATGTAGAAATACCGGTGATTAACCCCCTCCTTACCCGAGATGAATACTGCACCTTAAGCGAGGTGCAGTACCCTGTGGCGACTGAAGCCGTAGGGGCACCACATGTCTAAGATGAAAATCAAAAGGCATATATTCAGCAAGTGATCTTCTCTGGATTGTCAGGTCTCACAATATACATTTTGTTATACATCTCCATGGCTTAATACCACAGCAAATGTGATGAAATTTGTACTGCGCTTGTGTAGTCAGAAATATTGGGTTCAGAGAGGTATGCACCTGACTGACAATATAAAGTGTGATTTGGTGGACTAGGGATGAAATGAAGCTTGTTATTGCAATGCACGCTAAGGACTTTGGGGTCTGTAGATAAGGACTTTATTCTTTACTTACAATTAGAAGTTTACTAGCAAAGCGCGAATCATATGCTAGGGTTATTAGGAGCCAAACTAAAGGAGAAATTCGACCAAACCTTTATGGGCCAACTATGTGTAGAAATTCTTAAAGGTTATGGATTTCTGCATTTCTAAAGGCACCTTGGAAGTGGAAAATATATTTTTTTACCTATATTTATCATTCTTTTAACTCAATAAAATTGCACTGTTATGCAGCAAATATGGGCCAAGGTTCAGATTTTTCTTCTGTGTGATTGTCTCTCCCAGTAATACAGGCTGGATGTGAGTTCTTTCTGTATGCAGAGTGCTGCTGTCTTTACTGATCACAGCTTCTATCTTGCACTTATTTCCAATTCATGTGCTTTCTTTCTTAAATATACACCCTATTTTGGGACTATAAGATGCACATTTTTCCTCAAAAACTTTGGGAGCAAAATGAGAGGTGCATCTTACAGTCTGGATGTACATGCCTTGCTGTGGGGAGGCAGCGGTGTCAGTGGAGCGGAGTCATAGGAGGCAGGAGCTGGGTCGCTGCTGCAGGAAGCCAGCAGCTGGGTTGAACATGTGTGATAGCTATTAAAGAAAATTTACCATATATCTCGGCACTGAAGCCGATGCTGAGAGATGGGCAGGATTATGGACATGGGGAGCAGTGAATATTCATTTTCTTTAATAGCAGACACACTGATTGCGCTAGCTGCGAGCTTACTGCAGTGACTGAGGCGATCACATGTCCACTATTAAAGAAAATAAATATTCACTGCTTCCCATGCCCATATTCAATATTTATTTTTGATTAGTCAGCAGCTGACATCAGCGTATGAGTTGGGGTGCATAGCACTGACGTCATGCACTGCCCCGCGCTTACACGACAAAATCACTTGCTGGCATCAGAAGCGAACGCTGCACATTAGGGCAACGGATGCAAAGTGAGTAGAATCGATTATTTGTATGTGTGCAACATTAGGGGAGGCATATATACCAAGATGGGCCCATGATAAGGGACATATATACCAAGATGAGGGACATAAATATGAGGATGGGGAAATATATACCAGGATTAGGGACATATATACCAGGATTAGGGACATATTTACCAGGATCAGGGACATATATACCAGGATGGGCCCATGGTGGGGATTATATATACCAGTATTGGGGACATACACTATATACCAGGATGGTGATCATATATACCAGGATGGGGTACATGTATACCAGGATGGGCGACATATATACCATAATGGGGGTCATAGATACCAGGAAATACTGCATATGCCATGATAGGCTCAGGATGGGGGACATATATACTTGGATGGGGAACATAAAACAGGATGGGGAACATATATACCAGAATTAGGGACATGTATACACACATAGTTAAAATTGTTGGTACTCCTCATTTAATGAAAGAAAAACCCACAATGGTCACAGAAATAACTTGAATCTAACAAAAGTAATAATAACTGAAAAAAATTATGAAAATGAACAAATGAAAGTCAGACGTTGCTGCTTTTCTGCTTCCACAGAATTTTTAAAAATATAAAACTCATCAAATAGGCCTGGACAGAAATGATGGCGCCCTCTTCCTCCTCCTCCTCTTCCTCACCGTCCTTCTTTTCCTCCTCCTCTTTAACTTAATATTTTGTTGCACAACCTTTTGAAGCAATCACTGCAATCAAACGATTCCTGTAACTGTCAATGAGACTTCTGCTCCTCTCGACAGGTATTTTGGCCACTCCTCAAGAGTAAACTGCTCCAGTTCTCTGGTGTTTGAAGTTTGTCTTTTCTAGACGTTTCAGCTCTTTCCAAAGATACTCAATAGGATTTAGGTCAGGGCTCAAATATCGCCACCAGAATAGTCCAATGTGTTCCTCTTAGCCATTCTTGGGTGCTTTTAGCTGTGTGTTTTGTGTCATTATCCATGATCTGCGACTGAGACCAAGTTTTCTAACACTGGGCAGAACATTTCTCTCTAGAATCCCTTGATAGTCTTGATATTTCATTGGACCCTGCACAGATTCAAGAAACCCTGTGCCAGATGCAGCAAAGCAGCCCCAGAACATAACAAAGCCTCCTCCATGTTTCACAGTAGGGACAGTGTTCTTTTCTTGATATGTTTCATTTTTCCATCTGTGAACATAGAGCTGATGTGCCTTGCCAAAAAGTTGCATTTGTGTCTCATCTGTCCATATTACATTCTCCCGGAAGCTTTGTGGCTTGTCAACATGTAGAGTGACAAATTCCAGTCGGGTTTTTTATAATTTTTTTTTCAACAATGGTGTCCTCCCTGGTCGTGTCCCATGAAGTCCACTTTTTGCTCAAACAACAACAGATGTTGCGATCTGACACTGATGTTCCTTGAGCTTGAAGTTCACCATTAATCTCTTTAGATGTTTTTCTGGGCTCTTTTGTTACCATGCGTATTATCCGTCTCTTTGATTTGTCATCAATTTTCCTCCTGTGGCCAAGTCCAGGGAGGTTGGCTACAGTCCCATGGATCTTAAATTTCTGCATAAAATTGTGCAACTGTAGTCACAGGAACATCAAGCTGCTTGGAGATGGTTTTATAACCTTTACCTTTAACATGCTTATCTATAATTTTCTTTCTAATCTCCTGAGACAACTTTTTCCTTTGCTTCCTCTGGTCCATGTTGAGTGTGGTAAACACCATGTCACCAAACAACATAGTGAGTATCTGTAGCCCTATATACAGGCCCACTGACTGATTACAAGATTGTAGACACCAGTGATGCTAATTAGTGGACACACCTTGATTTAACATGTCCCTTTTGTTTTATTATTTTCAGGGGTACCATCATTTCCGGCCAGGCCTGTTTCATGAGTTTTATGTTTTAAAAAATTCTGTGGAAGCATGGTTGAAAAGCAGTAATTAGTCATTTTCAAAGATTTTTTATTATTACTTTTGTCAGATTCATGTTATTTCTGTGACCATTGTGGGTTTTTCTTTCATTAAATGAGGGGTACCAACAATTTTGAAAACGTGTGTACCAGGATGGGGATCGTATAACCTAGAAGGGGCCCAGAATGGGGAAAATTGGTAGAGAAGTGAGAGACATTACCCCCATAACAGTGTCAGCAGCAGATCCCCAACATACCAGTGTGTCATGACCACATTTTTTGCTTCAAATATTTTTTTTTCTATTTTCCGCCCCTAAAACCTAGGTGTGTTTTATGGTCCAGTCCATCTTGTAGTCCAAAAAAATAAAGTAATCTGCATTCTCTGCCTTCTCTAACCTTCTCTAAGATATTTTATCCCATTGAATCAGTATCCAGAAAAATAGAGGACAAGATGTATTAATATAGACCCCCCCCCCCAAATTTGAAATTGTTAGAGACCACGTTTTGGAGGACGTTCATAGCCAATTTGATTAGTTTAGCATTGAGTAGGACATCTTTAGTATTTTGCCCCTACAAAGAGATATGTATAGTGTGCCAGCATCACTCACAACAGGTGTACTGTAAGGGTTATATATGTACGTACTTATGTATACACTTGCGCCCTTTTCTTTATGCGTGCTGCTGAAATATCAGTGGTAACAGATCGCTGGTATTCTGATGCAATAACCCAGACAGTGTCCAGCAGGTGCATCTAGCAGGAGATTAGGGAGCACCAAAATATCCAAGAATACATGACCCTCAGTGCCAATGATTTACTGGGCAAACAACCCAGGCTAAGGTTTCCTTCTTTCCAGCCCTCCACTCCAGCCTACGTGTATTGTTCACATGGAATGCGTGTGGAGGTTTTTTACAAAAAGACAAACAGACCTTAAAAATGGTCATGAACCTTGGGGTCCTTGTAAATCTTCCCTGTGCAGCTCTGCTGGACATCAGTGCTAAAGTGTCAGCATTTGCTCGAAACCGATAATATATGGCATCGTAATGAATATTGAGGAGTGGGATCCTACAGATGCTACCAACTTGCTGGACAACCTCCTCTGTTTCCGAAATGACTCCGAATACGACTTAAGAATTAATTGCTTTATGGATGTAGAACTACACATATGTGAGCTCTTTCTCTTTTACTTTGTGTTTTTATAGTACTGGTCTAAATACAACAAGAAAATACAACCACAAACAAAAAGATGGCTACTAATTTAGATCGTAGAGCAGGGGAGTACATAGAAATCATGGGACCCCATAGGAAAAGCCTGAATGAGCCCCCCAATAAAAAAAATATTAACATAATAAACAGCATACACGATTTACATGTTACTGGGGGGACGCAAAAGTTACTAGGGGTCTGCATACAAGTTACTATGGGCCATTGGGAGGATATACAAGTTACTTGGGGCCATTGAGTAATTGGAAGTGAAGGTATATATAGACAAGCAAACTACTGATGAACAGCAGCTGACAGGCTGAGGAACTGAGCAGGGTCCTAAAGGGAAAGGGATGAAAACCAAGCAGAAATGAAAGAAGGTCAGGAAGCAGTTTGTGCAACCAAACCGTGATGCTCGATACTATGGTGATATATATATATATATATATATATATATATATATATATATATATTTATATATATATATGATATAAGGCGTAGTGTGATGCTAGTCACTAGGTGACGCTAGATACTACTTGCGTGCAGTGTGCGGAGAGGTAGTCAAACAAGCTGGAAATCACGAACCAATAGGACAAAACAGGACACAGGGAGCAGGCAGAGATGAGATCAAGATACAGGCCAAGGGTCAGGATACCGGAAGAGAACGTGTAGGATACAGGGAGCAGGAGGAGCTGAGGTCAGGAGAAGGCCAGAGGTCAGGAGAAGGCCAGAGGTCAGAAGTCAGGAGGTAATGACAAAGTCAGGTGGGTGGGAAGAGAAGAGTCAACTACAGTTCAGGATCGAGAAGCCAAGATCAGATAACTGTACAGAAACTGGAGCCAAGAGCACTTACTGCAGACTCAGGATATATGACTGGCAATGTCCGGGCGAGCATGCTTCCTAATGAAGCAGAGCAATCACTCGAAACGAGGAGCATCTGGGAAACCCCCTCCCAGCACTAGCTTAGGACCCAGTGCTGAGAAACAACCTGTCCACAGGAGCTCAAAACAAACAGCAGAGCATCCAAACCTGCAAAGCGCTCTGCGTGACGGAATAAGCAGGAGAGCATGGCAGAACTTAACAGAGCACAAGATTCTCCGCACATTGGAACCATGACATAAACGCTGTGACCTTCTATAGCCGGACACCACAGGACTGTCTGTCACTCTTGACATTTATGCGGGCTTTACACGAGTTGACCGATCGTGTGATTTCACGAGCGATCGTACCCGCCCCCGTCGTTTGTGCATCACGGGCAAATCGCTGCCCATGTCGCACAAAGTCGTGAAACCCCCGTCACACGTACTTACCTGCTGAGTGACCTCGCTGTGGGCGGCGAACATCCTCTTCTTGAAGGGGGAGGGACGTTCGGCGTCACAGCGACGTCAAACAGCCGCCGGCCAATAGAAGCGGAGAGGCGAAGATGAGCGGGACGTAAACATCCCGCCCACCTCCTTCCTTCCACATAGCCGCCGGGAGCTGCGGGATGCAGGTAAGCTGTGTTCATCAATCCCGGGGTGTCACACGGAGCAATGTGTGCTACCCCGGGTACGATGAACAACCGGTGCTATTTTAATGAAACAATTTTTTAAAACTGAGCGAAGAGTACAGGACTCACGATTTGTGAGTGATACTGCGTCGCTCGGAGGTGTCACACGAGACGACGTCGTGAACGATGCCGGATGTGCGTCACAAAAACCATGACCCCGACGATGCATCGCACGATAGCTCGTCTCGTGTAAAGCCCGCATAACAGTGTCTGTTTTTGACTGCAGCACTGACATCATGTCGACAGCACTGCAGCCAATTATTGAGCTCAGCAGCTCTGAGCGGCTCATTCAGTCACTTCGGGCAGGCCGTTGAGCTTTCAGAAACCTGTAGCAGCTGCGGAAAACCCAGCGAAGGGTGAGTAAAGAACGGTTTGCCGAGGGACAGGGTTTTTTTCTCAAACTGGAAAACCCCTTTAACCGTCTAAAAGGGGGCCTCAGTGAGTGGTCAGATCATACATGTATAATATTCACTCTATGGCTGGTTCCAATCCAACATTGCCAAATTACAAGGATAAAGCTGAAGACAGTCACAATGGATAACTCATGGCCTACAGACGTCAGGGTCTTGTTTTACAACCGGACAGCATAATTGAGACTAATATCAATGAGTGTAAGCAGAGCCCGGGATGTCATTTGTCTACGAGGACGTGTACACAAAAGCCTCCTGTCCATGGTGTGTTTGTGATCATTGATTTCATGCACAATATCTCAGCCGAGAAATACTCCTAGGTCTACGTGGGGCACCCAGGGGGCTGTAAATTAACACTGACTCAACCCATAGTCCACATGGCAGAAGCCATTGTGACAACAACACTATCATCACAGATTAAGTTTCACACGAATCCTTCAAGAAGCTCCTTTCATACCCAGAGTTATGGGATATTATGTTGAACAAGGGATGAGAAACACGTGGCCCTTCAGCTGCTGTGGAAATTTTCATCCGAGCACGTCGGGATCCAAGGAAAAAGATTAAGAGCCATAAACCAATGCTGGGACAAGTAGGTCCATGATTAGAAGTTTCAACTTGAACGGATTGAGCAATCAATACAAGAAGATTATGTTCTCCCTAAAGGAGACTTGGAGGGTGAAGACCGATAATATCGATTCTGCAGCTTTAAGTCCATAATTCCATATAACGAGGCTCAGTCTTACATGGGTAATTGCAGAATATTAGGGTGTAACTCAATATCCTGAATAGTGGGTGATTGACATGACGATTGCTCTGGAGCAAAGTAAATGAGCCCATTAGCACACAATGTCAGAGACATTCCATACAAAACTGAGGAGGGAGTCTCAACGGTAATTGGTGTAATTATAGCTTTAATCACGGTGATGTGTCAGAGTTATAGAAAGAGACAAGTTGTGCGAACCAAGACATTTTGGACAAGTAATAGAGGATAGATAGATAGATAGATAGATAGATAGATAGATAGATTGCTGGTGGACACTGTGCAAGAACAACATATGGGTCCTTTGCATTCCAAGAGCCTTCTTTATGGGTAGAAATGGGACCACTGACCTTATGGGCCCCTGTTGCATAAATAATGTTTCTGCCCCTGAGATAGATAGTGTTATAATGACTTTGGGATAGCCGGCAACCGGGGCTCCTAAGTTGTCCCTCAAGCTAGGGGGCTCTATGCTTTCCCTATTCTCAGGGATACTCCTAATGGTGGAGAGACCTGAGTCTCCTTCCTGGCCCTGCTCCTTATCAGTCCTGATCTAAGTCCCCTCGCCTAGGTACAGACAGGACAGGAGTGTTGTGAAACCACAGAAAAAGGCAGACAAGGGAAAAACCAAAACTCTGTCACTCAGTACACACACAAAAGTAAAGATAATAAGTGATTAAGGAGGTAAAAAAGACCAGGAATGAAGTATAAAACAACAGGGGTAAAGTCCACAACTGCTCCAAGCAAAAAGTATTACTAAACACAACTTTTAAAAGAGAGAATATGTGACATCACACCACACAGACCAACACAGAATAAACTATAGCTGGCATGGGTAGAAGGATTCCAACAGTATAAATAGGAAGGGAGCAGATGTGATAGGTTTCCCAACAACATGTGATTAAAGGTGCAAGCTGAGCAGTAGAGTTTAATTCTTGCTATCCTGCCTATGAATTAGCGCACAACAGGTCAACACTCGAGTGTGCCTGTGTTGATCCTAAACACCAGAGAAAGTATCAGGCAGAGTGTCAGAATCTACAATCTGAACAGAGTCCAATGCCACCATGAATGTCAGCAAAGTTTTTGCAAAACTCTGTGTGACAGATAGATAGATAGATAGATAGATAGATAGATACAAGGGTGGACTTTTCATTGGTGCAACCATAAAGGGGTCCAAAGGTTAAGGGGGCCTATGTTGAACCTCCAAGGAAGGTGGAATTGTGCATTTTGAGGAGCTATTGAACCTCAAAGTGCCAAGACACTGTTCTTGAAGAGGTGCCCTCTTTTGTCTTTATCCTCCAGTGGATAGATAGATAGACTTAATGTTCTTCGAGCCTAGAACTTTCCCAACCACTTTGACCCTTTCCCGTCCCTCCCAGGCCGAACGCTCTGAGAGCCTCAGCAGATTCCCTTCAACTGCCCTCTTTTTGGATTGACAACATGCTCAGTCTCCTCCGCATCATGGCAGCCGACACGTAGTTCTGCAAGCCGCCCACTTACACCCTTCGATTACTTCAGCCGCCTTTATAAAATGGTCGGCTCATTATCTTCTCCGACACTCTGTAGGCTTTCCTCTTCAAAATCAAGGTGAACCCTCAAAGCTCATGGGTTTTCCAAAAGCATGAAAGGCCACCCTAGGCCATGATGCGCACACTCTCTGTCCTCCATCGTATCTACTTTCTTGTAATGAACAAGCTCAGTTGCCAACTCGGGACCACCTATAATTTTGGCAAAAATTCTGTTCTTGTGCAAGACGAGACAGATATTGAATGACACATTGAACAGTTCTTATAATTTGGCTTCTAGTGGGGGAGTCAGTGGACGCATCCGAGGGGCATGGTGACATCCGTTTTCCCCACCTCTTTACAACACAGAACCGAGTAGTAAAAGTGGCCTGATGAAGAACATAAACACGTGGTCCCTCATTCATCGGAGAGTAGGAATAACTTCCCAGTGAACTGGTGTGAGGAGAATGTGTCAGAGATGCAAGGTGGGTGTCATTAGAGGACCCCAAATATAGAGTCAGATCGCCGTCTGGATACTTTACTGCTGACACAGAGATCTTTCATCAGCCATCGCCTCTCATCAATAGTATAATTACATTTACTGTAATGTCAACTCAGTTCAAAAACAACGGGCTAAATATAAAGCTTGGCGGAGGATGGCCTGAAATAATCCATCCAGTGAATTCAGTGACCTCCACACAAGTCCTCACATTCTAATAATAAAAACATTTTTTATTAAATAATTCCCCCTTTGTGGCCTCCGATGGCCCTGAATTTGCTGACACTGTATCTGAAAAAAAACAAAACGTCACAATTGTATAATGTTAAAGAGCTTACATGTTCAAATAAAAAAATATTGCACAAAAAAATTAAAAAAAATAAAAAATGTGAAAAAAACCCTCTTCCCCACAACTTTTTTTATTTTTGAAAAGAAAACTACAAATGTCCCCCAAAAATACATATTTGGTATTACTGCCATATACCAAATCGCACTATAAAACCATTTCATTATTTGGGCAACATGGTAAATGATAGAGAAAAAAAAATAAATATGAAAAATAAAGCCTGAATTGCTGTTTTTGTTCTTCCCACCTCATAAAAAAATGTAATAAAAAGTGATCAAAAAGTCATTTGTATTCCAAAATGAAGTCAATAAAAACTGGAGCTTGTTACAAGAAAGACAAGCCTTCACATTTATTTAAAAAAAAAAAAAAAAAAGTTGAAAAAAATTTATTTTTTTATTATTTTTTTTAATGTCAATTAATTATGAAGATGTGCAGATTTATTGTTGTTTTTCACCATCTCTAATACTAAAAAAAGGAATAAAAAGTGATCAAAAAGACATACAGTTGAAACAAGACGTTTACATACAGTACAGTACTTGTTTCACTGTGGATAATGACACAATCTTAACAGCTTCCGCCAGCATCTTCACAAGGTCTTTTGCTTTTGTTCTTGGATTGATATGCACATGTCTGACCAAAGCACATTCATCTCTGGTACGCAGACCCCATCACCTTCCTGAGCGGTATGATGGCTGGACACTCACATCTTGTTTGTACTTGCGTGTAATTGTTTGTACAGATGAACGAGGCACCTTCAGGTATCTGGAAATTGTACCCAAGGATGAACCAGACTTATGCAAGTCCACAATTCTCTTCCTGAGATCTTGGCTGATTTTTTTTTTTACTTTCCCATGATGCTACACAAAGAAGCAGTGTGTTTCAGGAGTGCAGTAAATACATCCACAGGTGTGTCTCTAATTAACTCAGATGTTGCCAATAAACCAATAATCAGAAGCTTCCAAAGAAACTACATCATCATATGGGCTGTCACATATTATTTAAAGGCATAGTACTCTTAGCGTATAGATATCTTTGACTTTGCAGAAAGTAATAAAAATGTCTTAAAACATTCTCTTCCTCTCATTATTCTGGCATTTGGCAAATATAATAAAATTTGGATCCTAATTGACCTAAAACGGGAAAGGTTTATTCTGATTTTATGTCAGATAGTGAGAAAAACCTGCAGATATGTCTTTATAGAGAGCGGAGGGAAAAAACTGCAGGTGTGTCTTTATAGTGAGGGGAGGGAAAGACCTGCAGATGTGTCTTTATAGAGAGGGAAGGGAAAAACCTCCAGATGTGTCTTTATAACGAGGGGTGGGAAAAACCTACAGATGTGTCTTTATAGAGAGGGGAGGGAAAAACCTGCAGATGTGTCTTTATCGAGACGGGAGGTACATGTCTGGTTTCAACTGTATGTGCCTAAAAATGGTAGCAGTGAAAAGTTATATTGTTATTTGTGCAGTGCAGTCAATAGAATCAAACTTAGAACATGAAAAAGTATGGGAAAATTTTCATTTTTTTTTCCTCAGCATGTGGAGTTAATATTTGATTCGTATTAGTATACTCGATTGAGCTTTGGGGTATTCAGGTACGCTCATTACTCGGCTGAGTATCGTGGATGCTCGAGCACCATGCTCAAGTTTGACAGCGGTTTTTCAGCCACTAAACATGCGCTTCCATAGGTCCCTCCCGGTCAGAGACAGACCCAAAATTTCTCACTCACACTGAGTTACTAACATCTCCACATGTGATAAACTCTGGGTCTGGCACTGACCAGGAGTAATCTATGGAGCCTCGTTCTTAGCATGAGGCTCCATAGGTTGGAGTACAGAATAAGGGGATGTAATGGGACCGCTACACCAAGGATTATGTTGGATCTTCATGGTTCTTTTTTTTTCTTTTTTTAAATAAATTGGTGAATGAGGGATAGTGTGAGAGAGTCTTTATCCAATTAAAAACTATTTTTTCCCTGTATATCTGTTTTTTTAACTTTACACTTACTATGTTAGTAATGGGGGTGTCTCATAGATGCCTCTCCATTACTAACCCCTGGGCTTGATGCCAGCTAACAATTCACAGTTGACATCAACCCCCAAAAATATTACCCCGATTGCCACCACAATAGAGCAATCAGGAAGAGCCAATTTTGGGGCGGTTGTGCGCTGCTTTTTTTAGGCTGGGGAGGGCCCAATAACCATGTGTTTTCCCACTCTGATAACACCAGCCCGCAGGTGTCTGCTTTACCTTGGCTAATTATCAAAAATGGGGGGCAACCGACTCGTTTTTTTTTTTTAAATTATTTAATTTGTCCCTTCCCAGCAGCGACCTGGAAGTCAGAGATGCTTCCAGGTGAATTCCCCATGCTGTTCCAATTCCATTTGAGCACTTTTTCTATCCATTTCAGCTATTTTCCTGTCTGCGCCTCCCCGAACCTTCCTGTTAGGGTCTTCTGAAAAAACGCTAGTGTGCCGCCCCCACGCCTGTAGCAGCCGGGCTGCTCGGATCCAGACCCGCTGTGTGGCTTGAGGGATCCTCCGGACCCGGGGGTCACGCGGACACACCAAATGAAAAGGGGGACGTAGTTGTGCGGGCTTGGCCGTATTCAGTTTGTGACGCCACCCACGGTGTGTGGTGAAGTGGGACACCACCGCTACTGTTGTGGGACACCCGGGGGAGATGTAGTGGCAGCTGGATGTTAACCCCTCTGTGGGTAGGGATGGTTGCCCCAGGACCCAGTGTCTCTGTGCAGGGTTTGGCGATAGCAAGGGATTGCGCGCCCGGATGTACCAGGGGATGTTTGGTTACTCACAATTAAATGAATCACACGAGTCTTTTGATAAACCAAGGTGCTGGTGGCCGGCCGCCGCGGCCGGTTGTACTCTGGTCCCCCACCCGGTTGGTGGTCGCCGTCTTTTCCCTCTGCACTAGTTCTGATGTTTGTTTAGACTTCCCAATATGGAACTCAGGAGTCCGCTTCTAGCTTTCTGTGTACCTGAGGAGCCGTGCCCGCTGACGCTGACCCGTGAGATCTATGGGCCCTGGCGGTTGCCCTATCCCTCTCTGTGGGTGGTTGTCTGCTTTTGGGACTTCGGTTGGGACAGGACCTATAATCCTGCCCTCAATTGGTTGATTAGCTAGGCCGTTGGTTCCGGTCCTGGCTTCAGGGTCCGAGTACCCCCTCTGTGCACAGTTTCTGGGTCGGGTCTCTGGTGTCGGTACTGGGGGGCTCCAACCCTGTCCCGGTCCACCTCGGATCTCCGGCTGCCGTCTTCCCGTCGCCTGTTGATGGAGACCACCGTCTGCCACCTAGCCAAGGTACCAGGGCTCCAACCCTGGCACCGTTCAACTTGAACTTCTCCTCCACTGGAGCTACACCTAGCCCCAGCCTCCACTCCTCTCAACTTGAACTACAGACTTCAACTCTTCTGATCTGATCTGTTTTCCCGCCCCGGGCTGTCTAGACCCCTAGGTGGGTGTTCCCTAACCGCCTGGTCCCGCCCACTGGTGTGCCTGTCTTGCCCTGTGGGGGGGGGTGACTAGGGTTTCAGGTCGGCTGTATGTAACCCTGTGAGGGAAAGTGTTATGCGGGGGCCTAATGTGTGACTACCTGGTTTTGCCAGGGCGTCACACTGGCATTTCCTATTGACTTCCAGTATAATCGATCCTCGAATTGAGCCCGTATGAGTGGCCAACATCAAACCTGCTTGATTCACGTAATGAGCACTCGAGTACTTTATTGTTCGCTCATTAATATACTGTACGTTATTTTTACCCCAGAATAGCCCCATTGATAATCACAATTCAAAACAATCTGTTAAACAGCTACATCAATCAAAAAAAATTGTGGCTCTTGGAAAGCAACAATTTTCTTTTTCTGTACTGACGCACATAGGTTGAAAAAAGACTCAGGTTCATCAATCTTTCTCCACCAGTTCCACATTCTCAATTGCTAGATTATCTATAACCTACAATGCCATTTATTGTAAGAAAAGCATCCAGCCCTTGTATAAAAGCTGTTATAGTGTCTGCCATTACTACCTCTTGTGGTAGGGCATTCCACAGTCTGACTGCAGTAACTGTAAATAGTAGGGCATTCTACAGCCTGACTACACTTACTGTAAAGAATCCTTTTTTATTTAGCTGCTGGAATAACTTTTCCTCCACACTCAATGAATGACCCTTGGTCCTTTGCAAGGTCTTTGTACAGAATAAATTAGGTGTCCATGAAAAATACAATTTAGAATTTAATAAGTGCTTATCATGAGGCTATGTATAGTGTTGTCAAGGCCTCCCCGAAAAATTGAATGAAACAAGAAAACTTGAGGATAGAAAAATAAATAAATGTGAAGACTGGAAACCAATTCAAAGACTGATCCACAGCAGGTGGATCACCGGCTGCAGCTGATAGGCACATCTAGGATAGGTGAATATAATCTTTTTTTTAACCCCTTCCTGGTCTCAAAAGAATCCATCCAAATTTTTGCAAATTGCCAATCAAATCCTGAAAAACTTATACTCGGTGAATCGAAACGTTACGAATCGTTTCATCCCATCGAAAACAAGATTCCTGACAAATCTACTTCCATAAAAAAATTTTAATTGACGTCTCGGAAAAGTCATCATATCCCTTTTTTATTTACTACGTGAATAGTTCAGATGACATCATAGTAATATTGCATGTACACAAGGACAAGGAGAACACGCACGTCTCCGTGCAGGGATTAGGTTTACTTGTGTAGTCTTGCATACTCGAGGTAGTAAATTGTATGCAGAAGAAGCCACAGGCTATCATTTCCCAGACAGCTGTTATTGCCAAAGCCTGAAACTCAGAATAGACCCAGAGAATGGGGGAAAGTTTGTGAACATATGGCTCATTCATGCACGGGGGACGGATACCTTCATTAGTTATCTTTAGGATATCTCATTTAGGAATTAGAGTGGGCAAGAAATAAAAGAAAAAACGTACAACAGCTAAATGTTGTTCCCATCGGTGCCTCAAGATATAACGATCCTTCTCCCAAGACAGAAACACATTCATGTAGAATGTTCAAAACTTTACTCCAAGGGAAACGACAGAGAAACACATTGCCCTCCTGGCACATGATACCAAAAAATGTCTGAAAGATCCATTGACTTATGGGGTCTGATATAAGGGTTCAGCAGGATTGGTTCTCACTGTGCTACTTTTCTCAACAAATTTACCGAAACGGAAAACAGTACTCTTACCATAAGATTAATAAAAATGAAAAAAATTAGTCTAAACACACAAAAATTTAGGTTTTGAAATGATAATTGTAATATCGATACTTCCATCAATGGTGGATCAGTGCTGAACCATTTATTCACCCAACGGTGATAAATAATGCTAGAATAGTTCCTCGGGGGAGGGGATTTCTGCACTAGCCAATCACCATTACCAGAGAGGAGCATGAGCAAATAAATTCTGAAAAAAAATGATTTTTGCTGCCAAAAATTGGATGTGATTTTTTGGGAATTTAATTTGCACAAAGCCAGCAATATAGTTGCTAGATGGCGGACATTTTTCTAGATTCTGAGTCTCGGAAAAGGTTAAAAACCAGTAAAGTTTCACTGGAACAGGTCCGATCCTTCAAGGGCTTCTCTTCATCCTTCTTCTTGTTTTCCTCGATAATGTGCTTTGTGCACCATGTGACCGTATGGAGCTGAGCTGGTGATGGTGCCAGAGAACCCACAATGAGATGATCAATGAGGAGCAATCAGGTGACCAGGTGTGGAACTGTGATGGAAGCACAGGTATGGGGAGGCCCAAGAAGAGGTAATTATCATACAGTACAAACAGGGAGTGGCCCCCTTCTCAGCGAGCTGGACATTTCATTCTGTGAATCCCCCTGACTGTGTGTGTCCTGTTGGGACCCGGTCGCTCTCAGCCCTTAGCCACATTGAGGCCTATTTTAGACCCATGGTAAGGTTTTAATATTAGAGAGTGTAGGTACTATCCCAACTGGGTACACCTTGACGTTTGGTGGGATAGCTTTATGGTTTTTTTGATCAAAAACAGTGTTTACTAAGTACCCTATGTTTATATGCACTATGCTTTTATTCAGTTACAGCAGGGTATGTTTTCACAATTTTTTCCTTGGTTTCTCTTTGTCTCATGGCCAGTGTGAACATGGTCTCACAAGTTCCATGTATACCATCTCATACTCCGGCTCACTTTTTTGTTTTTATGTAGTTTTTTTGTATTCAGTACAAACAGGGAGTGGCCCCCTTCTCAGCGAGCTGGACATTTCATTCTGTGAATCCCCCTGACTGTGTGTGTCCTGTTGGGACCCGGTCGCTCTCAGCCCTTAGCCACATTGAGGCCTATTTTAGACCCATGGTAAGGTTTTAATATTAGAGAGTGTAGGTACTATCCCAACTGGGTACACCTTGACTTTTGGTGGGATAGCTTTATGCTTTTTTTGATCAAAAACAGTGTTTACTAAGTACCCTATGTTTATATGCACTATGGTTTTATTCAGTTACAGCAGGGTATGTTTTCACAATTTTTCCCTTGGTTTCTCTTTGTCTCATGGCCAGTGTGAACATGGTCTCACAAGTACCATGTATACCATCTCATACTCCGGCTCACTTTTTTGTTTTTAAACAGCTAAATGTTGTTCCCATCGGTGCCTCAAGATATAACGATCCTTCTCCCAAGACAGAAATACATTCATGTAGAATGTTCAAAACTTTACTCCAAGGGAAACGACAGAGAAACACATTGCCCTCCTGGCACATGATACCAAAAAATGTCTGAAAGATCCATTGACTTATGGGGTCTGATATAAGGGTTCAGCAGGATTGGTTCTCACTGTGCTACTTTTCTCAACAAATTTACCGAAACGGAAAACAGTACTGTTACCATAAGATTAATAAAAATGAAAAAAATTAGTCTAAACACACAAAAATTTAGGTTTTGAAATGATAATTGTAATATCGATACTTCCATCAATGGTGGATCAGTGCTGAACCATTTATTCACCCAACGGTGATAAATAATGCTAGAATAGTTCCTCGGGGGAGAGGATTTCTGCACTAGCCAATCACCATTACCAGAGAGGAGCATGAGCAAATAAATTCTGAAAAAAATGATTTTTGCTGCCAAAAATTGGATGTGATTTTTTGGGAATTTAATTTGCACAAAGCCAGCAATATAGTTGCTAGATGGCGGACATTTTTCTAGATTCTGAGTCTCGGAAAAGGTTAAAAACCAGTAAAGTTTCACTGGAACAGGTCCGATCCTTCAAGGGCTTCTCTTCATCCTTCTTCTTGTTTTCCTCGATAATGTGCTTTGTGCACCATGTGACCGTATGGAGCTGAGCTGGTGATGGTGCCAGAGAACCCACAATGAGATGATCAATGAGGAGCAATCAGGTGACCAGGTGTGGAACTGTGATGGAAGCACAGGTATGGGGAGGCCCAAGAAGAGGTAATTATCATACAGTACAAACAGGGAGTGGCCCCCTTCTCAGCGAGCTGGACATTTCATTCTGTGAATCCCCCTGACTGTGTGTGTCCTGTTGGGACCCGGTCGCTCTCAGCCCTTAGCCACATTGAGGCCTATTTTAGACCCATGGTAAGGTTTTAATATTAGAGAGTGTAGGTACTATCCCAACTGGGTACACCTTGACGTTTGGTGGGATAGCTTTATGGTTTTTTTGATCAAAAACAGTGTTTACTAAGTACCCTATGTTTATATGCACTATGCTTTTATTCAGTTACAGCAGGGTATGTTTTCACAATTTTTTCCTTGGTTTCTCTTTGTCTCATGGCCAGTGTGAACATGGTCTCACAAGTTCCATGTATACCATCTCACACTCCGGCTCACTTTTTTGTTTTTATGTAGTTTTTTTGTATTCAGTACAAACAGGGAGTGGCCCCCTTCTCAGCGAGCTGGACATTTCATTCTGTGAATCCCCCTGACTGTGTGTGTCCTGTTGGGACCCGGTCGCTCTCAGCCCTTAGCCACATTGAGGCCTATTTTAGACCCATGGTAAGGTTTTAATATTAGAGAGTGTAGGTACTATCCCAACTGGGTACACCTTGACGTTTGGTGGGATAGCTTTATGCTTTTTTTGATCAAAAACAGTGTTTACTAAGTACCCTATGTTTATATGCACTATGCTTTTATTCAGTTACAGCAGGGTATGTTTTCACAATTTTTCCCTTGGTTTCTCTTTGTCTCATGGCCAGTGTGAACATGGTCTCACAAGTACCATGTATACCATCTCATACTCCGGCTCACTTTTTTGTTTTTAAACAGCTAAATGTTGTTCCCATCGGTGCCTCAAGATATAACGATCCTTCTCCCAAGACAGAAATACATTCATGTAGAATGTTCAAAACTTTACTCCAAGGGAAACGACAGAGAAACACATTGCCCTCCTGGCACATGATACCAAAAAATGTCTGAAAGATCCATTGACTTATGGGGTCTGATATAAGGGTTCAGCAGGATTGGTTCTCACTGTGCTACTTTTCTCAACAAATTTACCAAAACAGAAAACAGTACTGTTACCATAAGATTAATAAAAATGAAAAAAATTAGTCTAAACACACAAAAATTTAGGTTTTGAAATGATAATTGTAATATCGATACTTCCATCAATGGTGGATCAGTGCTGAACCATTTATTCACCCAACGGTGATAAATAATGCTAGAATAGTTCCTCGGGGGAGGGGATTTCTGCACTAGCCAATCACCATTACCAGAGAGGAGCATGAGCAAATAAATTCTGAAAAAAATGATTTTTGCTGCCAAAAATTGGGTGTGATTTTTTGGGAATTTAATTTGCACAAAGCCAGCAATATAGTTGCTAGATGGCGGACATTTTTCTAGATTCTGAGTCTCGGAAAAGGTTAAAAACCAGTAAAGTTTCACTGGAACAGGTCCGATCCTTCAAGGGCTTCTCTTCATCCTTCTTCTTGTTTTCCTCGATAATGTGCTTTGTGCACCATGTGACCGTAAGGAGCTGAGCTGGTGATGGTGCCAGAGAACCCACAATGAGATGATCAATGAGGAGCAATCAGGTGACCAGGTGTGGAACTGTGATGGAAGCACAGGTATGGGGAGGCCCAAGAAGAGGTAATTATCATACAGTACAAACAGGGAGTGGCCCCCTTCTCAGCGAGCTGGACATTTCATTCTGTGAATCCCCCTGACTGTGTGTGTCCTGTTGGGACCCGGTCGCTCTCAGCCCTTAGCCACATTGAGGCCTATTTTAGACCCATGGTAAGGTTTTAATATTAGAGAGTGTAGGTACTATCCCAACTGGGTACACCTTGACGTTTGGTGGGATAGCTTTATGGTTTTTTTGATCAAAAACAGTGTTTACTAAGTACCCTATGTTTATATGCACTATGCTTTTATTCAGTTACAGCAGGGTATGTTTTCACAATTTTTTCCTTGGTTTCTCTTTGTCTCATGGCCAGTGTGAACATGGTCTCACAAGTTCCATGTATACCATCTCATACTCCGGCTCACTTTTTTGTTTTTATGTAGTTTTTTTGTATTCAGTACAAACAGGGAGTGGCCCCCTTCTCAGCGAGCTGGACATTTCATTCTGTGAATCCCCCTGACTGTGTGTGTCCTGTTGGGACCCGGTCGCTCTCAGCCCTTAGCCACATTGAGGCCTATTTTAGACCCATGGTAAGGTTTTAATATTAGAGAGTGTAGGTACTATCCCAACTGGGTACACCTTGACTTTTGGTGGGATAGCTTTATGCTTTTTTTGATCAAAAACAGTGTTTACTAAGTACCCTATGTTTATATGCACTATGCTTTTATTCAGTTACAGCAGGGTATGTTTTCACAATTTTTCCCTTGGTTTCTCTTTGTCTCATGGCCAGTGTGAACATGGTCTCACAAGTACCATGTATACCATCTCATACTCCGGCTCACTTTTTTGTTTTTAAACAGCTAAATGTTGTTCCCATCGGTGCCTCAAGATATAACGATCCTTCTCCCAAGACAGAAATACATTCATGTAGAATGTTCAAAACTTTACTCCAAGGGAAACGACAGAGAAACACATTGCCCTCCTGGCACATGATACCAAAAAATGTCTGAAAGATCCATTGACTTATGGGGTCTGATATAAGGGTTCAGCAGGATTGGTTCTCACTGTGCTACTTTTCTCAACAAATTTACCGAAACAGAAAACAGTACTGTTACCATAAGATTAATAAAAATGAAAAAAATTAGTCTAAACACACAAAAATTTAGGTTTTGAAATGATAATTGTAATATCGATACTTCCATCAATGGTGGATCAGTGCTGAACCATTTATTCACCCAACGGTGATAAATAATGCTAGAATAGTTCCTCGGGGGAGGGGATTTCTGCACTAGCCAATCACCATTACCAGAGAGGAGCATGAGCAAATAAATTCTGAAAAAAATGATTTTTGCTGCCAAAAATTGGATGTGATTTTTTGGGAATTTAATTTGCACAAAGCCAGCAATATAGTTGCTAGATGGCGGACATTTTTCTAGATTCTGAGTCTCGGAAAAGGTTAAAAACCAGTAAAGTTTCACTGGAACAGGTCCGATCCTTCAAGGGCTTCTCTTCATCCTTCTTCTTGTTTTCCTCGATAATGTGCTTTGTGCACCATGTGACCGTATGGAGCTGAGCTGGTGATGGTGCCAGAGAACCCACAATGAGATGATCAATGAGGAGCAATCAGGTGACCAGGTGTGGAACTGTGATGGAAGCACAGGTATGGGGAGGCCCAAGAAGAGGTAATTATCATATTTTAGTGTTTTGTGAATATTTTTCCTAGCAGAGCAGATTTGTTTTGCACTAAATTTATTTTATTGCAAATTTAATCTTTTACCTATCCACCTATTTGAGCAAATCTGATCAAATCAAGATTCAGGAGATTTACTCCATGATAACCATGACCATTACAAAGTCTCCAAGTTGTTGAAGGTCTCAAGGGAGGATTTCATGCCAGTGGTATTAAGGAAGGTGAGGGCTCCACACTCCTTTGCCAGAGAGAGCCAGTGCTTGTAAACTGCTTCGGGCGTGTATGACATTTACTGTTCTCTTCAGGACAGCTACCATCACCCCGCAGCCGGTCGCCATCTTGAATGTTGTAGATAGGCAAAGGACACTGGCAAAATAACTGTAAACGGTTTATTAATTCTTCAACCCTCACAACAGACACGGCTACAGTTATCCAGGTCTGATGCTGCTGTTTCCAGGGGTACTCCATCTGGCTTATCCTGCTGCTTGGGACCTAGTCTTCTCCAGCTACCAGGCCTATGCTTCCTCTTCCCCCCTGTTATTCTCTCAGTGGCTACCTGTAGTCCTCTCATTGCCTCGCATGACTTCTAGTCTCTCAACATCCCTAGGCCTGTCCCGAGGAACTCTCTGTCGGTCACATACATCTAGTCCCTGGACTCCTCTAAGCCCATCTTGAGGTGAGCTGTTGGCTCCGGACCCTTGAAGGATACCTATGGGTTCCCCGACGGACCCAAGTTACAGGGTCACGTCCTCACTTCAGGAACCCCTCTGCAGAACTGTTGTCTCACAGGCCTGTCTCTACAACCAACCCTCTGGCCATTTGTCACTCCTCCCACCTTTGCTCCCAGTTCCCTCTGTAACCAGAAAGTATCTGATACTGCTTTGTTCGTTACTGATAAAGTCTATCTACATTATATTCCTATACTTTACTTTGCACTACATCCTACTTAACATTCTCCACTCTACGTCTATTAGAACCTATGTTGTACACTAAAGTTTATCTGCTTAGCCCTAGAACGCACCTTCATTGAAATCAACCATAGAAAACAAGTAACCTAGCAGGCCTGCGAGGCCCCAGGTATACGTTCTAGGGTTAATATACACTTAACCACACATTGCTAACACATTTATAACACATAACAAATTACACTTTACATTACCATATACAGTTGTGTCGCCCTGGACAAGCCAGGGGCCACAGAGCACAACACCAACACATCCCACACTCCCTGCAGGCACATCAAGGTCAGACACCAAACCCTTGTTGCCTTCCTCCAGGGGCTGATGTCCACACCAGAGGGTGGAGCCAGGCGGTTGGTCTCCACCCACCAAGGAGTTCACAGTCCTGGAGGAGGGAAAAAGGAGCAGTTCAGTTTTGACAGTGAAAGTGAAAGGAGGGAAAGTGAGCAGTAGTGAAGTGGCAAGAGCAGACTGAAGTGAGTCCGGGTGTGTGGCCCAGAAGGAGCAGCAAGGTTGGCAGACGGTGGTGACCGTCTGCAGGAGTGGCCTATTGGAGTTTGCCGTAAGGACCGTGGACGGGCGGTGGCCCGGTGGTACCGGACCAGTACACAAAGAGAAGCCAGCACCATTGGCAAGGGCTTTTCGGACCCCGGCAAGGCTAGGAGTCGCCGTGAATTTGCCGACTCCGTTAGTGAAGGGGACCTCCGGGTTTCCAAACAGTCAAGTCCCGACAGAAGGCAACCGTCCAACCGTGAAGGGGAGACACCGCCACCGCCAAGGGCAACCGTTTCCCAGGGCCAGTGCCTGCGGGCAAAAGGGGCTCCTCCGGCCTACATCCAAGTCGGGGAGCGGGTTACCGGTGGGAACCCATCGGAATCAACATAGAACATAGGTGCAGGGAGAGACAGTCACCGCTAACCTGCAGGGAACAACAACACTGCAGCCGTCCGAGGGACCCGTCCAGCCAGCCGCTTGTTTTACCGTGAACTGTGTCATCATCATTGGGCTGAGTGAGTACCTCCGTGCCGTGCGGCACAACGCTGCCCCTGCGACCCTGCACCTCATCAGGCCCCGCAACCCGCCTGTCATTCAACCCTTACCCCATCACGGGCCCCGGGACAACCAACCCCCTACCCACGGAGGGGAGAAATAACAACTCGGCTGCTCCCTGTCCCCGCTCCCGGGATCCCCGTCTAGAGCAGCGGTGGTGTAATACTTATTGTATGTTCTGAGGATTTCGATAGCGTTAGGGCAATGACAACCAGAGACGAGTTCTGGGTACAAGATGTTTATAATATGTAACCACGGTAGATACACAACGGAACAAACACAGTAGAACAAACACACAAAATACCTTCCCGAAACGGAGCGAAGGGAATTCCCGGGGCCACGCACCGGACTCCCCCAGGGAGACCACCAGAGCGAACCCCTATACAGGGACTGTCCAGCAATCACCCCGGAAGGCCTAAATGCGCAGCAGCCGGGACACAAGGGGCAAGTGGTAAAGTCCAGAAGTGTCCGTACGGGATGAAAGTCCAGAGTGGTTACGAACCGGAGGGAAACCGGGCAGAGTGCTGACCGAAGATGGCAGATGGAATCCGGGCACAGCTTGAAGAAACCGGGTATGGTCCAAAGTCGGTCGGTAGTCTTTCAGGAGGATCCAAAGGCAATCAGGATTTGGAAGCAGCAAAGCAGGAGCACACAGCAAGCAGTATACTCAGGCACTGGACTAGGCTTAGAGGCGGCCTTTTAAGCAGCTGGACAGGAAGTAGGGCAACAGAACAGTAAACTCCATGTTAACTGAGGGCAAGCTCATTCAAAAGAGAACTGGAAAAACCCGGAAACCTGACATTACTCCCCCCCCCAGAGACGGCCTCAGGACGGATCAGGGCCTGTCTTGTCCGGGTACCGTCGATGAAACTGAGCAATCTTCCGGGGTGCCCGAATGTTACCCACCGGTTCCCAGGAATCGTCCTCGGGGGCGTACCCCTGCCAACGTACCAGATACTGAAGCCGACGACGATGGAGCCGGGAGTCAATAATGTCCTCAACCACGAACTGCTCCTCGCCGTCGACCATCACAGGCGGAGGAGGAGGCACGACACGACCATGAAATGTATTGGGAGAAACGGGTTTGAGGAGAGAAACATGAAAGACCGGGTGTACCTTTAGATGGTGCGGTAACCGCAGCCGACAGGCCACAGGGCTCACGATCCCGGTGATCTTAAACGGACCGATGAATTTTTGTCCCAGCTTCTGCGAAGGAACACCCAATCTCAGGTTTTTGGTGGATAACCATACAGAGTCCCCTACCTTATACATGGGTGCCGGTTTCCTGTGAGTGTCTGCCGACCTCTTGTAACGCTCCTGAGCCGTAGCCACAGTGTCCTTTAGAACCTCCAGATTTTGTCGTAGCTCTGTCAATCTGTCCTCCACCGCTGGCACTGAAACCGCAACCGGTGACCTAGGCAAGACATTCGGATGGTAACCCAAGTTAGCGAAAAAGGGCGTTACCTTAGTGGAGCTGCTCTGAGTGTTGTTATACGAGAACTCCGCCAACGGAAGCATCTTCAACCAATCATCCTGCAGATGGCTGACATAACATCGAAGGTATTGTTCCAGGGTTTGATTAGTCCGTTCGGTTTGCCCATTTGTCTGAGGATGGTATGCAGAAGACAAACAGACATCAATCTGGAGTGCCGTACAAAACCCCTTCCAGAACCTAGACGTGAACTGCACGCCCCGGTCAGAGATGATCTCGTCTGGTACCCCATGCAATCGAAATACATTCTGGATAACCAAATCCACTGTCTCTGCGGCTGAGGGAAGACCGGTACACGGAATAAAGTGAGCAGCTTTGGTCAACCGATCCACCACCACTAAAATGGTATTGTGACCGCCTGAGACCGGCAACTCCACAATAAAATCCATTGATATAGACCCCCAAGGGCGAGATGGCACGGGTAACGGTTGAAGGAGTCCCGTAGGAGCCACACGAGGGACCTTGCACCGGGCACAAACCACACATGAGTGGACATAGTCCTTTACATCCTTTAAGCAGGTAGGCCACCAGAAAAAACGGCTCAGAAATTCCTGTGTCTTCTGTACCCCCCTATGACCAGCCAACACGGAGTCATGGACCAACTTGAGAACCCGAAGTCTTACGGCCTCCGGGACATAAATGCGTCGCTCTCTCAACCACACACCATTCCGAAGAACAAGAGTTACATCATTCGGGGGGGCAGCAAGGAATACGTCACCATCATAGGCCAGCTTGATGTCCTTCCACAAGTCCTGGTCCTGGATTACTCCAATGAAATTGGCATCCGATAACACGGTCTGAGACGGGGTTCCAGGCACGGAGTCCACGGCGTGGATTCGGGACAAGGCATCGGCTTTCCCATTACGTGAACCTGGACGGTATGTAACAATAAAATTGAATTGGTTAAGGTATAGGCTCCAACGGGCTTGCCGTGGAGACAGGCACCTGGCAGACTTAAGAAATTCCAGATTACGATGATCTGTGAGTACTATCACTTGCTGCGCGGCTCCCTGTAAGTGGTGTCTCCATTCCTTGAAAGCGGAAATAATCGCCAACAATTCCTTGTCCGCAATGTCATAGTTCCTTTCTGCAGGGGACAACCGGCGGGAAAAGAAAGCACACGGATGCAAGAGACTCTTGTCCCCAGTCCTTTGAGAAAGGATGGCCCCTAATGCGTAGTCGGAAGCGTCGACTTCCACGATAAAGGGAAGTGCGGGATTCGGATGTACCAATATTGGCGCTGAGGTAAAACAAACCTTGAGACGATGGAATGCTTCCTGGGCCTGGGCGGACCACACAAACCTCTGTCCTTTCTTGGTTAACAGAGTGATGGGACGAACGATCTCTGAAAAATTACGGATAAAGCGTCGGTAAAAGTTGGCAAAACCGACAAAGCGTTGTACCTCTTTGATGTTTCCCGGTTCCGGCCAGTCTAGAATTGCTTGTATCTTGCCAGACTCCATGTTCAATCCCTGAGGAGAGATGACATAACCTAAGAATTGTATTTGTGAGGAATGGAATTCGCATTTCTCCAGTTTGATGTACAGGTGGTTTTCCCTCAGCCGGGTAAGTACGGTCTTGACGTGCTCCTGGTGTTCCTGTAGGGAATCAGAAAAGATTAGGATATCGTCCAGATAAATCACCATGAATTGGTCCATGATATCCCTAAAAATGTCATTAACTAGATGTTGGAAAGCCGCGGGAGCGTTACAAAGTCCAAAAGGCATCACTAGGTACTCAAAATGTCCATACCGACATCGGAACGCGGTCTTCCACTCGTCTCCGGGACGTATACGAAGTAGATTATATGCCCCACGGAGATCCAATTTGGTGAATATTTTTGCTTGTTGGACCCTCTCCAATAGCTCAGGAATCAACGGTAACGGATACCGTTTCCGGATGGTTATTTTATTCAGTTCCCGGTAGTCAATACAGGGTCTCAGAGTCCCCTCTTTCTTTTTCACGAAAAAGATGGGTGCCCCTGCTGGTGAGGTAGACAGGCGAATAAATCCCTTGGCTAGACTTTCATCAATGTACTCTTTTAGTGCTTCCAGCTCAGGTGCCGCCAACGGGTAGACATGACCAAACGGAATCTCCGCCCCTGGGAGTAAGTCTATGGGGCAATCATACGGTCTATGCGGGGGAAGCCGATCGGCTTTTCTTTTGTCGCATATATCAGCGAAGTCACGATAAACCGGGGGTAAAACAGGTACCTGTACAGTGTCCTCCGCATTTGGTGTTACTGGAACCGGAACAGTTGGACTAATGGTCGGACCACTCTGCGGTGGGAAGGATATTTCCTTAGTCTCCCAATCGATGACAGGATTTGTAGACCGTAGCCACGGAATACCTAAAATAATCGGAAAATGAGGAGAAGAAATTATCATGAAAACAAGGGTCTCCTGCTGACCTGGCTTCATCACGCATTCTAGTGGAACTGTTTCCCGATCAACTGGTCCAGAGATTAACGGAGACCCGTCTACCGTCTCCATGGTAACCGGTGAGGATCTTTGCTGAGTCCGGATACCGTGTTTCCTGGCAAAAGAAGAGTCCATGAAATTTCCCCCTGCCCCAGAGTCTATCATTGCAGAGGTAGGTATTAGCTGTCCCTGCCACCGGATCTGAATAGGAAGTGAGCAATGGGTATATTTCCCTTCTGAGTCCTTCGGTGAGGTTGACATTACAGTCAAGGGAAATACCGCATCCAAGTGTCCACTTGCCTCGGAGATATCGGACTCTGCGTCCGTGTGGTCACACTCTGCCATGGCTGCCAATACCTTATTTGGGCGATTTGGACGTTTCGGGCAGTCGATCAAGAAATGGTCCGATTGACCGCAATAGAAACACAAACGCTCACGGAGCCGGTGTTCATGACGTTCGTTGGTCTCTCGTTTTTGCAGAGAGTCCACTTGCATAGGAACGTCCTCGGCCTCCCGTGGCGTCCTGAGAGCGGGTTCTCTGGAAGGAAACGCAAAATTGTTTATACGGTTTACAGCTGCCCATTTTTCCTGTCTACGTTCCGTCAAGCGGGTATCAATGCGCACACAGTGCTGGAGAAACAGTTCAAAATCCCCTGGAGATTCGGAACGAGCTAACTCGTCCTTGATGGTACCGGACAAACCTTTTCTGAAAACAGACAATAATGCATTGTTTCCCCAGTCGGTGTCTACCACTAACCTCTTGAACTCAGTGGCGTATTCAACGACAGAACGCTTTCCCTGACGTAAGGAAAGGAGAGCCGATTCAGCGGTAGCACGGCGATTCGGATCATCAAACATTTGCGCCATTGCGGTCAGAAAGTTATCCAGGTGATTTAAACGGATATCCCGATTCTCTATCATAGGATTAGCCCAAGCCAGTGCTCGTGAGGTTAATAACATGATACATAACACCTTTGACCGGTCAGAACGGTAATAATCAGCATGTACGTCAAAAAACAGTATACATTGGTTAACAAACCCACGAAACTGACTACGATCACCACTGAAACGGAATGGGGGTAACCTAGGCCTACCGGCAGCTGATACGGACGTAGTGGGGACGGCTTCCTGAGCCTCCACTCTGACTTGCAAGTCCTGTATAGCCGGACCCAGTACCTGGTGATCATGGCCCAGCTGTGCCTCCACATCTCTAAGTTTAGTCTGCACCGCCTCCATCTCCTGCTGCAAGGAGTTAATCATGGAAAAGAGCTGATCTACTCGTGTCTCAGTCATTGCCCCAGCGAAATCCTCTTATAGGCCTGAGTATAATGTAATACTTATTGTATGTTCTGAGGATTTCGATAGCGTTAGGGCAATGACAACCAGAGACGAGTTCTGGGTACAAGATGTTTATAATATGTAACCACGGTAGATACACAACGGAACAAACACAGTAGAACAAACACACAAAATACCTTCCCGAAACGGAGCGAAGGGAATTCCCGGGGCCACGCACCGGACTCCCCCAGGGAGACCACCAGAGCGAACCCCTATACAGGGACTGTCCAGCAATCACCCCGGAAGGCCTAAATGCGCAGCAGCCGGGACACAAGGGGCAAGTGGTAAAGTCCAGAAGTGTCCGTACGGGATGATAGTCCAGAGTGGTTACGAACCGGAGGGAAACCGGGCAGAGTGCTGACCGAAGATGGCAGACGGAATCCGGGCACAGCTTGAAGAAACCGGGTATGGTCCAAAGTCGGTCGGTAGTCTTTCAGGAGGATCCAAAGGCAATCAGGATTTGGAAGCAGCAAAGCAGGAGCACACAGCAAGCAGTATACTCAGGCACTGGACTAGGCTTAGAGGCGGCCTTTTAAGCAGCTGGACAGGAAGTAGGGCAACAGAACAGTAAACTCAATGTTAACTGAGGGCAAGCTCATTCAAAAGAGAACTGGAAAAACCCGGAAACCTGACAGGTGGTGTCACAAAACTCACCACAACCGTGGGTGGCGTCACGGACAATATCCCCAAAACCCAAACCACCCCTTTTCACTCACGGGCGAGGAGCGCCGCTCGAGTCCCCGGGATCCGGCCTATCGCTCGAGCCACCGAGCAGCAGCAGCCGCAGAGCAGCGGCAGCCGGACCCGAGCAGTGGGAGAGCGTAGCGTCCCCTCCTCCGCCCGCGACACAGTTATTACAGCATAATACACTTACAATTGATTTTAACAGGCCCCAGAGCTAGGCGGTGCTGTCTGCTACACAGTCTTGGCTCTGCTACATCAGGGAACCGCATCCTCCCGCAGCAGCACAGTCCATATAAAACACACTTGACTTGACAGCTAGTACCTGTAGGGGGTGGGCAACATTACCACCCCCTACAGGTACTTCCGGAATATATAGGTACACAAGAGCGTTTTCTCTAAATCCAAAAAAGACGGATCAGAGGTTGATCAGAGTGAGATCCGTATTCCTCTAAGGTGGAGAATAGAAAAAAAGCTCTCCCCCTCCTCTGTTCAGTCAGTCCATGAAAATCTGTCATTCGAGTGTGGTCCGATGGTTTCCACAGTCCCACGGATTTGCATTGCCAATTTTGTTCTGACACTTAAAGGGACCCAATCACCAGAATTTTCGTATCTAACCTAAAGCCAGTGCTATACTGGCACTATCAGGCTGATTCTATACATACCTGTAGTGGTCAGCTCGGATGTTTAGGTTTTGAATGATAATGATATGTATGATAAGTATGATACAATCCACCTAGCAGGACCTGTGTACGGTCATAACCATGTGACCAGAAGGGGCAGGGCCTAAGCCAACAAAGCTGGAGGTTAGGTCACATGAGTATGACTTCACACAGGTCCTGCAAGGTCGATTGTATCATACGTATGCTAATTCTAACAGGGGAGGGGATAGCTATGAATACCCCCCCAGATATTATCTGATCCTCAGCTGCTATGACTCAAAAAGCTGCTGATTTTATAAACTTTACTTTCTTGGATTTCAAAACCTAAACATCAGAGCTTACAACTAAAGGTATGTATAGAATCAGCCTGATAGTGCCAGTATAGCTCTGGCTTTATATCATATACGAAAATCCTTGTAATTGGTTCCCTTTAATCAAAATCTGACAAATCACCGTTTTTTTTCCCTCAAACCACTCTGTATGAGGAAAATATTGGAAATGTGCACAACCCTATAAAATAACATTAGAACAACTGCTACCGTGTTTCCCCAAAGATAAGACAGGGTGTTAAGTTATTTTTTGCTCCAAAAGATACTCTAGGGCATATTTTCAGGAGACATCTTATATTGTCCCACGAACAACAATCCACATTTATTCTTCAACAAAAAAATCTAAATTGACTCAAATCTAATCATATCACATTCTGGAACATCAACATTTTGTGCTATTCTATTACTGAGTCAGATGCACATTTTCTTATCTGATCTGCTATTCTCATGGTGCAGAACCCGTCCTATAGTGGTGGGTACACACCATATTTACAAAGGGTTAAATTACTTGCTTTCAATTATTATTCTCTATGTACTGCTAAGTTTACCCCCAAAAGAAAGCAGACACCCCCTAAAAGAATCGCAGTTACCAGACCCCAAGCAATTACACTTGAAAGGTGAATGGGCTCTCACATACAGATCTGCATTGCTGTCATGTCCCCCTGCGTTTTAAAGTGGTTAGCTCCCCCTGGTGACTGGAAGCAGTATCACTCACATGGGCTGATACTGGTACCCGATCTCTTTGTGAGAGCTGCAGTGCAATGCAGATGGAACGGCGAGAGACCTGACAGCGACGCAGATCTCTATGTGAGAACCCATCCACCATCGAGACTTGCCCGTTGTAATTGTTTGGGGTCTGGTGAGTGCAATTTTTTTGGGGGTGTTGGCTTTCTTTTGGAGGTCTCTTCGTCTTTTAGAGGTGTCTTCTTTATTTGATGAAAATTCCTGCTGTATTCTTTAACTTTTTTAACTGCGTGGACATTTCCTTATGGAACCTCAACAAGTGCTTATTTTTGGAGTAGGGCTTATATTTTACACAAACTTAAAGAAGCCCCAAAAATCCTACTAGGGCTTATATTCAGGGTATTTGCCAAATCCATGGATTGCACTGGTCCAATATAAATGGTTGTGTGCACCTGCCCAAATAATGACCAAGACCTTTGAGGCCAAAGACTTTGTTAACCCAAACACATACCAATTCAAAGATTCAGGAGAAATATAGTGTTACACCACTCTAGTGTGTAAGTGTGGACACGTTGCGTTCTACAAAACTTGAGAAGCTCTTTGTAGCCATTCTATAGTGAAGGACCCACCTTCCGTCATGTAATATTGTGTTCCCGGGTGATAACAGATAGGACTTGCTGTAATTGCTGGTGAACACAGGCATGTGCTCCTGCCCATTGATCCTAGCACGTCCGTCAATACTCCGCTTGTACAAGACCGTGTGTTTTATCTATATCCAGATTTGTTTGCATTTCATTGTAACTTGATGTCGGTGTGTGACAGGTGGCTCGGGGATTATCATGCCCTATTGCCCTTCCTTACCCTAAGGGATGTTTGAGGGTCCCAATCCTTAGTGCATTCCCACTGCAGACAAGTATAGGATTCCTGGGTATCATATGTCCAAAACAACGATGACAGTAATAGTAGGGCTTACAATACGGCATAAGAAGAGTTAAGTCTGTGGGAAGTTTCATACAGCTGTAGACATCTAATATTAGCCTGGACTATGCCATTTATCAGCGCAGACTCTCATCTAAAGGTGTCCTTAATGCCTCTGTGGCACATTCCGTATCAAAATAGGCCATCCATTGCCTGACGGTGTTTAGTAGTCGGGAGACATATAGTAATCTCAGCCATTCTAGGGTTTCATTTGAAGTGATACGTTATCCCACCAAGGCTGACTTTACAGTTGTTTCTTAACGAGGAAGAAGAGGCTACTAAAGCTGGATATATGGCTACAGGCTAAAAGTCCGGGGTGAGGGGATAGTAACTAGTATATTTTGTAATGGAAACAGGTATAGCTCAGAAGAACATATCGCACAACTTTGCAGCCCCTAGAAAGTAATGTTTCTCCTATTGAAGCCCCTTAGCATTCCCACACACTAATAAACCCCTTTCATGGCCCCCATAAAGTATGATGCTGTTACGTCCGAGTGGTGGAAGCACTGGACCGTACACCGATTTCCCCTGAGGAGGCAGCCAGGCCGGTCACCCCGCCAGAGGGTCCTGATGCACGGCAGCCGAAGCACTATAGGTAGCTGGACAGTCCGTAGAGGAGCAGGAAAGGTGGATGATGCTGAACCCACGGAGTTCTGGACGGTAGTCCGGGTGACGAGGCTCAGGGTCCGAGGCCGGGTTGTAGGGTCAGGCGGGATCCGGAACCTGCTGAGCGATGGAACGGGTCACCGAACGGAGCCAGGGACTGGAGACTAGCGGAGCTGCAGAGGTGGTGGGGCATCCGCCGAAGTCACCGTCAGGGTCCAGGGATGGACTTGGTTCGGAGCGACTGGCGTGGCAGGACAGGCTCTACGAGACAGGACAGGGTTAATGCAAGGCAAAGCACAGGGCAAAGCAATACGGGGACCTGAACACTAGCTTGCTAAACACGTAGAACAGGCCCCGCCCACCAGGAAAGAGAAACCTTATATACCCTGTACCTGTCTATCCAATATCCTGTTTCTGGGTGCTGGCCCTTTAAGAAAGGGTCAATGACCGCGCGCGCGCCCTAATGCGCATGCGCGAGGCCCGTGTGCCAGAAGCCAGTCCAGGAAGCGGTGAGGAGGAAGCAGGAGCGCCCGGCTGGGAGTCCCACGTCGCAGAGGAGTGCCGGGAGCGGGGAGCTGGACGCATGGAGGCCGCAGGCGGGGACGAGGAGGCCGGGACCGGAGTGGTGAACAGGGGACGCCGCCGGGGAGCGGGGAGCGGGCCACGGGGACCGGAGAACGGGACCAGGGGACCGGGAAGCGTGACAGTACCCCCTCCCCCACGCCCCCCCCCCCGCAAGCGGGACAGGAAGGCACGAATCAGAGGAGTTCCAACATTCTCCCGGGGCTCCCAGGATCTATCCTCGGGACCATAACCCGCCCAGTCTACCAGGAAGTATTGCCGACCTTGCACGATCTTCATGGCCACGATATCCCTTACCGCATAGATGTCATCGTCAGCAATAGAAGGGGGAGCAGTACCGACCTCAGCGGAGAAGGGACCAAGGACAACAGGCTTGAGTAAGGAGACATGGAAGGAGTTGGGTATCCGCATCGTGGCCAGGAGCTGCAGCTTGTAGGAGACTGCATTGATCTTGCTGATGATCTTAAACGGCCCGATGTAGCGAGGACCCAACTTGTACGAAGGTAACTTCAATCGGACATATCTGGATGCAAGCCAGACCAGATCACCTGGGGAGAAACACGGGGGATCCAGGCGCCTCTTGTCTGAATGTCTCTTCATCCGCAATGAAGCACGTTCTAGGGACGACTTGACAGAGTTCCAAATGGCTGAAAAGTCCCGAACCAGAGTATCTGCTGCGGGGACGTTGGAAGCCGAGGATACTGGCAACGGGACAGAAGGCTGCAGTCCATAAACGATCTGAAAGGGAGAGCTGGAGGTGGACTCACTGATGTGCTGGTTATGGGAGAACTCAGCCCAAGGTAGGAGCGTGGACCAATCGTCATGATGGATGTTGACGTAGTGGCGCAGGAAGGAGGTCAGGATCTGATTGACCCGTTCCACTTGGCCATTCGACTGAGGATGGTAGGCCGAAGAAAAGTCCAAGGACACTCCCAGATGTTTGCAGAGAGCCCTCCAGAAGCGCGAGGTAAACTGAGTTCCTCTGTCAGACACAATGTGTGCGGGGAAGCCATGCAATCGGAATATGTGCTGTATGAAGGAGTCAGCTAGCTCCTGGGCAGAGGGCAGCCCTGCCATGGGAACGAAGTGGGCCATCTTTGAGAAGCGATCCACCACAACCCATATGACCGTGTGTCCGGAGGATAAGGGTAAGTCCGTAATGAAGTCCATTGCGATATGTTGCCACGGAACGGAAGGAATGGGCAAAGGCAGAAGACGTTCATAGGGTAGGTGCTTGGGTGTCTTGTTCCGGGCACAGGATGGACAGGCTGAGACGAAGGTTGCGACATCTTTATGGAGGGACGGCCACCAGTAGTGACGGACAATCATACTCCAAGTCTTCTTCTGACCAGCATGGCCGGCGATCTTAGAAGCATGGCCCCAGTGCAGGACTCTCTGTCTGTCAGTATCTGAGACATAGGTTTTCCCAGGGGGTATCTGCGTTAGAGCGACAGGAGTCACCGGAATGACTATACTGGGGTTGATGATGGGCTGGAACGTCTCCTCCTCCAACTCCACGGGCACGAAGGATCTGGACAGAGCGTCTGCCCGCACGTTCTTATCCGCAGGCCGGAAATGGAGTTGGAAATCAAATCGAGCAAAGAACAGGGACCAGCGGGCTTGTCGTGGATTCAGTCTTTGGGCAGACCGCAGGTACTCCAGATTCTTGTGGTCTGTGTATATGATTACAGGGTATACAGCTCCCTCCAAGAGGTAGCGCCATTCCTCCAAGGCCAGCTTCACGGCCAGTAGCTCCCGATCCCCAATGGTGTAGTTGCGTTCGGGTGCCGAAAAGCTCTTGGAGAAGAATCCACAAGTGACCATCTTTCCGGAGGGGGAGTTCTGCATCAACACTGCCCCGGCTCCTGAGGAGGAGGCATCCACCTCTAAGGTGAACTGTCGGTTCAATTCAGGGCGATGGAGAACCGGGGAAGAAGCAAACGCCTGTTTCAAGGAGCAGAACGCGGCATCGGCCGCCGGGGACCAGTCCTTAGGATTAGCTCCTTTCTTAGTCAAGGCAGAGAGAGGTGCAGTCAAGGCAGAGAAATGCGGGATGAATTGACGGTAGTAGTTCGCAAAGCCGAGAAAGCGTTGGATAGCCTTCAGTCCGGAAGGAGGAGGCCAGTTGATGATGGCAGACACTTTCTCTGGGTCCATCTGCAGGCCAGTGTCCGAGATTACATAACCCAGGAAGGGAAGAGACGACTTTTCAAAGATGCATTTCTCGTACTTGGCGTACAGACGGTTCTCTCTAAGCCTTTGGAGTACTAGCTGCACGTTCTCTCGGTGGGTTTGTAGATTCGGAGAGAAGACCAGGATGTCGTCCAGATACACCACCACACAGACATAGAGGAGATCTCTGAACACGTCGTTCACCAGTTCTTGGAAGACTGTCGGAGCATTACACAGACCAAAGGGCATGACACAATACTCGTAGTGCCCATCCCGAGTGTTGAATGCGGTTTTCCATTCGTCTCCAGAGCGAATGCGAACCAGGTTATAGGCCCCACGGAGGTCCAACTTGGTGAATACACGGGCTCCTCGGAGCCGATCGAATAGTTCGGGGATAAGCGGCAGAGGGTATTTGTTCTTTACGGTGATCTGGTTTAATCCCTGGTAGTCAATGCAAGGGCGCAGGTCACCTTCCTTCTTTTTGACGAAGAAAAACCCTGCTCCGGCAGGGGACGAGGACCTCCGAATGAACCCCTTAGCTAGGCTCTCGGTGATATAGGCAGACATAGCTCGTGTTTCAGTAGGGGACAAGGGGTATATCCGTCCTCGAGGAGGCGTAGTTCCTGGCAGTAACTCGATGGCACAGTCGTAGGGACGATGAGGCGGTAGTACCTCTGACTCCTTTTTATCAAACACGTCCGTGAAGGACCAGTAGGCAGAAGGCAGTCCTGGTAGAGACTCTGGAACCGGAGGGCGTCGGACGGGCTGGATGGATTTCAGACATCTCTCGTGACACGAGGAGCCCCGTCGGGTGATTTCACCTGTACTCCAGCTGACCGATGGTTCGTGTGTCCGTAACCATGGAAGTCCCAGCAGGATCTGATGAGACATGCGCGGGAGGACGTAGAAGGTGATCTTCTCGGTGTGCAGAGCACCGATCCGTACTTCCACAGGCTTGGTGATCAGTGAGACGGTGTCAGAGAGGGGTTTGCCATCAACAGAGGCGATCACCAGCAGTTTCTCTAGTGGAAGGACAGGCACCTGGTACTTATCCACCGTGGCCTGCTGGATGAAGTTGCCTGCTGCTCCGGAATCGAGGTACGCCTCTGCCGTGAACCGGGTCTCTTCTGTAGTGACTTGAATAGTCCAGGTAACGGAGTCTGAGAGAGTCCCAGCACCTAGGGTGGCCTCTCCTACCAAGCCTAGGCTTTGGAGTTTCCTGGCTTCTCGGGACAAGAGCGTAGCAGGTGTGTGCCATCACCGCAGTAGAAGCAGAGACCCTTTGCTAGTCGTTCTGCTCGGCGTTGTTCCGACTGCTTCAGGCGGTCGATCTGCATGGGCTCGGAGGTAGACACGCCAGGTGACGCCAACTGGGGAGCGATGGACTTCTGTGGTGGGGAGGAGTGCCGTATCGGACGCCTCTCGCGGGACACTTATTTGGATCGTTCCTGAAAGCGAAGATCCACTCGAGTCGCTAGGGCAATCAGGGCATCCAGGGTGGACGGCACGTCACGACCATCCAGCTCATCTTTAAGACGACCCGAGAGTCCCTCCCAGAAGGCGGCGGTTAGGGCCTCATTGTTCCACCCGAGTTCCGAAGCCAAGGTGCGAAAACGAATGGCATATTGGCCCACCGTCAGAGTCCCCTGACGTAGCCGAAGGAGAGATGAGGCAGACGCGGAGGCGCGTCCGGGCTCGTCAAAGGTGCCACGAAATGCCTGCAGGAATTCCTGGATGTTGGTGGTTACCGGATCCTCCTTCTCCCAAAAGGGGTTCATCCAGGCCAGTGCCTCTCCCTCTAGATGGGACATCATGAACGCGACCTTGGCTTGGTCAGAGGCAAAAAGGTGCGGCAGCAGCTTGAAATGGAGAGAGCATTGGTTGATGAATCCCCTGCAGGTCTTGGGATCTCCGGCGTACCGGGGTGGTGAGGTCAAACGAAGTTTGGAAGTATCCGAGGAGGCTGCCACGGGAGCTGTGGCCGTGGATTGTACAGTGGAAACCTGAGATGCCAAGGATGTGGCCGTCGCTTGTAGCGTGTTCAGGCGGGTATCCACCGAAGACATGAAGTTCAGCATGCGGGTCTGGGTCTCGCGCTGGCGTGTAAGTTCCTGCTGCAAGGCCGCTAGTGCTTCAGCGGGATCCATGGCCTGTTCTAGCTGTTACGTCCGGGTGGTGGAAACACTGGACCGTACACCGATTTCCCCTGAGGAGGCAGCCAGGCCGGTCACCCCGCCAGAGGGTCCTGATGCACGGCAGCCGAAGCACTATAGGTAGCTGGACAGTCCGTAGAGGAGCAGGAAAGGTGGATGATGCTGAACCCACGGAGTTCTGGACGGTAGTCCGGGTGACGAGGCTCAGGGTCCGAGGCCGGGTTGTAGGGTCAGGCGGGATCCGGAACCTGCTGAGCGATGGAACGGGTCACTGAACGGAGCCAGGGACTGGAGACTGGCGGAGCTGCAGAGGTGGTGGGGCATCCGCCGAAGTCACCGTTAGTGTCCAGGGATGGACTTGGTTCGGAGCGACTGGCGTGGCAGGACAGGCTCTAAGAGACAGGACAGGGTTAATGCAAGGCAAAGCACAGGGCAAAGCAATACGGGGACCTGAACACTAGCTTGCTAAACACGTAGAACAGGCCCCGCCCACCAGGAAAGAGAAACCTTATATACCCTGTACCTGTCTATGCAATATCCTGTTTCTGGGTGCTGGCCCTTTAAGAAAGGGTCAATGACTGCGCGCGCGCCCTAATGTGCATGCGCGAGGCCCGTGTGCCAGAAGCCAGTCCAGGAAGCGGTGAGGAGGAAGCAGGAGCGCCCGGCTGGGAGTCCCACGTCGCAGAGGAGCGCCGGGAGCGGGGAGCTGGACGCATGGAGGCCGCAGGCGGGGACGAGGAGGCCGGGACCGGAGTGGTGAGCAGGGGACGCCGCCGGGGAGCGGGGAGCGGGCCACGGGGACCGGAGAACGGGACCAGGGGACCGGGAAGCGTGACAGATGCCAACAAAAGTGCCCCAAACATAGTATAATAAACTCATTGTGAGTTCCTCTACAGATCTGTCCATACACACATTATCGTAACCCTACAATGCCCACCCCACGCAAAGTATGAAACCCCCAGAGTGACCCTAACACAGTATGATGGCCCTCACAGTCCCCCACACATAGTGTAATGGCCCATACACTACTGTCCATACAGTATAATACCCTCCATAGAGTCTAATGTCCCCCCACAATATGTTGGACCTCTCAAATGCTTTACACTGTATAATGGACCACACACAGTATAATAGGCCCCCACATATCCCTCCAAACAATATAATGGTCCCCATATAGCCTTCAAAACAGTATAATGACCCCCATTAGCCTTCAAAATAGTATAAGGGGCCCACATAGCCCATCAAACAGTAGAATGGACATTATATAGCCCTCCAAATAGTATAATGGCCTCCACTAGCTCTCTAACCAATATAATGGCCACCACTAGCCCTCTAAACAGTATAATAGCCCCCACTAGCCCTCCAAACAGTATAATGGACCTCACATAGCTCTCAAAACAGTATAATGACCCCCACATAGCTGTTGCGATTGTCAGTTATGCTTTTGCTGCTGTGAGGCTCCATCATGTGGCCAGGAATGGTTTGGACAGAGACCAGGTGTGCTGGAGCAATGGGCGTTTCCATTGCTAACTCTCTGCTTATTTAAACCTTGGCCTCCTGGCAGGCTGAGCCGGTTATCATTGTCCTGTAGCTCACCAGCCTTTTAATCTTGCTCCAGACCACATCTACCCCAGATAAGTGCTTGGTTCTTTCTTATTTTATTTTTGTTCTTTTGTTCTTATCTGGGTTGTCAATTATTGTGGTTAATTTCAGTTTATGTGCATGCAGGAATCTTCCCTCTCTGTTGCTTTGCTGGGTAGCTCCCTGCAGCTATGTTTGGAGTTTTGCTCCTATAAGTCCATGTGTTTGTTGCTTCTTGAATTTGTAATTGTTCCTGTTTTCTGTTCATTGGTTTGACAAGAGCGCCTGATATAGGACGGAGTACAGATCGTGTGATCTGAGGACCTTTTTGTACTATCAGGTATTTGGGTTTTTGTTTGTGTTTTTCTCTGGCCACCATCAGCTCCTTTCCTATCCTTTTCTATTTAGTTAGGATTAGCAAAGGTGAGGCCCCACTATCATCCATTTGTGTATTGTATTTTCCTATATCACCGTAGTCTTTGAATGTGGGGGGCTTGCTATACCTTTTGCTGTCTATTTCTGAGGCAGAGAGTTATTCATCTTTGCTTCGTTTAGGATAGCTAGTTCTCCGACTGGGTTCGCGGTGCCTAGGATGTTAGTTCACCCCTCAGCTACTTCTAGTGTTGATGGTTAGTAAGGGGATGGCGGCCAGATTAGTTGCCAATGCTCCTTTCACTTTTTTGCCAATGATCTATTGTGATCTTTCATGGTTCCGGATCATAACACATAGCCCTCCAAACAGTATAGTGGTCCCCACATAGCCCATCAAACAGTATAATGGCCATTACATAGCTCTTCAAACAGTATAATAGCCACCACTAGCCCTCCAGACAGTATAATGGCCCTAAATATCGTTCCAAACAGTATAATGGACCCTACATAGCCCTTTAAACAGTATAATGACCGCCACATAGCTTTCCAAACAGTATAATGGCCTAATTAGAAAGCTAGTGGAGGCCAATTATGCTGTTTGGAGGGCTATGTAACCAATAAATTGGCCCCCACTAGCCCTCTAAACAGTGTAATGACCCCCACTAGCGTTCTATATAGTATAATGGCCCTACATAGCCCTCTAAACAGTATAATGGTTCTCACTAACCCTCTAAACATTATCATGGCCCTAACATACATAGCACACTAAACAGTATAATGGCCCCCATTAGCCCCCTTTACAGTATAATGGTCCCCAATAGCCCTCAAGACAGTATAATGGCCCCAAGTATCCCTTCAAACAGTATAATGGCGGCCACATAGCCCTATAAGCAGTGTAATGGCCCTTACTAGCCCTCTAAACAGTATAATAACCCCCACTAGCTTTCTATGCAATATAATGGCCCCCCATAGCCCTCTAAACAGTATTATGGCCCCCATTTATCCCTCTAAACAGTATAATCGTCCCCACATAGCCCTCTATACAGTATAATGGCCCCCACGTAGCTTTCAAAAGAATATAATGGTCCCCACTAGCCCTCAAGACAGTGTAATGGCCCCAGGTATCCCTTCAAACAGTATAATGGCCGCCACATAGCCCTATAAACAGTGTAATGGCCCCCATTAGCCCTCTTTACAGTATAATGGCCTCCATATAGCCCTTTAAACATTATAACAGCCCCCATATAGCCCTTAAGACAGTATAATGGCCTCAAGTATCCCTCTAAACAGTATAATGGCCGCCACATATCTATCTAAACAGTATAAGGGCCCTTACTAGCTCTCTATACAGTATAATAACCCCCACTAGCTCTCTATACAGTATAATGGCCCCCCATAGCCCTCTAAACAGTATAATGTACTCTACATAGCCCTTTAAACAGTATAATGGCCCAAATATAGCCCTCTAAACAGTATAAGGTCCACTATTTAGCCCTCGAAACAGTATAATGGCCCCACTATAGACCTCCAAACAGTATAATGGACTCCATATAGCCCTCTAAACAATAAAATGGTCCCCCTAGCCCGCTATACAGTATAATGGCCTCCACATAAAGTTTTATAAAGTTCTATAAAGTTCTATGGAGAAATGTAACTGTGGAGATAGGAGATGACAATTGGTGCTCATAAAGTTCTATGTAGAACTGTAACTGTTATTTCAGGAGAACTTGCAGCAGAATTTGTGTCTTCTTCTAGTTCTTCTAGCTCCTCCCTCTCCATAGAATTTTAAAAGCACCAACTGTCATTTCCTATCTCAGTAACGGGAACATTTTTAAGAGTTTACTTCAGTCCAGAAGGAGAAGGAAGCGGATTTCTCTGATAAGATACATTACAAAGTTTCTTATTGTCACGTGTACAATGGATTTATCAAAAAGAAAATGAAAATGACGGTTACACTGTGACTGATACTTGTGCATAATGTTCTTCCGCTAAATCTACAACCAATAGAAAAAGAAGCTATCATTAATTGCAAAAAATAGTGTTTAGCCCACCATATGCCATGTCCTATTCCTTTATCCAAGCCTTCGTCCTGACTTCTGAGGGCAATTTTCATTTGGTTAACAAAAGATACCATAGCATCAGAGCAGCTTCTATTAAATCCTTATTATCCTCTGTGATGGGACCTAAACATCCAAGAGATGGGGCTCCGCCATCCTAAACCTCCAGGGACTGATAGCAAGGTGTCACAATTCATTAGTGGGGATCTTTGCAATTAAAATTATTTTTCCTGTTGGCCAACTGCTGCCTGGTCTGCCCCATTGTCATTCCTCATCTTCCGCACGTGACAGTCACCATATATAGGGCAGTAAAGCTGAAACTTCATTATACGAGGACACCAAGGCCAACGACTGAAAGCTTCATCTGCCCATTGAAGCATAAACCTAGTAGAGGATTTAATGTATATGCAGGGGGCCAAGTATATCATTTTCGCAAAAGCACCATTTGGCATCTACAGGTCTTTTGTTTCCCTGGACATTGAAGTTGAATGAGTCAACTGAGAATTTGTCAGTGAGCTCATTCTGATGGGGGATTTTCTATCTCTATTAACTGTTTATTTTTTAATCTACTCAGCTGATTTATGACCACATCAAAGTTCATAATCTTTATCAAATTCTACTAGGCTAGCACTAGAGACCGAGGCGCGTTGGATTCTACGACTTGCTACAAAAATGGCTTCTTCTTGCCACTCTTCAATAAAGGACAGATTTGTGAGCTATATGACTAATAGTCATCCTGTGCACAGAGTCTCCACCTGAGCTGTGGATCTCTGCAGCTCCTCCACAGTGACCATGGACCTCTTGCCTGTTTCTCTAATTAGTGGCCTTCTTCTTAGGATGTCAGTTTAGGTGGATGGCTGTTATGATTCAGGGACCGAGGAGGATCAAGAAATGTCGAATCCCAAAAAGGTAACAGAGTGGCTGGAAACTTAATGGACTGCAGACCTCATCCTGACACACAACTAACAGTAGCCGTGGGACGAGCCTACGATGACCTGGACACGTCGACAAAGCCGGAGAACTAAATAATCTAACAGATAGAGATATAAGAAAGCTAATCTGCCTCAGAGCAGTCCCCAAAGATAGATAGATAGCCCCCCACATGTAAAGGCTACGGTGATATAGAAAAACACAATACAAAGCCAGAAAAGACAGATTCAGCAAAGGTGAGGCCCAAACTATCTTTATAGGAAAGGATAGGAAAGAGCAAGTGTCTGCAGCCATAAAAACCCTAATATACACCAGCACTACAGATATGGAAAAATCCTGAGGTCACACAACCTCTCCCCCACTGTAACAGCACTCTGATGTTACTGGGATCCAAAAACACTAATACAGATGAGGGACTGAATTAATACCAAGCATGACAAACACAATAACTTGCAGAATCATGAAGCTAAGTATACAGACACTCCCAGCAGGGAATGATCCAATTCTACCAAGAACTCGACACAGACAAAATAGGAATCAAGCATTAGTATCAAAGCAGAAAAAACAACAAGAAAGTGGAAAACAAACAGCAGAGGTACAAAGACCACTTATCTGAGAGGAGTTCTGGAAGAGAGCAGAGTTGGTTACAGAATGTCCTTAACACACAGGAGCAATTGACCACTGGCAAGTAACAAGAGAAAGCTACTAAGTTAAATAGCCCAATCTGACCCTGATTGCCAGTCCTCTGCAGGTGTCGCTTTCATTACACACATCAACTGCACCGCCAGCACTGACCACAAGAGGGAGCCCCAAACTGGAAAACGTATTCACAACAGACAGCCATGTCTTTTACATTTTTTGGATGATGGATTCTGGACTCTGTGAGATGTTCAGAGATTGGGCTTTTTTTATTTTTATTTATAACCTAACTCTGCTTTACTCTTCTCCACAACTTTATCCCTGACCTGTCTAGTGTGTTCCTTGTTTTTTATGAAGTGGTTTGATCTCTAATAAAGATAGTGGATTTTCTCCTACAAGTTCAGCTCAACTTTGATGTGGTCCCTGGTCCTAAATAGAGATAAGCGAACCTTTGGAGGTTCGGTTCGCCAGGTACATTTGAACATTAAAAAAGTTTGTATTTTGTACCAGACTTGATCCAAACCTCAACGGAAGTCAGTAATTGGGCAGTTCATGACTCTACCCACATGCTGCCAGCCATAAGCAAAACACTTCCAGGGGAGTGTGTGCAGGATTTTTCAAATATTTTTTTTTGTTTGTGTGTGCACATTACATCTGATCACGCTGACTTTACTCCCAGTACACGCAGTTCAAACACTGCAAATGGCTCACACAGGGCTGAGTATCAATGATACCAAAATACAGCGTCGCTTGCTTGAGTGGTTTGCACTTGTAACTCACTTGAACTTCGAACCCAACTTGGATGTCAGCATCAGAACCCGAACTCCAATCATCGAACCTGAGGTTTGCTCATGTCTAATCCAGATCAGATCCCGATGAGATTTAGCTCACTGAATGATTCTCAGTTAACTCATTTCTCAGTAGTGCAATAGAGAGCCTATAAAAGGCATTTTTATTTTTTTTTAAATGAAATCCAAAAACAAAATAATTTTAGCCCAAAAAATATCCATTCAGGTAAATATATATATCCCATCCTTTAAGCCTAATTAAGTTGATGTATGAGGAAACCTGGCTAATTTCATCGGCCTTATCTATATTATTTCAGTTGGTTGGCTGAATACATCAAACTTCATGTTGGCTGGTGGAATAAAAGACTAAGCAAGGAAAGAAACAGAAATGCAAATACAATGTATTTTGCAGTTTTTATATATGTATTATATATACAGTACAGACCAAAAGTTCGGACACACCTCATCTCTAGAACAACTATTAAGAGGAGACTTTGTGCAGCAGGCCTTCATGGTAAAATAGCTGCTAGGAAACCACTGCGAAGGACAGGCAACAAGCAGAAGAGACTTGTTTGAGCTAAAGAACACAAGGAATGGACATTAGACCAGTGGAAATCTGTGCTTTGGTCTGATGAGTCCAAATTTGAGATCTTTGGATCCAACCACCGTGTCTTTGTAGAAAAGGTGAACGGATGGACTCTACATGGCTGATTTCCACCGTGAAGCATGGAGGAGGAGGTGTGATGGTGTGGGGTGCTTTGCTGGTGACACTGTTGTGGATTTATTCAAAATTGAAGTCATACTGAACCAGCATGGCTACCACAGCATCTTGCAGCGGCGTGCTATTCCATCCGGTTTGCGTCTAGTTGGACCATCATTTATTTTTCAACAGGACAATGACCCCAAACACCCCTCCAGGCTGTGTAAGGGCTATCTGACTAAGAAGGAGAGTGATGGGGTGCTACGCCAGATGACCTGGCCTCCACAGTCACCAGACCTGAACCCAATCGAGATGGTTTGGGTTGAGCTGGACCGCAGAGTGAAGGCAAAAGGGCCAACAAGTGCTAAGCATCTCGGGAAACTCCTTCAAGACTGTTGGAAAACCATTTCCGGTGACTACCTCTAGATGCCCATCAAGAGAATGCCAAGAGTGTGCAAAGCAGTAATCAAAGCAAAAGGTGGCTGCTTTGAATAACCTAGAATATAAGACATATTTTTAGTTGTTTCACACTTTAAGTATTTCATTCCACGTGTTTTAATTCATAGTTTTGATGCCTTCAATGTGAATCTACAATTTTTAGAGTCATGAAAATAAAGAAAACTCTTTGAATTAGGAGGTGTGTCCAAACTTTTGGTCTGTACTGTATATAGATATACACTACAGTTCAAAAGTTTGGGGTCACCCACACAATTTTGTCTTTTCCATGAAAAATCCTACATTTATTAAATGAATTGCATAATGAATAAATAATATAATCCAGACAGTGACGAGGTTAAAAATAATGATTTTTACTTGAAATAATAATTTTCTCTTCACACTTTGCTTTCGGCACAGAATGCTCCTTTGCAGCAATTCCAGCTTTGCAGAGCTTTGGCATTCTAGCTGTTAATTTGCGGAAGTAATCTGGAGATATTTCGCCCCATGCTTCTCCCCCCCCCTCCCACAAGTTGCATTGGCTTGATGGGCACTTTTTGTACCATCCGGTCAAGCTGCTCCCACTACAGCTCAAGAGGGTTGAGATCTGGTGACTAGGCGGCCACTCCATTACAGATAGAATACCAGCTGCCGACTTCTTCCCTAAATAGTTCATGCATAATTTGGGGTGTGCTTTGTGTCATTGTCCTGATGTAGGATGAAATTGGCTCCAATCAAGCGCTGTCCACAGGGTATGGCATGGCGTTGCAAAATGGAGTGATAGCCTTCCTTATTCAAAATCCCTTTTACCTTGTACAAATCTCCCACTTTACCAGCACCAAAGCAACCCCAGACCATCACATTACCTCCACCATGCTTGACAGATGGCGTCAGGCACTCTTCCAGCATCTTTTCAGTACTTTTGCATCTCACAAATGTTCTTCTGTGTGATGCAAACACCTCAAACTTTGATTCATCTGTCTATAACACTTTTTTCAAATCTTCCTCTGTCCAATGTCTGTGTTCTTTTGTCCATATTAATCTTTTCCTTTTATTAGCCAGTCTCAGATATGGCTCTCTCTTTGCCACTCTGCCCTGAAGGCCAGCATCCCGGAGTCACCTCTTCACTGTAGACGCTGACACTTGCGTTTTGCGGGTACTATTTAATGAAGCTGCCAGTTGAGGGCCTGTGAGGCGTCGATTTCTCAAACTAGAGACGCTAATGTACGTGTCTTGTTGCTCAGTTGTGCAGCGCGGCCTCCCACTTTTCTTTCTACTCTGGTTAGAGCCTGTTTGTGCTCTCCTCTGAAGGGAGTAGTACACACCGTTGTAGGAAATCTTCAGTTTCTTGGAAATTTCTCGCATGGAATATGCTTTATTTCTAAGAAGAATAGACGGTCGAGTTTCACATGAAAGTTCTCTTTTTCTGGCCATTTTGAGAGTTTAATGGAACCAACAAATGTAATGCTCAACTAGCTCAAAGGAAGGTCAGTTTTATAGCTTCTCTAATCAGCAAAACTGTTTTCAGCTGTGCTAACATACTTGTACAAGGGTATTCAAGGGATTTCTAAACATCAATTAGACTTTTAACACAGTTAGCAAACACAATGTACCATTAGAACACTGGAGTGGTGGTTGTTGGATATGGGCCTCTATACACATATGTAGATATTGCATTAAAAACCAGACGTTTAAATTTAGAATAGCCATTTACCAAATTAACAATGCAGAGTGTTTTTCTGTTTAATTTAATGTTAGCTTCATTGAAAAAAAATGTGCTTTTTATTAAAAAATAAGGAAATATCTAAGATCTCTAAGATATATAAGATATATAAAATGACCCTAAACTTTTGAACTGTAATATATATTATATTATATATATATATATATATATATATATATATATTTTATTTTTATATATATATATATATATATTTTATATATATATATACACATATATATATATATATATATATATAAAAACAGACTTTCTGGCAGAGAATCTAAAAAAAAAATTAAACAAAAGTTAAAAAAAACAACAACTTTGCTTGCATTTGAAGCAGACATTGACTTTTACAAGATGTATCCTGTCTCTTGTACCGAGGGGGAATGCCACAATTTGGCCATTGTTGAGCTGAAAGGCAATGGCCTAATACAGTGTACAGTCGAAGTTTAAAAAGTGGAGATTCGGGAACAATGTTCCAGTTATAAAACCAAAGCCAAATTGGTCTGAAGGAAGGAAACAGTGCGGGGTGATTAGACATGTGGATCGCCGTCCCTGGTGAAACAGAGCAACGACAGTAATTGCCATCTTGTTGCAGCCGCACGCCGGCCGTGAGCTCGGGCTGTCAGTCTGTGATGTCAGCCATACTGTAATGACAGCATAGAAGGGAAGCAGAGCAGCAATCGCAGGAAACAGATGCTTATCTGTCATCATTTTCCATTCTATTAGATAACTGGAGGGGCTTTCATGTGAGATCTGCTTTCCTGCTATAAAGAAGTCACAAGGTTTAACTAACAACTAGAAGTATTTCTCACAGACTTAAAAAGGAGGAACAAAATAAAAGGCTGACATAGTAACTACTTTTGCAAACTTTTTTAGTCCACAGAAAAAAATAAAAGTGAAGAAACTTCATCAAACTTGATGGTTGCTCACTCTCCACAGTCTCACAAGCTCGTTGCCTTGGAGTAACCCTCGACTTTGCTCTATCCTTCAAGCCACACATCCAAGCCCATCTTCACCTCATGCCGACTACAACTCAAAAATATCTCCCGGATCCGTGCTTTCCTTAACTAAGAATCAGCAAAAACATTAGTGCATGCCCTCATCATCTCCCGCCTCGACTACTGCAACCTCCTGCTCTCTGGCCTCCCTTCCAACACTCTTACACCCCTCCAATCTATCCTAAACTCTGCGGCCCGCTTAAACCACCTCTCCCCCCGCTATTCCCCAGCCTTGTCACTCTGCCAATCCCTTCACTGGCTTCCCATTGCCCAACGACTCCAGTTCAAAACATTAACCATGACATACAAAGCCATCCACAACCTGTCTCCTCCTTATACCTGTGACCTAGTCTCCCGGTACCTACCTGCACGCAACCTCAGATCCTCACAAGATCTCCTTCTCTACTCCACTCTTATCTACTCTTCCCACAATCGCGTACAAGATTTCTCCCGTGCCTCCCCCATACTCTGGAACACTTTACCTCAGCATATCAGACTCTCCCCTACCATGGAAAGCTTCAAGAGGAACCTCAAGACCCACCTCTTCCAACAAGCCTACAACCTACAATAGCCCTCAGTCCAGTACACCACTGCGCCACCAGCTCTGTCCTCACCTATTGTACCATCACCCATTCCCTGTAGACTGTGAGCCCTTGTGGGCATGGTCCTCTCTCCTCCTATACCAGTCTGTTTTGTACTGTTAATGATTGTTGTACGTATAATCTCTTTCACTTGTAAAGCGCCATGGAATAAATGGCGCTTTAATAATAAATAATAATAACTGAAAAAACATTAAAAAAAAATTGAACCGTATTGTGTAAACAGGCCCAGTGCTTACCTATGCGTATCCATCATAACAAACTAAAGTTTTTTAGTCATTTATTACATGCTGCCCACGTTCCCCCTTCAAATTAACCTGAGGGATTGGTGTCAGGTTGGAGAAAAAGAGACTTTGATGTTCCTGGTTCCAGGGTCTTAACTAAGTAGGAAAAGAAAGAGGAATTCATGTTTATTAACTTTGTGTGTGGTGTAGTGTTTGGTGTCTTCCAGGTTTCTGAATGGCCGAGGATAACCATCATTAAAGGGGGAGGATATGTAACAAACTGCCCACATTCCCCTTTGAAGACACATGAATTGTTGTGCTGTGCAGTGTGAACTAAGACATGCGTTATTTGTGATAGATGGTATTTTAGTTGACTGCAGGAAAGAGTTAATGTTTGGGACTAGCCCAAAGTGGGAAGAGCTAAAGTGAAGGGAGTAGTGGAGGCAGGAACAAGTGAAGATGGAAAAATAAAGAGATTGTGTGTGGAGATGCTCAGTGTTAAAGAGGACACATACGAGAAGTATGCACCCACTATCGAATGTATATAGTTGTCATCAAGTAGCTGTTGAATCACTGTTCATTAAATGGTACCTGTCAAGTGCAATATACATCCAGACCCACAAGCAGTTCTGGATGCATATTGCTAATCCCTGCGTAACAGTCCCAGCCAATAGTAGCATAGGTAAAGGGATCTTTAGAAAAAGTGTTTCTAAAGATCCCATATGATATGCTAATGAGTGCAGGGACTAGTTAAGGGGGCGTTAGTTCCCTTGGCTAGTTGGCCCCCTTAGCACTAGTTCCCGGAACACAGTGGCACATAGGGACCGGGGTCGAGATCAACGAGTCCAACCCCGCTGTAGACCCACGTCACCTGGATACGGGATGGAAGCTAAAAACTACAAGTACTGGGATCCCCAAGTAGCTTCAGGCCACGGGGGTCCATCTTTAAAAGCGCAAGAAGGAAGGTCCCACGGAATACCAAACTTTTACTGACCTCCAAAGGATCCGGGATCAGCTAAGGCCCATCACGACAGAGACCAGTACCCTGAGGCTGCATTGGAACAGTGAGTAAAAAGACCTGGAACCGCAGCAGCCGACTCTGTCTCTTATTGCCGGCGCTCGCGCCCCACGCTCCGGCGCCCGCCATCACTACAATCCTCATCATCTTCCCCGGGGCCCGCTCCACCTGTGGGGAGCAGAACTATCTTTGCTGCGACACTATCAGCCCCGGAGGACATTACTCGCAGAGGCGGCTAATCCCTGGCCGCGTATTACAGGTGGCGTCACGAGACAAACTTCCATTCCATCATCCTTCCCCTTTTAGTGTATGCCTTAGGACCATGAAGCAGGGCAGGGCCACCCATGACATCCCCAGACCCGATATCACCGACCCAGCAACGAGTAAAGTTAGCCCCTTGCTCCGTGGGTGCTACATGACCATCCTCTGATGCTGTGCATTCATTAGTATGTTAGTACACCTACAGGTGTGTGCTTACATGCTAAGGGGGCCGACTAGCCAGGGGAACTAACACCCTTGTGACTAGTCACTGACCTCATTAGCATATCATATGGGATCTTTAGAAATACTGTTTCTAAAGATCTCTTTATCTATGCTACTGTATACAGGGACAGTTAGGCAGGGATTAGCAATATGCACCCAGAACTACTCGTGGCTCTGGGTGTATATTGCACCAGACAGGTTCACTTTAAGGATTGGTGGTCTCATTCATTGAATCCCGCAACATTTGGTCCTGGACAGACAAAGTCATCAGCATCATGCAGCCTGCAAAGATGTATCGCCTCCATTACACAAGTCCACACACCCATGGAATATTTGCTTACATTAGTCCATGTCTTATCCATTTAGTGCATGTGTGCCGCCCTCGCGTCAGCAGCCTGGCTGCTCTTATCCGGATCCGCGGTGGCACGAGGGATTTCCGGACCCGGGGGTCGGGGTCGCGTGGCCACTCGGATAAAAGGGGGAGTATTTACATGGGATGGTATGGTTAAAGTTCGTAATGCCACCCGTGGTGCGTGGTAAGATGGAGTACCACTGCTGCGATTGGGAGTACCCGGTGGCCATGGTGTGGGCAGCCAGATGTTTAACCCCTCCACGGGCAGGGAGATGCCCCAGGACTCAGTGAAGGTAACAGAGAGGCGCCGTTGGGACGGTAAGGGTCACTTGTGTGCTCACTTAGTCCAATAACGCTGACACCGACAACTGTGGTAAACCAACGTTCTGGACCCGCTGCCGCTGAGAGGGAGCACGCCTGGATCCCATGCCCATTGGTGTTGCCTGTTAGTCTGTGACCTTTGCCTTGGCACCTAGTTTTCTGGTTGGTCCCTCTAGTAGAAAACTAATCGGGTCCCGCACACCAGTATGGCTAACTAGGTGAGCTTGCTCTCATGGTTCACGCTTCGTATTTTCTGGACCGTGCAGTGGGAAAGTCCTAACCCCTCATTGCGCTAGTACCCTGATTTTGGAGCGGGTGGAGAACGGATCTTGAAGGCTTCGTCCTTGTCAGGTAAATTGCCAGGATGCTTGAAGCTACTGCATAACCTAGGGTCCATGTACCCCGTCATGCCCTGGCCCCTGCCCGGTGATGGCACAAGGCTGTCAGCTGTCCTCCTCGACAGTCCGTGCCCCTTGTCATGATCCCCTGCGACCGGGGTCCAGCTCCTACTAGGCCCAGACGAACGTCTGCCACCTAGTAGTTCCAAGGAGCCCAGCTCCTGACCTCCTCTCACTTTGAGAGCTACTTCAGTTCTTACTGTCTACTAACACTCCTGACCCCCCTTACCAACCACCCAAGTGGGCAACCCTATTCCACTCAGGTCAGCCACTGGTGTGTCTGTTGGGTGTAGTGCAGAATGTTCTTAGGATTTTGATTAGCTTGTTCTTGGCAACACCAAAGGTCAGGGACCCGTAACCAAGGAGGAGGGGGATATTGTACAGAAGGGCAGATTGCGCAATACCCTGTGATGACCTAATAGGCTAGGGCGTCACATTCCCCCTTGGTTAAACGTAGCTCGTCACTGAGCTACAGGACTTCAGAGGTTTATTATTTATTTTTTTTAATTTGTAGAAAAAAGTTGAGAAAGGTTAACATTTTTATTTACACATACATCCCACATAAGGGAGGCTTGTCACTTAAACATTAGAGCAAACCACGTAAACAAAAAAAATAGCTTTATTCGTTAGAAATATAAAATATAGACACCATATGTCTTCCAAACAACAATTATAGACAATGAAGACGATGTGAATAGTAGCTTAGATGAAAAATAGAAAGGCGGGAGGGAATAAGCAATAGATCAGTGATAGGTATCGGGTTTATAGATACTGATCTAGATCCTTAAATGACCCTTCCTACCAGCGGAGGGTGTCGTACTTTTTTGGACCTCCCCCGCTCCGGGTGGCTGGCCCTCACTGTCCCTATTCTCCTCTAGCTTGTGTCCACCACCAAGAACCAAGTGCAAAATGTGTTTAGACAAACCACATATAACAATACATAATAGCGTTAGTTGTAGGTTCTTCACTGGACCAAAATTTCCGGTCAATAAACTTGAGATTGTTAGAATAGAGCAACTGGGCCTGCCAAAGCGGGCACCTGCAGCTCTCCCGCTTTGGCAGGCCCGGTTGCTCTGAAGTGTTTTACAGAGTAGATCTGCCTTAAACAGATGTCGTGTGCGAAAACTCAGTTTTACGTTGTCACTAAGGGGCGTGACCACTTAAAGTGCCTAGGGCAGCATGAAGGCAAAATACAGCCCTGGGTCCGTGACCAGGTTAAGATCCCGGGCGTTGTGTTGTAATAACCTGCAGGTAACGGGATACGCAAGGACTGCACGGAACCACGGGGGTTAATCAATGCAAATTTAATAACATATTGCACAACACAGGTGGAGGAAAAATGCGGGAAAGGAGCACAGCAGTAGAGATAATGCAATATACATACAACTACTTTGAATAGCTTGTCAAGGATAGGAAGCCTCAGATTGTACTCCCAAAAGCAAAACACAGAAATCCTTATTAAACAAAAAAAACGCAGAGTCCTTGTTACCTTACTCGTATAACACTGTGCAGAGTCTTTTCCTATCTGTCCCTAACTAAAGTAGTGTGCACACTTAACTGCAGATTTCAGCGTGGGGTACCTCGTCACCGTTGGGGCCCGTATTCCGCCGGCAGACACCTCTAAAGTTCAGTCTTTGTCCCGGATCTGTAATTTGCCCGTGCTGTCTGGCTCCTCGCTCCACATCCAGCCTTTCTTGGATCTGTGTCTTGGGGAGATGTCACGCAACACTCAGGTACTTGGACCTTGTTCAGCAGGGCAGAATGCGGCCTTGCCTTATTTTGCACGTCCGGACACACACTTCTCTGCATAAAAACAGCTACCAAACAAAACTAGCTCCTCTGCACATCCTGTTCAGGACTGTACCAAGTAAATCAAGTAGCAGGGGTTTGTGCCCGCTGTTCTTTGTTTTGACAGTAGGTGGCAGCATAACAAGGAAAAGTCCACAGTCTTCTAACCTATATATGTAAATGTTAACAGATCTTACATTTCCCCCCCTCTTTAACCTCGGCCGTCCCGGCCGATACTCTCCTGAGGCGCTCTGCACAGGGGCACACGGTGGCAACTCCTGCCCTGCTTCACAACCTGGTTCCTGGGAGCCAATGTCTTAAAACAGGATCCAGTGACAGAACACACAAATTCATCTGCCAAGTACCGATCAGGGGGAATACCAGCGTTAGCCCGCTCAGTCCGGCGTGGTACTACGGCTAAGTCACCAGACGTCGGCGCCGTATCAGGGAGTACAGTATTCTCGTCCCCATCGCTGGCGATTGGTGACTCCTGCTCTGCAGGGGTGGCACCTGTGTCTTGAATGGATGGGAGTGTGGATCTCTCCCAGTCTGCTGGGTTGGTCGGGGCCCGCCACCATTCTTCATCGTCAGAGCCCTCTTCGACGGCAACAGGAACGGGCACGGGCACCGTCTCCGAGGTACTTTGTCTGGTCCTGTCTTCTGAATAGCAGGGCCTCAGCATATTACGATGCAGGATGAGGGTGTCGCCTCTTCGCTCGCCTCTCACTTCGTATACTGATCCGTGGGGAGAGATTCTTCTGATCACAATGTACGGCTCCGTTTTCCAGCGCTCACTCAACTTGTGTCTCGGGTGTTTCTCTGCAACTAGTACTCGGTCTCCTGGCACGAACGGGGCTTCACACACAGGTTTCCGTTGCGGGTGTGTCTTTTCTTGCAGCCGCTTGGTGACAATTCGATGGATAGTCTCCAACCGTCGACGGTGACAGTCAACCCAGGAACCTACGCTCTGACCTTCGCTGATCTCGGGGGGAGCCAGGTTGAGCTCTTCAATGCCTCTTCCGGCTCTTCCAAACAGTAGTACGTATGGGGTGTACCCAGTGGTGGAGTGGACACGATTATTGTACGCCCACACGAGTTCTGCGAGATAGCCGGGCCAGTGATTCTTACGATCATCCTCCAACGTGCGTAGCATTTGTAGTAGGGTCCGGTTAAATCTCTCGCAGGCTCCGTTGCCCTGCGGATGATAAGGCGTAGTCCTTGACTTCTGCATTCCGTAAATCCTTTGCAGCTCTCTCATGACACTGCCCTGAAAGCAAGCCCCTTGGTCGGAATGTATTCTTTTGGGGCAGCCGTACACCCGGATAAAGTCATCACTGATGGCTCGAGCAGCTGATTCAGCTGTCTGATCTCTGGTGGGCGTCACCACCGCAAATTTGGAGAAGTGATCTGTCATCACAAGGCAGAACTGATAGCCCCGGTGGGAGTGGCCAATCTTCAGATAATCGATCATGAGTACTTCCAACGGCTCTTTGGTTACAATAGTCTGTACTGGTGCTTGCTGTGGGGGAGCCTTACTTAACTCGCAGGAACGGCACAGTTTACAGGCCTTCTCTACTGCCCGAAGCATCTGAGGACAGTATACTATTCTTTGCAACCACTGGTAAGTCTTGTCCGGTCCGAAATGGGCTCCCTTGTCATGCGCCTCTCGGGCCAGTGGTACTGCCATCTTCTGGGGTATCACTACTTGCCACCGTACTTCCAACTCTGTAGCTAGGTGCACCTTCCGATACAGCATCCCTTCTTGCACCGACAGCTTATCCCACTGGCTGAAAATCTGGAGGGCCACGTGCGACAGCGTGGCCCGTATTTCCTTTCTAGGCTTGCTCTGCTGGATCACCCACTCTTTGACTTGAAGCAGTTCTGGGTCAGATGACTGGATTTTCACCCATTCCTCTCTGGTTTGGCCAAGCAGGCGTGATGTCGTGCCCGATGTAATTTCCAGCATACGAGCCTCTACCACTTGAGCGGTGAATTTACTGAAGTCCGGAATTTCGTCTTCCTCCAACTGTTCATCTCTATCCCCCACTGGGGCTTCGGTGGTAACACGAGAAAGGGCATCCGCATTCTGATTTTCATGCTTAGAGCGGTACTGCACATGATAATTGTATCTGGAGAGTCGCGCCAGCCACCTCTGTTCCATTGCTCCCAGTTTGGCGGTGGAGATGTGAGCCAGGGGATTATTATCCGTATAGACTTCAATTTGGGCTCCCGTGAGATATTCCGAGAACCTTTCGGTTATTGCCCATACTAGTGCCAGTAACTCCAGCCAAAAGGAACTGTAATTCTCGGGATTGCGCTCGGCTTCTCGCAACGTCCGACTTCCATATGCAATCACCCGTTCAGTACCATTCTGTACCTGGGCCAGTACTGCACCCAGGCCGTAGAGGCTCGCGTCTGTATACAACCGAAAAGGGAGGTTATAGTCTGCATAGGCAAGCACAGGGGCGCTAACCAAGGCCTATTTCAATCGGTGTAAGGCTTCTGCTTGTCTTGGTCCCCAGCAAATTTTCTGTGCTTTTGGTCCTTTCGCAGTCCCTCGGAGCAATTCGTGCAAAGGTTCTGCCTCCTTCGCGAAATCTTTGATAAAGCGACGGTAATATCCGGCTAGCCCCAGGAAAGCTCGAACCTCTCGCACTGTGCTGGGTGTGGGCCATTGTAGCACTGCTCTCACTTTCCCATCGGAGGGCTGTACGCCGGCTTCTGACACCTTGTGTCCGAGATATTCAATCTCTTCCTGAAAGATCCGGCATTTTTTTGGTTTTAGTTTAAGCCCATGGGCCCGTAACCGCTGAAACACTTGGCCCAGGTTTTCTAGATGTTTCTCAAAGGTTGCAGAATACACTACAATGTCGTCCAGGTAAATCAATGTGGCCTCGAAGTTCATGTCTCCAAGGCAACTTTCCATGAGGCGCTGAAAAGTTCCTGGGGCATTATTTAGTCCAAACGGCATGCGATTGAACTCGAAGAGTCCCATGGGTACAATAAATGCGGTCTTGGCCTTGTCTTTCTCTGCCACAGGGACCTGCCAATATCCGCTGGCCAGATCGAGGGAGGAGAAGTAACGTGCCTTTCCCAACGCCGACAGGGACTCCTCTATCCGGGGCAGAGGGTAGGAATCACGAACCGTGCATCCATTAAGCTTGCGGTAGTCAACACAGAAGCGGGTAGACCCATCCTTTTTCTTGACCAGCACGATTGGGGCAGCCCATGGACTCTGACTTTCTCTTACCACCCCGCTCTTCAGCATCTGCGCCAAAAGCTCTTTTACCTCTTGGTAGTACTTTGGGGGTATTTGCCTGTACCTTTCCCTGATCGGTGGGGCATCTCCTGTGGGTATTTCGTGCTGAATCTTGTCAGTACAGCCGAAATCTTCTGCGTGACGGGAGAACGTGGCTTGATTCTCCCAAATAAAGTCCTCTATGGCTTGGGCTTGCTCCGAAGCGAAGGGGCTCAGGTCCACTCCCATCTGCCCTAAGATGACGCAACTGTTCCATTGATCAGTGGGTTTCTCTTTTCTTTCCATAGAAACAGCCCAAGTCCAGGCTTCCCCTGCCATGGGCTGCAATTCAATTGATTCTGCGGCCGCCACCTCTTCAGGCGCCAGGTAGACATGGGCCAGAACAACTCCCGAGGTCAAGGTGTAGGCCTGTTCACCGGTGTTCACGCAACGGAAAGGGACCCTTCCATTTCTTACTGTTGCTAAAGTGCGAGCCACCAACGGTTCGTCTCCGTTCTCTTCACCACGGTAAGGCTCCACCAACACCTCCATCCCCTCGAGTGTACGGTGGGCCCCAACTGGCAAGGTGAGGACTGTCTCACGATTTGGAGGTAGAGTAATTGTTGTCTGTCTTGGGACTCGAACCCTCCCCACCGGGTAGCGGCTCCCACCATTCTTCCACAGTCCTCGGGCACGAATAAGGTGTTGGAAGACCTTTTGGGCGGGCCTGTTAGCAACTGTTGTCTTCCAGTAATCACAGCCCCCCTTGTTGAAGAGCAACTGGTCTAATTCTTTCAGGACGTTCATGCCAACGATAGCTGGCACCTCTCTGTCATACCGGCCCTTCGTTAACACAATCCCTTTTTTGCCTAAGTTCTGGCCACAGGCACGTATGTCCATCCACACGACCCCTACAACCGGAATGGGAAGATTGTTTGCAGCCCTCAGTTTGATATGTGCCCCTTTGTCAATGGATACAGTTTGTCCAAAATGTTGGTAGAAGAACTGTTCTGGCATGGTGGTCACTTGGGACCCAGTATCCATCAGGCATCTTACTTCTTTCCCTTCAAATTCAGCCATGATCGTCGGCGTGCAGGCTGCTATATCTTCAGGGCGTTGGTTTTCTCTAAGCTCAGTTGGTCTCCCCGCCATGTGCCCATCCATGGAGGGAGGCACTAGTTTAACGGCGGTCTTTCTTGAGACGTCTACCTCTCCGGACAGTGTCGGAATAAATGGTTCCGATTTCCACAGTTCCAACACTGGTAGTCTCCAGCGGGTCTTGATCGTCTCTGCTCGATCTGTCCCCTCTTTTCTTGATAGGTATGCGTGCGGGTATTTGGCCGCGGTGCTGTAGTTCCTACTTCTGACGCCGGGGCTTGCATATTCTTCAGCAACTCTTGTAGAGCAGTAACAGTCTCTTGTAACTGATCCACTTTAGCCTCAAGCTGGCTCGGTTCTCGGTTTTTCTCACCCGGGACTACCTTATGCATACAAACTTCACCCAAGGCGTTCTGCGGGTCGCAATTTTCAGTTTGTGTGCGGGAGACTGCTTCTTCCAATATCTCCTGGAAAGTTAGGTTTTTTTCTACCCTTAGCCGTTCACGGAGGGCACCTTTGATGTTGGGGTTATGTAACCCACGGAGGAATTGATCTCGTAGGGTACGGTCAGCATAACCGGGGGTTTGTACTAGCTCTGGCTCTGCTTTAAGCATTTGTCTCATTATTCTCTGGAGTGCATTTGCATACTGTGGCAGACCTTCTTCTTCACCCTGCAGCCTGTAGAACAGTTGCGCCTGTAAATCTCCTGCTTCTGGTTTCCCGCCATACACTCTCTCAAGAATCTTCACCACCTGCTCTAACGTCTTTCGTTCACTCTCAGGGCGCAATAAAATGGTCTCTTGAGCATGGCCTTCAAGGGCAATCAATAGTATCTCCCCTTGATTTTCAGCAGTCACTCCTGCTACTCTCAACATGCCCCTCACTCTCTGCGCCCAGTCATGGAGAGGTACATTGCTGCCAGTAAATTTTGGTATATGGGTCAGCATAGCCCCCAGGGACAGCTGCCTTGCTGGTATTCCTCCATCAGGTTGTATTAGAACACCTCCATCAGCGACACCACCCTGTCCGTCCATTGTTCCGTACCAGCCTGCGTATCCTGCCGACTACGCCAAATGTAATAACCTGCAGGTAACGGGATACGCAAGGACTGCACGGAACCACGGGGGTTAATCAATGCAAATTTAATAACATATTGCACAACACAGGTGGAGGAAAAATGCGGGAAAGGAGCACAGCAGTAGAGATAATGCAATATACATACAACTACTTTGAATAGCTTGTCAAGGATAGGAAGCCTCAGATTGTACTCCCAAAAGCAAAACACAGAAATCCTTATTAAACAAAAAAAACGCAGAGTCCTTGTTACCTTACTCGTATAACACTGTGCAGAGTCTTTTCCTATCTGTCCCTAACTAAAGTAGTGTGCACACTTAACTGCAGATTTCAGCGTGGGGTACCTCGTCACCGTTGGGGCCCGTATTCCGCCGGCAGACACCTCTAAAGTTCAGTCTTTGTCCCGGATCTGTAATTTGCCCGTGCTGTCTGGCTCCTCGCTCCACATCCAGCCTTTCTTGGATCTGTGTCTTGGGGAGATGTCACGCAGAATGCGGCCTTGCCTTATTTCGCACGTCCGGACACACACTTCTCTGCATAAAAACAGCTACTGTGAAGCCCCACAGGTGTTGTGTCGGTGTCGGTGCGTTACCTTCAGGGACTCCACGTTGCTGGATCTCCGTCACTGGTAGGAAATCTTCTGTTTTGATCGTGACGCCACTCTCAGTATTGCGGTCAGTGGGGACCGCCACTGCAGGTTAGGGGACGCCTGGGGCTGATGGTGGGTGCAGTCGGATGTAGTAGCCTCCTGAGAGTGAGGCAAGCCCCAGGGCCCTGTGTAGGTTGGTAGTACCACAAGTCGCAGAATAACCACACAGGCAGGAATGTCTTTCAAGGGCTTTACTCACATTTGATGGCAGGGTGAGTAGCCCGGGCGTAGCTGGGATGAACCAGATGGGAACCAGGTATCCTTCAGGCTGACTTTATGAGGGTGACTACTGACTCGCCTTCCTTAGCCCTTGGTGGTTTGGGGTGACCCCGACTTTTAGTCCCTATGGGGGTCGCCCAGGGAAGATGCTGCAGCCTCTCTCCCCCTTTTGTTTGCCGTTTGCTTGTTCCCCGGACCAGGCCACTCCAGCTTCTTGCCTCCTGTGACCTATGGGCCCTCACTGCGGTTACGTGGCTGCGGCTTTTGTGGTGTTGTGGTGTGGGCTTTGAGAGCCCCACACCGGCAGGTTTAGCAGGGAAAGGTGGATCTATCCTCGCTTCGGGATCTGCCGCCCGGTTGGGCCTGGTGCTCTCTAGCAGTCTCCTTACTTCCCACTCCGTTGCACTCCCTAGCTGAAGCTGGCTTTCAGGTAGCACTCCTAGTTGACCGTTCTCCCAAGTCTGTAGCCACTGCGTGGACGCTGTCAGATTGCACAGCTCCAGGGATCTGCTCCTCACTTGAGCTCCCTGGACTCTACACTGAACTGGCTCACTGCTCCTCCTCTCCTGTTCTTGCCTACGCCACCTAGCAACCAGACTCTCCACCACACCCCTTGAGAGGAGATGGAGGCTCTACCCCCTCCACTATTCCAGTGAAGGTGAAGGCTTGCCCCCTCCTGGGATCCCCAGGGGTCCTCTCATGGGTACATGTGTGAGACCTGATCACTATGCGCCTGTGTTCCACACCCCGGTCAGCCTTCTGGATTACCTGTGTTGTACTGTCCCCAGCATGGGTGCAGTACTCAGTGGTGCCTGACCAGGTCAGGGGCGCCACATCCCCCCTTAGTTATCACCAGCACGTCCTCGGGCTGCAAGACAACATTTTAAAATGCATAAAACATTAAAACATGTAAAACATTTTTAAAACCACCAGGTATCAGACATCACCACCCTCCACCCACAAGTCCGTTAACCCACCCAAAACCCTCTCAGGAGGCAGGTCACCGGTCCTTTTGGTAACCAGGTCTGGGCCATCCGTTTCCCCAGACCTTTCCTCCAATCTTCCTCTCCCGTTGGCCGCGACTTCAGCCACTTCTGGCAGGATGTAGAGGCGGCTTTCATGGGCTGGTGGTTTCAGGGTATACCTGGCCTGGTGGATCCGCGCCGTCAGCCTCTTCTGGCAGGATGTAGAGGCGGCCTCCACAGTTGGTGCTGACCAGGTACCCTCTTTGTGGTGGTGAGCCAAGGCCCCATAAACAGGCGTGCTCTCTGGTCGCAGGTGAGCCAAGGCCCTATATACGGACGGGCCCCTCCTGGTTGCAGACGAGCCAAGCCCCTAAACAGGCTGGCCCTAGTGGTGGTGCCACTGGTGTAACTATTTACACTGCGAGAGTTTGTGGCTATAGCAAGTTCATAGCCTTAAAGTTTATTTCTCACAATAGTTTTTGTGGGCACATGCTTAAACAATAACGTTGCAAACTTTTCAACTTGTCAAACTGGTCAAACTTTCGGTACTTCTTTCTTTACTTTACTCCTCTTTACCAGGGCTTTGGCCTATTGGGCTACGGCACCTGCTGCTTTCTTGCTCCTTGTCATCCTCTGAGGTAGTTTCATCTGTAGGCTCTTTGTCTTTCCTTTCTTGATCTTCATCTGTTTCCTTTTCTGCATCTGTTTCTTTATCTCTGTCTTTGGGACATGGTGCTACGTCTAAGGCATAGTAGCCCCTTTCTCCTTGATGCAAGGTGAACTGTACTGCGTCTCCAATTTTCAAATTTCTGCCTGAATGTCCTCTGGGCAGGTGGGCTTGAACATCTCTCCGATTCACAAATATGCCCTCTTTTATTCCTCTTGCTACAATAAAGCCGTATCCGCTTTTCAAATTGAAGTCCTCTACTACTCCTCTGTAAAGGGGTCCTCTGACCTGGGCTCTAGACCTTCTCAGTAATCTTTTCTCCTGCAGGTCTCTGGCTGTGACCTCTCTCTGCTCTGGAGACTGTGGTGTTGGAGGATACTTTGCTCTGCTGCGCCGTGTCTTGCGGACTGGGTTCATGCCTGCGGGCTCCCAGGTGAGGTCTTTGGGCTGATCTTCGTCAGCAGACGGGGTCAGATCTTCCTCATCCCAGCGAGAATAGGGCAGCATCTCTGGCTCTGAGTATAGGTCCACTGCTGGTGGCTCCGGAGTCAGCTCCTCAGCTTCCTGGCCTCCTCTCCCCCTTAGTTCTTCGCTGCACTCTGGTTGTGGCAGTGCTGGGGATGGGCTTTCTTCAGCTGGTCTGGGCGGTGGACTCTCTGGCGCGGCTGCAGGGGTTGCCTGAATCTCCTTGGGGGTATGCGGAGGGAGCAGATACCGATCCACCATCTCTTGTGGGAACTGGGCCTCTAGGTCAGCCTTCAGCTTCCAGTATTCAGGGTCCTCTCCTATCAGGGTCTTCCTAGCAGGGACCTCTCTGGACTGGGGAGCGGTGTCTGCTCTGGCCTTGCAGGCCGGGGAAAATAGTGATGCAATCTCTTGGCGGGCCGCGCCCTGTATGGCGGCGGCCTGGTCTTGGCGGGCCGCGCCTGGCATGGCGGCGGCCTGGTCTTGGCGGGCCGCGCCTGGCATGGCGGCGGCCTGGTCTTGGCGGGCCGCGCCTGGCATGGCGGCGGCCTGGTCTTGGCGGGCCGCGCCTGGAATGGCGGCGGCCTGGTCTTGGCGGGCCGCGCCCGGCATGGCGGCGGCCTGGATCAGTGTCGCTGTTGCAGGGGGCTCTGTGCAGGCTGGGCTGGACGTCGCTGCAGCGATCGGAGCTTGGCGGGCCGCACCCGGCGGGGCTGCGGCCTGGTTCAGCATCTCACTTGCGGCGCGGACGAGCGTCGCTGCTGCGGTGGGGTCTTGGCGGACTGGGCTCAGCAGGGTGGCAGCCTGGGTCAGTGTCACACCTGCGGCACGGATCAGTATCGCAGTGGTAGTCGGACCTTTGCGGGCCAGGCGGGGCATGGCTGCGGCGGCCTGGATTTGGCGGGCCGCATCTAGCGTGGCTGCGGCCTGGTTCGGTGGCGCCGCGCCGGGCGCCTCTTCCGGGACCGCGGGCGTGGCAGCAGGGGTCGGGGCACTTGTGCTGGCCGGGGCATCACTCGACTCACCCATCTGTGGCAGCATCGGGGTCTGCGTCGTCGCCGCTCGGTCTGACATGCGTCGCGCGGCTCCCTCCTCGTAGGTCCGCACCGCCGCAGCCATCTCCAGGAGCTCCGTGCGTTCTTCCCTAAGCTGTCGCACAATCCCGGCCTCCAGCCGGTCACAGAAGATGGCAAGCTCCCGGCACCACCAGGCAGCAGTGCCTGGTTCTGGGTATCCGCGTCTGGACTCCATTTTCTCTAACAAGCTACTGGCTTCTCTTCTGCTCCGCCGTCTCTGGACGCCTCCGCTTTCTTCATCAGCGAGGTCAGGACTCTGCAGGGGATCTCTGGGTAGCCACACCTCTTCGTGGGCGGTAACTTCTTCCAGCGCGGGCTGCTGTTGTTTTTCAGCGCGCTTTCCATGGTGGCAATATGGCGGCGCTTCCAATTTTTCAAGCGGACCGCCCAGGCACATGGTCACCTGTCTGGACAGGTCTAGTCCTTATCCTGTTCACAGCGCCAGATGTGAAGCCCCACAGGTGTTGTGTCGGTGTCGGTGCGTTACCTTCAGGGACTCCACGTTGCTGGATCTCCGTCACTGGTAGGAAATCTTCTGTTTTGATCGTGACGCCACTCTCAGTATTGCGGTCAGTGGGGACCGCCACTGCAGGTTAGGGGACGCCTGGGGCTGATGGTGGGTGCAGTCGGATGTAGTAGCCTCCTGAGAGTGAGGCAAGCCCCAGGGCCCTGTGTAGGTTGGTAGTACCACAAGTCGCAGAATAACCACACAGGCAGGAATGTCTTTCAAGGGCTTTACTCACATTTGATGGCAGGGTGAGTAGCCCGGGCGTAGCTGGGATGAACCAGATGGGAACCAGGTATCCTTCAGGCTGACTTTATGAGGGTGACTACTGACTCGCCTTCCTTAGCCCTTGGTGGTTTGGGGTGACCCCGACTTTTAGTCCCTATGGGGGTCGCCCAGGGAAGATGCTGCAGCCTCTCTCCCCCTTTTGTTTGCCGTTTGCTTGTTCCCCGGACCAGGCCACTCCAGCTTCTTGCCTCCTGTGACCTATGGGCCCTCACTGCGGTTACGTGGCTGCGGCTTTTGTGGTGTTGTGGTGTGGGCTTTGAGAGCCCCACACCGGCAGGTTTAGCAGGGAAAGGTGGATCTATCCTCGCTTCGGGATCTGCCGCCCGGTTGGGCCTGGTGCTCTCTAGCAGTCTCCTTACTTCCCACTCCGTTGCACTCCCTAGCTGAAGCTGGCTTTCAGGTAGCACTCCTAGTTGACCGTTCTCCCCCGTCTGTAGCCACTGCGCGGACGCTGTCAGATTGCACAGCTCCAGGGATCTGCTCCTCACTTGAGCTCCCTGGACTCTACACTGAACTGGCTCACTGCTCCTCCTCTCCTGTTCTTGCCTACGCCACCTAGCAACCAGACTCTCCACCACACCCCTTGAGAGGAGATGGAGGCTCTACCCCCTCCACTATTCCAGTGAAGGTGAAGGCTTGCCCCCTCCTGGGATCCCCAGGGGTCCTCTCATGGGTACATGTGTGAGACCTGATCACTATGCGCCTGTGTTCCACACCCCGGTCAGCCTTCTGGATTACCTGTGTTGTACTGTCCCCAGCATGGGTGCAGTACTCAGTGGTGCCTGACCAGGTCAGGGGCGCCACACTACCAAGCCAAAACCAGCTCCTCCTCACATCCTGTTCAGGACTGTACCAAGTAAATCAAGTAGCAGGGGTTTGTGCCCGCTGTTCTTTGTTTTGACAGTAGGTGGCAGCATAACAAGGAAAATTCCACAGTCTTCTAACCTATATATGTAAATGTTAACAGATCTTACAGTGTTAGATGACTCTGGTGGGCACAGGAGGTGCAACTATATACAAAACACAAGTTTTTGTTGGTCACGCCAGTCCTGGGACCGTGGTCCATTTCTACTAAATATATAACTCACAAAGTCCATGTACCGGGTGTACACACTGTAAAGAATCTGGTTGCAAATTAGGTAACTTCTCCATTCATTAAAACCCTTATTGACTATGCATTTATTTACTAACATTTTCTATATGGAAAACAACAAACTGTGAAAAACAATAAACGAAAGCACCGATACCTAACAATCTATGGCATCGTTAAACCACTGGTATTTTCAACACTCTTCTCTATAAAAGCCCTGAGCAGCCTGGTAGCCATTGCCCTTTGCGCCGACCCCCACCGGGGCCTCCTGGTGTCGTCTACCAGCACTGCACCATCCAAGGCCCTGATGGCCTTTTCCCTGGAACAAAGAGTGGGGAAAGGTTCAACAAGGAGGGCGCAGTCTACTTGCAGAAAAACTTGTCTGTCACCTTCAATCAGGAGCCCTTTTTGTCAGTCCCTGACAGCCTCCTCCACTGAACACTGGAGAACATTCAACAAAGGTGACAGTCCAGAATCAACTTCAAAACATGGAGGTTTCGGTCCCTCTAGCATTGGGCACCTCCTGGACATACTCTTGCAAAGTGCCCGGGTAAACCACAGCGACGGCAAATAGGCACTACTTCCATGGTATCAACTGAGATCTCCTCATCTGAAGTGGACTCTGCTTCCATTTCCATGATCTCCATTGCCATCTGTGCCCGTGAAGATAGTATCATCCTGCGGCCATTTCCTCCATACCGTGGCACCCATGCAGCCTTTGGGGTACTGAAACCTGAACCTTCTTCCATTGCCTCCTGTTCCAAGTCCTTGGTAACCAGGTCAATTTGGTCAGAAGCCACTGACTGATCATCTCCATCAGGATTTGAGGGATCCGCTGCCGATGTTACGGGCAGCGCCACAGGATCAGCCCTGGCAGGAGGCAAAGGTGACGGCGAACAAGTGCCTGCAGTGAGCGGGGGCGGCCCGGATCCCACAGCCACATCGACCGGATTTGGGAAGTCAGCTGGGACTGGGTAACCGCTTACCCGCTCCTCGCATGCGGTTTCGTTCTCACCGGCTTGCACCGCCGCTGCCATCCTCCGCATCTCCATCCGTGGAGCTGCTCCGGGAGCCTCTGCTGAACAGCCGCGTCTTTCTGCCATCTTGACTCTGCGCTGTCCAGGAACATTATGGCAGAGTCCTGGTGTCCCTGCTTCTCTTCCGCTGTAGTTACATTCCGGCACGCCCCCTCGATTTTCACTCAGCACTCTTTTGCGCGCTGTGGCGCTCTGGAAACTTCCGGTTCTGACCTCACACTCGGGACGAAGGGCGGGGCTTCTGCTTCGCGCGCTTTCGCGAGGAAGATGGCTTTTTGGCGCGAAAAGATGGCAGAAAATGACGGAATTGGTGGGAAAAGGGATTTTGACTCGCGATGGTATGGTATGGTTAAAGTTCGTGACGCCACCCGTGGTGTGCGGTAAGATAGAGTACCACCGCTGCGATTGGGAGTACCTGGTGGCGATGGTGTGGGCAGCTAGGTGTTTAACCCCTCCATGGGTAAATTGCCAGGACGCCTGAAGCTACTTCCTAACTAGGGACCTGCGACCTGGGTCCAGCTCCTACCAGGCCCAGACCAACGTTTGTCACCTAGTAGTTCCAAGGAGCCCAGCTCCTGCCTCCTCTCATTTTGAGAGCTACTTCAGTACATACATACAATACACTTGTCTGAGTGCGGCCTATTTCTTCTTCAAGGAAAGGTAATGTTTACAAGACGAGTTCAAGTCTAAAGATAAACTAAGGGAAAGGATTAGGTTCATAATCAGGGAACGAGATAAAGTTCACTAATTCATGGAACTAGAAAAATGTGAAACTACTTTTAATTGGTATGTAGAGGGCCTGCTCCATTCCTTCTCGAATATTAGAAATTACATATCTAAAGCAAAGTTTTCAAAAAGTAAAAGCTTGAAATATACCATTTCCTACTTTTCAGAATAATAATAAATTTTTCAGTAAGGTCATGCTTAAACTTTACTAGCATGAGCTTACAATTGATAACAGATAACATCTTTCTTCATAATTTCTCACACTTTTCATTTTTAGTGTTCTGTCATTGACTTACATTCCTGGCAGGTAATCTACTGATGAAATTCTTCACATTATATAACATATGAATAATTATCTAATATATAAATCTGAGCGTATGTATGTATCTGTGTGTGTGTGTTTGTGTACAGTGCCTACAAGTAGTATTCAACCCCCTGCAGATTTAGCAGGTTTGATAAGATGCAAATATGTTAGAGCCTGCAAACTTCAAACAAGAGCAGGATTTATTAACAGATGCATAAATCTTACAAACCAACAAGTTATGTTGCTCAGTTAAATTTTAATAAATTTTCAACATAAAAGTGTGGGTCAATTATTATTCAACCCCTAGGTTTAATATTTTGTGGAATAACCCTTGTTTGCAATTACAGCTAATAATCGTCTTTTATAAGACCTGATCAGGCCGGCACAGGTCTCTGGAGTTATCTTGGCCCACTCCTCCATGCAGATCTTCTCCAAGTTATCTAGGTTCTTTGGGTGTCTCATGTGGACTTTAATCTTGAGCTCCTTCCACAAGTTTTCAATTGGGTTAAGGTCAGGAGACTGACTAGGCCACTGCAACACCTTGATTTTTTCCCTCTTGAACCAGGCCTTGGTTTTCTTGGCTGTGTGCTTTGGGTCGTTGTCTTGTTGGAAGATGAAATGACGACCCATCTTAAGATCCTTGATGGAGGAGCAGAGGTTCTTGGCCAAAATCTCCAGGTAGGCCATGCTATCCATCTTCCCATGGATGCGGACCAGATGGCCAGGCCCCTTGGTTGAGAAACAGCCCCACAGCATGATGCTGCCACCACCATGCTTGACTGTAGGGATGGTATTCTTGGGGTCGTATGCAGTGCCATCCAGTCTCCAAACGTCACGTGTGTGGTTGGCACCAAAGATCTCGATCTTGGTCTCATCAGACCAGAGAACCTTGAACCAGTCTGTCTCAGAGTCCTCCAAGTGATCATGAGCAAACTGTAGACGAGCCTTGACATGACGCTTTGAAAGTAAAGGTACTTTACGGGCTCGTCTGGAACGGAGACCATTGCGGTGGAGTACGTTCCTTATGGTATTGACTGAAACCAATGTCCCCACTGCCATGAGATCTTCCCGGAGCTCCTTCCTTGTTGTCCTTGGGTTAGCCTTGACTCTTCGGACAAGCCTGGCCTTGGCACGGGAGGAAAATTTCAAAGGCTGTCCAGGCCGTGGAAAGCTAACAGTAGTTCCATAAGCCTTCCACTTCCGGATGATGCTCCCAACAGTGGAGACAGGTAGGCCCAACTCCTTGGAAAGGGTTTTGTACCCCTTGCCAGCCTTGTGACCCTCCACGATCTTGTCTCTGATGGCCTTGGAATGCTCCTTTGTCTTTCCCATGTTGACCATGTATGAGTGCTGTTCACAAGTTTGGGGAGGGTCTTAATTAGTCAGAAAAGGCTGAAAAAAGAGATAATTAATCCAAACATGTGAAGCTCATTGTTCTTTGTGCCTGAAATACTTCTTAATACTTTAGGGGAACCAAACAGAATTCTGGTGGTTTGAGGGGTTGAATAATAAATGACCCTCTGAATAAACTTTTTCTCAATTTAAAAAAAAAAAAAAAAAAAAGAAATAACATTCTTTTTTGCTGCAGTGCATTTCACACTTCCAGGCTGATCTACAGTCCAAATGTCACAATGCCAAGTTAATTCCGAATGTGTAAACCTGCTAAATCTGCAGGGGGTTGAATACTACTTGTAGGCACTGTATGTATCTGTGTGTGTGTGTGTGTATGTTTGTGTATGTATGTGCATGTGTGTGTAGATATATATGTGTGTAGATATATATGTGTGTATATGTATGTATGTGTGTGTGTGTGTGTGCGTGTGTGTGTATGTGTGTGTGTATGTGTGTGTCATAGTAAGTTATTGAATAAGGCAAATCTAGGTTTTCCTGAAGCCAGGCAAAAATTTATTTGTATGCCCCCCTCCTACATATAGTTTAAGTGGTTTCAGTGGTCATCATCATGTTACTGCTCATGTGCGATTTGCACACTTACGGTCACATGCCGACAAGCTGCTCTTCTGAATACACTCAATGTTTAGTGAAAACTACAGCCCCGGCTCCATTGACAGAAGCAGGACAAGAATCTAGTTGGCACGTGACCATAAGATAAAAAAAAATCACATACAGTAGTCATGTGATGACCAGTGGAGCCAGCACACAGAACCAAATCTTTAGCGTGGGTATACTACACGGTGTTAGGATTGGGCATGCTACAGTGCGTAATTTCTAATTAATGCTACTAACATAGATATAGTAAACCTTAACTCACCAGATGGTAAAATTTGTTATTCATTACCATGTCTCACATTATCTGACAAGTTATGGATTGTTACATGTGTACAACATCAAAACTAATAGCAATACAGGAATGCAGCATCACAACCACCAACAGTACAAGAATACAGCACCAGCACCATCATTTGTTCAAAAATATATCATCACAACCATCATGAATACAGGATTACATCACCTAAAGCCCCATCAGTACACAAATTCATAACCAGAATCACCATCAGTACATTAATACATCACCAGAACCATCATCAGTACATGAGTACAGCACCAAAACCACTAACATTACAGAAATACAGTGACAAGCAAAAATGTAACAATGTTTTGAACTTTTGACTTCCAGGCTCCATATCTCACCATCCACTACATCTTTGAGCATGAGACTACCTTCATATTATAGAAAAACACCTTGGCTATCTCATACAGAAGTTTGAATTGCAACTATTTAGCATATGATTAGTTATGCATATTCTTGTCATGTCACTGCATTATTACTGTTTTGCTCCTGTTATTTGTTTTTTTTTTCTTCCTGTATACTACAAATTACAACCTGTTCTCACATTCCCTAATAGCTCAGTATGTTATTAGGTTGATTCTGAAGGAAAAGGTCACTGGTTCGAATCAAAGAGCAGCCGTGAAGAAGATTTCCCAAGAAAAGAGGAACAGCATCATCCAGTTCAATGTTAGAAGTCTCCTGGTCAAGAAAATCACCAAACCGCATCATATTATAGCTGGAAGAATACGAAATGAAGTCCATCCATCAATTCAAGTGGAGAGGTGACGTCCAGGCAAAATATCAGTCAACAAGTCAGCTCATCACAAGGTCTATCAGTTCTGGCGCAACAAACACGGCAGTGGAGGCGGCTCGTATGCTTCATAATAGTGAGATCACAGAAGACGTCCATACAAGCACCGTGTGCACAGTATACAAGTCTAGAATGGTGGCCCGAAAAAAGGTGAAGAAGCTTTGACATCAAATTCATCATCAGAAATGTTGGCTCAAGTTTGCAAGGAAGTAAAAAAAGTGGACCTTTAGAAAATTTGAAATGGGTGATTTGGAGAATAAGCTTGGATGAGTGCAAATGGGTCTGTAAGAAACAATGGGAAAAAGGGGCTAACAAATCGAGAACTTGAAAGAACTGTAAAGTTCAGTGGAGGAAGCATGATGATATCGTTTTTTTCACAGCCAAAGGCATTGAATACTTAACTAGGATCAATGGTGGTTTCAATACTGAGCTTTATGTGAGTATCCTACAAGAAGAGTTACTTTGTACACTAGAGTACTATGGGTATGAAAAGGACAATGTAATATTCCAGCAGGACAATGACCCAAAGCATACGGCGAGACTGGAGAAGAAATGGTTCAAGGACAATGAGGTAGAAGTGCTGGTGTGACGCCCTGGCCTATCAGGTCGTCAAAGGGTATTGTGCAATCTGCCCTTCTGCACGGTATCCACATCCTCCTTGCTTACGGGTCCCCGACCTTTGGTGTTGCTAAGAACAAGCCAATCGAAATCCTAGGAACACTCTGCACCACACCCACCAGACACACCAATGGGTAGTCTGAAGGGAATAGGGCCGCCCACTTGCGGGTTGGTTAGGGAGGGTCAGGAGTGTCAGGAGCAGTCAGTTGTGTTGTGACTCTTGTGAGCAGAGGTCACAAGTCAGTTGGAGGAGGACAGGAGCTGGGCTCCTTGCTAATACTAGGTGGTAGACGTTCGTCTGGGCCTGGTAGGAGCTGGAACTCCGGTCGCAGGGGATCGTAACAAGGGGAACGGACTGTCAAGGAGGGCAGCCGGCGGCCTTGTGCCATCTCCGGGCAGGGACCAAGGCACGACGGGGTACATGGACTCTAGGCCGGGAAGTAGCTTCAAGCGTCCTGGTAATTAACCCGAAGAGGACGGAGCCTTCAAGATCCGTTCTCCACCCACTCCAAAATCGGGGTACTAGTGCAACGAGGGGGATAGGACTTTCCCAATATACAGTCCAGAAAATCCCAAGCGTGAACCCTGAGAGGAAGATCACTCCGTTAGCCATATGGGTGAGCGGGACCCAACTAGTTCTATACTACAGGTGCCAACCAGAAAAGTAGGTGCCAAGGGAAAGGTCACAGGCTAAAAAGCAACACCATCGGGCACTGGACCCAGGCGTGCTCCCTCCCAGCTGCAGCGGTGCTCAGAATTTCGGTTTACAAGTTGTCGGTGTCATCGTTATTGGACTGAGTGAGTACGCAGTGACCCTTTCCTCCCCAACGGTATACCCTCACGCCATCACCGAGCCCCAGGGCATTCCCCCTACCCACGGAGGGGTTACACACCTGGCTGCCATCCCATTGCCACCAGGCGTTCTCAACAGCAGCAGTGGTACTCCACCTTACCACACACTGTGGGTGGCGTCACAAACTCTCAACACACAACACCCCCCTGTAAATACCCCCTTTTATTTCGAGTGTCCGCGCGACCCCTCCCAGGTTCAGAGACCCCTCAAGCCACCGCGGATCCAGATCCGAGCAGTCTTGGCTGCTGACGCTGGGACGGCAGACCGGATTTGTCCCCACAGTTTCCAGAACTCAACCCAATCCAACACCAAGTGAGGGCTGTTGAGCAGACAAGGCTGCGATTTAAGTGCAGGCTGCAAAGTAAGTGCATAGCATAGTTGAACACAATATCATGGTTGTGATAACTGTGTAACATTTTTATGGTTTAAACTATCTGGGCTATCTCTGTTACTATGAAAGGGAAATAAAGGGGGAGGTCTTGTGATTTGTGTCAGGTAATTAATTGTTTGCTTTGCTAGCTGGTTAGAGAACTACAAATTCCAGTCACACCAAGCGAGGGCTGCTGAGCAGGCGAAGCTGCAATTTTTCCTTCTATAACAAAGACACTGAATAGTTGGATCAGGGGAATGCTGTGGATATAGTATATGTGACGCCCCTGAGGTAATCAGGTGTCACAAAAATAAGGTAACAACAAGGTAACAGCTCGGGTCCTACATGACTGTGCCAGTCACTACACACACACTAGCACACCTGGACATTTACACTCGCTGTACCCAGATGGGAGCCTCACCTAGCCAGGTGACAGGGCTGGGCACTGTGAGATAACAGGCAGCCAACTGGGAAGAAGAGACCAGACCTGGGGGAGGAGAAAGTGACCTGAGGAGTGTTAGTCAGTCAGTCTGCAGTAGACAGTGAAAGAGGAAGGGTGTCAAGACAGACAAGAGACTCTTGAGACACATAGAAGGAAAGAAAGAGACTGCAAATACCTGAGTAGTAAGAACAGTCACTCAGAGGAGGAAAGTAGCTGCAGAGTGAGAGAGCAAGCTCCAAGGACAGAGGGATCCTGTGGGATGGAGATCCATCAAACTTTTTTCTGTTGCACACTACATGTGATCATGCTGTTGTTACCCCCAGTGTGCGCCGTTCAAACACTGTGAGTGGCTCACACAGGGCTGAGCATCGAGCGTACCTAAGCACAGCAAATCCAGCAGGAAAGCTACTGTTGGGGATAAGAATTAAATAACCAAAAATACTTAATTCAGTCATTTCATAGACTCAGGTTTAGTAGATGTAAACTAACACACATATTTACTGTATGAATGTGTTTGCGTCTTGCTAATATATATATATATATATATATATATATATATATATATATATACATATACATATATACTGCATATTTAGTGTTTTTTACTTAATACAGTATATATCAGCATATGTAACAAAGATGGCTGCTGTATCCTGGACAATTCCCAAAGAAATTAAAGAACAAAGGAATTCCTAAAGTTTGGACTGACCAATCCACAGAGACTATGCAAATTCCTATACATCCTGAGCCCCGACCTGCGATACTTGATTGGACTATACTCTTGTATACACCCATACTATAAAAGCTTTGTTTTTGGAAATATAGAGTAGTAGCTCTAGCGTCCGTCATGGAGAAGGTTCATAACCGATTTAGTGTCCGTTATTGTTCTTTCTCGCGTGCACACATGACAATATAATTTGGACATGGCAGTCAGACCTTAAGAGATCCATTGTAGTCTCATCCTAAACACTACGTATACCAATGAATACTAACATCAGGAACAACAGAAGGTTAGGGAGCATTTTGCACAGACAAAAACTGTGACTTTTTATGGCCAGTAACCACATGACTGTCTATCACCTATGACACTTTTATCATCTCTTTGGCCTGCAACACACATCCGTGCCTCCGGTACGTGTTTGGTATGTTTTTGCACGTACCGGAGACACGTTGACCAATGTTGCTCTATGGTAGATGGCACACACACGTAAAATCACACGGAACGTGTGTCCGTGTGGTTAGTACGTGTGTGCATTTTCCCAGCACGCAGACACGGACTCGCTAAAGTCAATGAGTCCGTGCCTGCACGGACGGCACTCGTAGCATGTCCGTGTTCAGCACGTACCGTCCGTTTGCGTTTTTAAACAAACAATGTCGGGTTTTTTTTTGTGAAATGTCAGTCTACTTACCTTTTTTTTTGCTGTTCTCAGTCATCATCCCTTTTGCACTCGGTCTGTATCTTCCTCTGTCGCATACTCACCGATCCCCGATCATCAGCACGGCGAAGAACAGCTGTTCCAAAGATACGCGGCTTCAATTAATTTAAAAAAGCCGGCCGCTCATTAATCAATCTACTATTCCCTGCTTCCCCCGTCCACAGGTGCCTATGATTGGTTGCAGTTAGACACGCCCACACGCTGAGTGACAGCTGTCTCACTGCAACCAATCACAGCCGCCGGTGGGCGGGTCTATACTGTGCAGTAAAATAAATAGTTAATTAATTAAAAAAAAAAGACGACGTGCGGTCCCCCCAATTTTGATACCATCCAGGGTAAAGCCATACGACTGAAGGCTGGTATTCTCAGGATGGGGAGCTCCACGTTTTGGGGAGCCCCGCAGCCTAAAAATATCAGCCAGCAGCCACCCAGAATTGCCGCATCCATTAGATGCGATAGTTCTGGTACTCTACCCGGCTCTTCCCGATTTGCCCTGGTGCATTGGCAATTGGGGTAATAAGGAGTTAATGGCAGCAACCCATAGCTGCCACTAAGTCCTAGATTAATCATTGCAGGCGTCTATGAGACACCCCCAATGATTAACCTGTAATGTAAAGTTAATAAACACACAACGAAAAATCCTTTATTTGCAATAAAAAACAATAACAAATACCCTCGTTCACCAATTTATTAAGCCCCAAAAGCCCATCCATGTCCGGCGTAATCCACAGAGGTCCCACGTCGCTTCCAGCTCTGCTACATGAAGGTGACAGCTGCAGAAGAACACCGCCGCTCCTGACTGCTCCACGCAGCAACTGAGGTGAGCCGTGCGATCACCTGTGCTGTCACTCAGGTTACTCTCAGCCACCGCTGGATCCTCCACCTGTGACAGCAAGTCACCCGAGTGACAGCGATGAAGTCACAGGTGAGTTGCGGTCTCGGGTAGAGGACTCCAGCTGGCCGCGGGTAGCCTGAGTGACAGCAGCGCTAATCGGGCTGCTCACTTCAGTCACTCAGGGGATTAGCGGTCACCGGTGAGTCCTAATGACTGCTAATCAGTACGCGACACCCAGACAGAGCCGCGGGATGACAATGAAGTCGGGTGAAGATTACCCGAGTTCATTCTCATCGCGCAACTCTGTCTGCTGTCAGCCGACATGTTTCAACGACATTGTGCATCACACATGGAATATTTCACACGGACATTACACGTACGCATACACAGCCATTCCACACGCACACACGGCTAGCATACGCCATCACATGGATGTCATACATACCGGAGAAACGCCCATAAAAAAACGGAACACGGACCCGAAAATCGGAACGTGCGACACGTACGTTTTATATGCGGAAGTGTGTTTTAGGCCTTTAATGGCTTTAAAACTGAATTTATGAACATTTTGGTCTTTTTGGTCCATTGGTACTGGAGATAATGAGTTTTATAAAGCAACACCATTGTCTTTGCCCTGATATTGCCTCTAACTGTTTCTGAGGACTTTGTGTAGCTGTTTAGCTTATAATAATCTCCAAGTACTCTCGATAAAAATCAATGTGCAGTTTTGCCCCTCATGTGCTGACATGTCCAAATTCCTCCCAACAAAAATAGATTTTTTTTCCATTCAAAGCAAATTTGCCAGACGGTAACCTCTACGGTAAATCTCACTCCATCAGCACATAGCTGTACTGATTATATCAAAATTAGGGCCACGGTATATACATTCTGTCCACAATTCCCAGAAAAAAGTTCATAAAAATGTTCAACAGCGAAAGAAAATATTATAGAATAGAGGATAGAAAACAATTTCAAGCCTCTCTCCATTGGAAACAATATAAAGGACCGAGCACAAATGGTGCACTGTGCATTGTAAAGAGCCCTGCATTTTACGGGCCGTTCCACAGTTCAAAATTTAATTTATTCCTTGGCCTTAGATGGCCCGTAGGACACAAAAAGACCTCTTTTTTTTTCCCTGCTGCATTTTCTATGAACTTCTTGAAATATGCTCTCGGACTCTCGGAGGTGCACAGCAGCTGTTGCTCAACACCTCAAGCTCGATGGAGAAGGCTTTGTTCCAACCACAATGATCTTAATTCTCCCTCGAGACCAAAGGCTATCAAGCTTACACAAAAATTACCAATGGGTTGAGTGTAGTACCTATTTCAAGGGCCTCTAATAAACATGCTGAACTCAAACCCAAGCATTTCACAGGAAGGTTTTTCTATTGCCCTCGGGGAGCACCTTCCCTTTTATCCAAACTCGATTTCCTCTCTTTGGCTTTTTTTTTCTCCATCCGCCTTTGTCTCTCCATACAAAGCTGTAATCTCATTCAATTTACATTGTAAACAAAAGCTCAGGAAGAATAAGCAATTAGGATGTAATTCCTCACGAGGAGACGTTTCATACGAGGGGTTAACCGCTGCATCTCTTTACTGGGAGGCCTTCGTTTAGAAAAGTGCGCTAACTGGACAATCGCAGATCAAGTAAAAAAATTACTACCGTAACGGCTTCAAAAATTAAAATTGCAACTTTGGTTCCGTTTCTTGGAAATACTTCAGTTCACCATAGGAGCAAGTTGCTCTTGATGTCTTAAAAATTTCCATTTTTTTCTACTTTTTTTCCCTATCTAGTCAAACATAGTTAAATCTAATGTGTTCCAAAGGGAAAAAAACAAATATATACTTTATATACAGTCATATGAAAAAGTTTGGGCACCCCTATTAATGTTAACCTTTTTTCGTTATAACAATTTGGGTTTGTGCAACAGCTATTTCAGTTTCATATATCTAATAACTGATGGACTGAGTAATATTTCTGGATTGAAATGAGGTTTATTGTACTAACAGAAAATGTGCAATCCGCATTTAAACAAAATTTGACCGGTGCAAAAGTATGGGCACCTCAACATAAAAGTGACAGTAATATTTTGTAGATCCTCCTTTTGCAAAAATAACAGCCTCTAGTCGCTTCCTGTAGCTTTTAATGAGCTCCTGGATCCTGGATGAAGGTGTATTTGACTATTCCTGTTTACAAAACAATTCCAGTTCAGTTAAGTTTGATGGTCGCCGAGCATGGACAGCCGCTTCAAATCATCCCACAGATGTTCAATGATATTCAGGTCTGGGGACTGGGATGGCCATTCCAGAACATTGTAGTTGTTCCTCTGCATGAATGCCTGAGTAGATTTGGAGCGGTGTTTTGGATCATTGTCTTGCTGAAATATCCATCCCCTGCGTAACTTCAACTTCGTCACTGATTCTTGCACATTATTGTCAAGAATCTGCTGATACTGAGTTGAATCCATGCGACCCTCAACTTTAACAAGATTCCCAGTGCTGGCATTGGCCACAAAGCCCCAAAGCATGATGGAACCTCCACCAAATTTTACTGTGGGTATCAAGTGCTTTTCTTGGAATGCCGTGTTTTTTGGCCTCCTTGCATAACCAAACAACTCAATCTTTGTTTCATCAGTGCACAGGACCTTCTTCCAAAATGTAACTGGCTTGTCCAACTGTGCTTTTGCATACCTCAGGCGACTCTGTTTGTGATGTGCTTGCAGAAACTGCTTCTTTCGCATCACTCTCCCATACAGCTTCTCCTTGTGCAACGTGCGCTGTATTGTTGACCGATGCACATTGACACCATCTGCAGCAAGATGAAGCTGCAGGTCTTTGGAGGTGGTCTGTGGATTGTCCTTGACTGTTCTCACCATTCTTCTTCTCTGCCTTTCTGATATTTTTCTTGGCCTGCCACTTCTGGGGTTAACAAGAACTGTACCTGTGTTCTTCCATTTCCTTACTATGTTCCTCACAGTGGAAACTGACAGTTTAAATCTTTGAGACAACTTTTTGTATCCTTCCCCTGAACAACTATGTTGAATAATCTTTGTTTTCAGATCATTTGAGAGTTGTTTTGAGGAGCCCATGATGCCACTCTTCATAGGAGATTCAAATAGGAGAACAACTTGCAAGTGGCACCTTAAATACCTTTTCTCATGATTGGATACACCTGCCTATGAAGTTCAAAGCTCAATGAGGTTACAATACCAATTTAGTGCTTTAGTAAGTCAGTAAAAAGTAGTTAGGAGTGTTCAAATCAAGAAATGGATAAGGGTGGCCATACTTTTGCACCGGTCAAATTTTGTTTAAATGCGGATTGCACATTTTCTGTTAGTACAATAAACCTCATTTCAATCCAGAAATATTACTCAGTCCATCAGTTATCAGATATATGAAACTGAAATAGCTGTTGCAAAAACCCAAATTGTTATATAAAAAAAAGGTTAACATTAATAGAGGTGCCCAAACTTTTTCATATGACTGTATATATACTAGCTGTTTCCAGCCAGCTAACTCGCGACTCATTCCTATCTAATTAACGCTGCTGGTGATTAATTAAACTAAAGTTAATAATGACAACATTTTGTAGCGTTGAAGTGATTGAACTACGTGTAAAGGAAGTTGATAATTGTCGACTGGCAATGAAAACGTGACATGAAAAATGCTGGGAGTTGCAATTTAGCATTACGCAGCTTTTGTCTGTCATTGGCTGAATGAGCTCAGCTTGAGATGTGTGAGTGTGCAATGTACACAACAGGATTTGTCTCTGTGCTTACAGGACCCGTGATGATGTCACATGGAGGGGAGGAGTCATGGGTCACATTATCAGCTCCTTAGTGTATGCTGGACTCTGCTGTGGGTATACAGCTCTCCCTCCCAAGGGTATACAGATTTCCCCTAAGGGTATACAGCTCTTCTCCCCCAAAGGTTTACAGCTCACCTCCCTGGTATATAGCTCTCCCCCAAAGGTATACAGCTGTCTCCCTCAAGGGTATACAGCTCTCCTCCCCCCAAGAGTATACAGCTCTCCCCTAAGGTTATACAGCTCACCTCCCTGGTATAAAACTCCCCCCAAAGGTATACAGCTGTCCCCCTCAAGGGTATACAGCTCTCCTTCTCCTCAAGGGTATACAGCTCACCTCCCTGGTATATAGCTTCCCCACAAAGGTATACAGATGGCTCCTCGCAAGGGTATACAGATGTCCTTCCCCCAAAGGGTACACAGTTCCCCTCCCCCCAAGGGTATATAGCTTCCCTCCCCCAAGGGTATACAGCTTTCCCCCCAAGGGTATACAGCTCCCCTCACCCCAAGAGTATACAGTTCTCCTGTCCAAGGGTATACAGGTCTCTCCCCAAGGGTATACAGCTCTCTTCCTCCCAAGTGTATACAGCTCACCACCCTGGTATACAACTCTCCCCACAAGAGTATACAGCTCCCCTCCCCCCAATGGTATACAGCTGTCTTTCCCCCAAAGGGTATACAGCTCCCCCCATGGGTATACAGCCCCCAATCTGTACACAGCAGGGGGTGTAAGGATTAATCACCATGGCACTACACTGCAGAGTTGAATATCGGCAGGTTTCCCGGCTTGTTGGGGGTGTAAGGGTAAATCACCGTGGCACTATACTGCAGCCTTGCATATTGGGTTTCCCGGCGGGGGGCTGGTGGTGTAAGGGTTAATCACTGTGACAGTACATTGCAGCCTTGAATATTGGGGGTTTTTCCTGCGGGTGCACGCAGGCGGCGGATGCCTGAAGCTCGGAAACATGGCCAGGAGCAGGTGGGCGGATCCACAGGAGAGGAGGCATGGCAGGAGAGGAGGAGGCGGTGGCAGCGTATGCGAGTTTATGTCGGGTGCACGGCAGGTGGCAGGTGCCGCGAAGCTCAGGAACGCAGCCAGGAGCAGGCGGACGGATCAACAGGAAAAGAGGTGGTGCAGGAGAGGAGGAGGCGGTGACGGCGCATGTGAGTTTATGTGTTGGATGGCTCGGCTGTGATGACGTCACATGGAGGGGAGGGATTAGCGAGTAACCGCATGTAATCACAACGGCTCTGATATATATACACAGTATGTATATATTTATATATATATATATATTAATTATATACTGTATATTTTATTTTCAGGATTCCAGCACTTTTGGCCATGGCTGTATATACTGTTTCAAATATGGGTGAAAAGGACAGATTATTAAAAAGTGGGCATACCATAACGATAATGTCCTGATGTAGATGGAAAACTTCAAAAGGAACCTGAAGACCCACCTCTTCCGACAAGCCTTCAAGCTACAATAGCCCTCAGTCCAGTAGACCACTGGGCAACCAGCTCTGTCCTCACCTATTGTACCATCACCCATTACCTGTACACTGTGAGCCCTCGCGGGCAGGGTCCTCTCTCCTCCTATACCAGTCTGTTTTTATAATGTTCATGATTTTTGTATTTGTTTTTTATGTATACCCTCTTTCACTTGTAAAGCACCATGGAATAAATGGCACTATAATAATAAATAATAATAATAGATTTATTGTATAAGAAGAAGATTAAATCTCATCAAGAACCTCCTTTGGCATCTATATATACACAGGCCCATAATACAATTTATATCTATTAATGCTCTGGGTCAGTTTTGAGACATATACTGTATATACTTTTATATATGGGAACAGTGGGCAGAGTATTAAAAAGTGGTCCTGATACTTAGGATATTGTTTTGCTCATGGGGTGACAGGATCACAGATTCTGGCCACTTAACCCCCTTAGGCCCGCTTTACACGCTGCGACATCGCTAGCAATTGCTAGCGATGTCGAGCGCGATAGCACCCGCCCCCATTGTTGTAACAATACGTGGTGATCGCTGCCGTAGCGAACATTATCGCTACGGCAGCGTCACACGCACATACCTTTTCAGCGACGTCGCTGTGACTGCCGTACAATCCCTCCCTCAAGGGGGAGGTGCGTTTGGCGTCACCGCAATGTCACGGCGACGTCACTAAGCGTCCGCCCAATCAAAGCGGAGGGGCGGAGATGAGCGGCACGAGCATCCCACCCACCTTCTTCCTTCTTCATTTCTGGCGGGATGCAGGTAAGGTGAGGTTCCTCGTTCCTGCGGTGTCACACGTAGCGATGTGTGCTGCCGCAGGAACAACGAACTACATCGTCCAAGCAGCAGCAACGATAAGTGGGAATAGGGGGGCATGTCACCAATGAGCGATTTTGAAGATTTTTGCGACGATTCAAAATCACTCATAGGTGTCACACGCAACGGCATCGCTAAAGCGGCCGGATGTGTGTCACAAATTCCGTGACCCCAACGACATCGCTTTAACGATATCGTAGCATGTAAAGCCACCCTTAGGCGGGCTTTACATGCTGCGACATCGCTAGCAATTGCTAGCGATGTCGAGCGCGATAACACCTGCCCGCATCGCACATGCGATATGTGGTGATTGCTGCCGTAGCGAACATTATCGCTACGGCAGCTTCACATGCACATACCTGGTCGGCGACGTCGCTGTGACCGCCGAACAATCCCGCCTTCAAGTGGGAGGTGCTTTCAGCGTCACAGCGACGTCACAGCGGCGTCACTTAGCGGCCGCCCAATAGAAGTGACTAGCCAACCCCAGGGCTATGGGACACCCGGTGCCGGGCCAGACTAGTCCGGGGGGTCGTCAATGGTGGCGGGGCCCGACTCCGTGACCCTGGCGGGAGTCAATTAATATGGCTTCAGTGGGGGTGCTTAAAGTAAAGTTTATATTCGTGACGCCACCTGTGGTTTGTGGCTATTAAGCCGCCGCTGCTGTATGTGGCCTCCAGGGGTGATGGAACGGCAGGAATGGTGGTACTGCTCCCCACTGGTGGAGCTGGACCCCGGGGCACCGGTTGGTGCTTGTGAAAGTCTATGAGGATGATGCAGATGGTGCAGTGCAGACGAAATAACAGAGGCAACGCCAAGGGTGCAGTTTCAAGTTGTTTACTCACAGTTCCTGGTTGGTAGTGCACTGATGCCTTTGGACTGCTGGAACCCCCTGTCAGGGACCTCCGCCGATCCCGGGTAGATCTGGGGATAAAAGCCGGTGCACCCTTCTATTGTGTTCCTCTCTTCAGCCTTATTCTAAGCCTTGCCTTTGCTGGATAAACCTGGCTTGGCCTCTACTACAGCCTCCGGAAAGGAGGGCTTGCCTAGCTGGAACTTTACCCTCTTCCCAGGGGTTCTGCAGTGGGCTGTGGCCCTGGGGGCTTGCAACCACCCTGAGCCTCGGTTTTCACTTTTGGAATTGACTTCTCTTCCTCCAGTTTCTAGGGACCGTCCCCTGTGTGCAGCTTAATCCCTCCACCTCCACTTTGTGGAACAGGCCACCAGCTTGAAAGCTTTACAGTGGCCCTGGAATCCCTTCTGTATTTCTCGGTTGTGGTGTCACCTGGACCTAGCTGGGTCCCAGGGTCTTCACCAGGAAGCGTCACTTTCTCCTTCTTGCTCCTGACTGACTAGAGCACTTCTCTTCTCACTCCTCTCAGCTCTCCTCCTTACGTCAACTCCTCTCAACTCACACTGCCTTCAACTGACTACACTTGACCTTCCTCTTTATACTCTACTCTCGGCTGGCTCCTCCCACCCACCCAGTTGCTAGGCCCCACCCAATGGGAGAAGGGATGGGTCTTTTGCCCCCCCATCATACAGCATGGGCGTGGCTGCCCCTATCCCCGGTCCCAAAATATGGCTAACAATGGGTGTAGTGCAGATTTGCCTGTGGACCGGCGTTTACTCCTTTCCTTACCCAGGATGGGACATCACACCTCTGGCTGGGGTGCAATGTTCCTGTGGCGACGGAAGCCTCAGGGGCGCCACACTCCCCCACGCATATACCTGAACGTTACAAAGTTTAAAAGAATAAAACTTTTGAGTCTTTTGGGCACTCCCACCAGAATTCTGGTAGGGGACACAACGGGTGTGTCGCGGGCGGAGGAGGGGACGCCGCGCTCTCCCACTGCTCGGGTCCGGCTGCCACGGCTGCCGCGGCCTGCTGCTGCTCGGTGGCTCGAGCGATGGGCCGGATCCCGGGGACTCTAGCGGCGCTCCTCGCCCGTGAGTGAAAGGGGGTTTTGGTGTGGGGATTGTTTATTGTCCGTGACGCCACCCACAGTTGTGGTGATTGAGTGTACACCACCGCTGCTCTGGCTGGGGATCCCGGGAGTGATGGTATGGAGCATCCAGTTGTTGTGTTGCCCCTCCGTGGGTAGGGGTTGGTGATCCCGGGGCCCAGTGATGGAGTTGGGATGGTGGACAGGCGGGCTAGGGGGCCTGTGGAGGTGCAGGGGCGCAGGGGCAGTGCTGTGCCGCACGGCACGAAGGTACTCACTCAGCCAGTAAACACGACACAGTTCTCGGTAAACAAACGGCTGGTTGGACGGGTCCCTCATACGGTTACGTTGCTGATGTTCCCTGCAGGTGACGGTGACGGTCTCTTCCCTGCACCTATGTGTTGTTGTTTGGTAGCGATGGGTTCCCACCGGTAACCCGCTCCCCAGCTTGGATATGAACCGGAGGAGCTCCACTCTTGCCCGCAGGCGCTGGCCCTGGGAAACTGGTGCCTTGGCGGTGGCGGTGTCTCCCCTCTACGGCTGGACTGTTGCCTTCAAACGGGACTTGGTTGTTGGGAGACAGTCGTCCCCTTCACTGACGGATTTGGCAAATTATGGCGACTCCTAGCCTTGCCGGGATCCGAAAGGCCCCTGACTGGTGCTGACTAATCTTCGTATACCGCTCCGGTACCGCCGAGTCACCACCCGTCCACGGTCCTTTCGGCAACCTCCAATCAGTCTCGCCTGCAGACGGTCACCGCCGTCTGCCAACCTTGCTGTCTCAGTCCGGGGCACACACCCGGACCAACTTCAGGCTTCTTGCTGTCACTTTCTCTGTTGCTCTTACTTTGGCTCCTCTACCACTTCACTTCCTTTCACTTTCAACTCTCAAGCTAATCTGCCTGGTTTTCCCGCCTCCAGAGCTGTGAACTCCTCGGTGGGTGGAGCCAACCGCCTGGCCCACCCCCTGGTGTGGACACCAGCTCCTGGAGGAAGGCAACAAGGATTTCTGTTTTGACCTAGTGTGTACCTGCAGGGAATGTGGGGTGCGTGTGGTGTTGTGACCTGTGACCCCTGGCTTGCCCAGGGCGTCACATTCCCCCTTAGCAAAACGCAGACCATCCTCGGGCTGCCCGTCCAACACCGGTTTTATTTTCCTTTTGTTTTCTGTGAAATGTAGAAAAACGGTAACATATTTACAAGTTATGGCATCATCCCACATCGGGAGGTTCAATTCTTAAACGTTGCAAACGGTTTACGGTTACGGTCTCCGCTCTCTCCCACCCAAGCAACCTGGCCCTGATGCTGCCCCTAAAACCCAGGCAGCACCCCTTGACCCAAGTCCAGCACAAGTTACCCGAGCGGGATCTGTCCTTTCCCTCCAGAGGGTAGCCACCGGTTCCTGTGGTGGCTGGGCCCCAGCCGGCTCTACTGCGGGCCCTCCCTCCAACCTGCCTCTCCGGAGGCGGCAACTGCGGAAACGGTAACGGTAAAACAACTGATTTACATTCCACGTAACATTTGTGGTTGCCCTGCAAGTTCACGGGCTTGTCCATGGAAAGTTCTCCATGCAACTTTTTAAACGGTCCCCACGGGGACAATGGTGCCGGCAACGGACGGTTTTCTCTCAATCACGGTTAGACAATCTGGTGACTGTTCGGTAATCATCATTTTTCAAACTTTCAAAACTTTTTCAAACAAACACAGTGGTGGTGCCAACGGGGACGGTGCAGCGGGCATCCGCTGACCTGGAGGCGGCTACCACCGCAGGGGGTCGGCCCACTCCGGGACCGAGCGGTACATGGGGTTTTCCTTCCACTGGCAGTTCAACCCCGAATCACTGACAGCCGTTAGGAATGGCGGCAGAGGCGGCATACTTGGGACCTCTTCCTCCATCAACGACATTCTCTCCGGACCCCCGGCCGCGGTGCTGATGTCCGTCTCCCACTCAATTAGGGCCGGTTCTGGGGTTTGGATGGACTGATCGCGACGCGGCACGGCTGCAGCGGCCCCTTGCTCACGGGCCCCCACTACGGCAACCATCCTTCGCATCTCCGCCTTCCAATCCATCAACTGCTGCAAGCTCTGCGCCCTCACCTTCAAGCAGAACCGACCCAACATCCGCTCCAGCCACTCAGCGGTCCCGGCGGAGAGCTCACCCGGGCCGCAGTCTTCAAAGGCTACTCCTCCTCGTTTCCCCCAGAGCTTGGGTGCTCCGGTTGCGGGGATTCCCGCGCTCCAATTCGAGGACGCCGCCATCTCTCCATTCGTGTCCCTGTCTTTATAGCTGCGTTTACATGCAGCCAGCCGCCATCGCGTCCCCCTTAGCTTCATTCCGGCCCCTCCTCTATCGGGACCGGGTTTTGGCCTTCGCGCCTCCACTACTTGAGAAGACGCTCGAGCGGGGACTTTTCGCGCCAAAGATGGCGGCTTCTGAAATTTTCTGGCCGGACACCTCCGGCAGTAACAAGGCGCACCTCTACCAGACGGCAGAGCGGTAAGATCCTGTTCGTGACGCCAAGTTGTCGCGGGCGGAGGAGGGGACGCCGCGCTCTCCCACTGCTCGGGTCCGGCTGCCGCGGCTGCCGCGGCCTGCTGCTGCTCGGTGGCTCGAGCGATGGGCCGGATCCCGGGGACTCTAGCGGCGCTCCTCGCCCGTGAGTGAAAGGGGGTTTGGGTGTGGGGATTGTTTATTGTCTGTGACGCCACCCACGGTTGTGGTGATTGAGTGTACACCACCGCTGCTCTGGCTGGGGATCACGGGAGTGATGGTATGGAGCAGCCAGTTGTTGTGTTGCCCCTCCGTGGGTAGGGGTTGGTGATCCCGGGGCCCAGTGATGGAGTTGGGATGGTGGACAGGCGGGCTAGGGGGCTTGTGGAGGTGCAGGGGAGCAGGGGCAGCGCTGTGCCGCACGGCACGAAGGTACTCACTCAGCCAGTAAACACGACACAGTTCTCGGTAAACAAACGGCTGGTTGGACGGGTCCCTCAGACGGTTACGTTGCTGATGTCCCCTGCAGGTGACGGTCTCTTCCCTGCACCTATGTGTTGTTGTTTGGTAGCGATGGGTTCCTACCGGTAACCCGCTCCCCAGCTTGGATATGAACCGGAGGAGCTCCACTCTTGCCTGCAGGCGCTGGCCCTGGGAAACTGGTGCCTTGGCGGTGGCGGTGTCTCCCCTCTACGGCTGGACTGTTGCCTTCAAACGGGACTTGGTTGTTGGGAGACAGTCGTCCCCTTCACTGACGGATTTGGCAACTTATGGCGACTCCTAGCCTTGCCGGGATCCGAAAGCCCCCTGCCCTGGTGCTGACTAATCCTCGTATACCGCTCCGGTACCGCCGGGTCACCACCCGTCCACGGTCCTTTCGGCAACCTCCAATCAGTCTCGCCTGCAGACGGTCACCGCCGTCTGCCAACCTTGCTGTCTCAGTCCGGGGCACACACCCGGACCAACTTCAGGCTTTTTGCTGTCACTTTCTCTGTTGCTCTTACTTTGGCTCCTCTACCACTTTACTTCACTTCCTTTCACTTTCAACTCTCAAGCTAATCTGCCTGGTTTTCCTGCCTCCAGAGCTGTGAACTCCTCGGTGGGTGGAGCCAACCGCCTGGCCCACCCCCTGGTGTGGACACCAGCTCCTGGAGGAAGGCAACAAGGATTTCTGTTTTGACCTAGTGTGTACCTGCAGGGAATGTGGGGTGCGTGTGGTGTTGTGACCTGTGACCCCTGGCTTGCCAAGGGCGTCACAGGTGCAACATATATACAAGGGGAATCTGACCACACATAGTTCAGTTGTCCAATTGTCTTTTCAACTTTGAACTTAGGGGGTTAATGGGATGAACCAGCCACTAAGTCCAGTGGCCTGGTTAAAACATGACATAAATAACAGGGGACCACATTCCAGTCTAGTGGCCCAGTACACATAAACAGTGTGGGGGGGGGGTCATCTTCAAAAATAACAGGGGCCAAGGATTCAGGAATAGGATGTCATCTTCGAAAAGAACAATGGACAGACATACAGGGGCTATTTACAGTTCGGCATCTTCTTCTTTCTTTTAATTGCGAGGGTCCCGCTGCAGCAGGGCCCTGGGCAGCAGGTAGGCCATGCTCAGACTGGTCTGATTCCCTTGGTCCTGTTCTCCAGCTGTTGTGAGGCTGCTGCGGGGTGATGGTATCGGAGCTGCATCCTTGTCTTGGCGGGCCGCGCCCTGCATGGCGGCGGCCTGGTCTTGGCGGGCTGCGCCTGGCATGGCAGCGGCCTGGACCCTGGATTAAAGTCGCTGCTGTGACCGGTTCTTGACGGGCTGCACCTGGCGTGGCTGCGGCCTGGGCTTGGCGGGCCGAGCCTGGCGTGGCTGTGGCCTGGGCTTGGTGGGCCGAGCCTGGCATGGCTGCGGCCTGGTCTTGGCGGGCCGCACCAGCGGCGTGGATTAACGTCGCTGCTGCGGCGGGATCTTGCTTGGCCGAGCGGGGTATCGCTGCTGGGGCCTGAGCTGGATGGGCCGGGCTGGGCGTCGCTGCTGCGGTGTGGATGGGCGTCGCTCCAGCGGCGAAATCTTGGCGGGCCGCACCTGGCGTGGCTGCAGCCTGGATCGGCGTCGCCGTGCCAGGCGTCTCTCCAGGGACCGCGGGCATTGCAGCGGGGGTTGGGGCACTCACGCCGGCAGGGGCATTAAATGACTCACCCCTCAGTAGCAGCTCCGGTGTTCTGGCGTTCACTGCTCCGCGCGTCACTTGCCTCGCCGTCCACTTCTCATGGGCCCAGGCGATTCCGGCCATCTCTCTGAGCTCTGCGCGTGCTTCCCGGATCTGCTGCATCACCTTCGCCTCCAGCCTTTCACACCACTGGTCCATCTCCCAGCCCCACCAGTCAGCGGAGCCTAGCTCTGGATCGCTGCATGTGGACGCCATCCTCTCTGCGTCTCCTTCTGCACGATCTCCCAGCAGCAGACTCGTCGCTTCTTCCAGTAGCAGACTTTTGATATTGCTCAGCAGCAGGCTGGTAACTTCCCGCTCCGCCTTTACCAGTAGACTTATAGCTTCTTGTTTCGCCATCTTGCATTCGCTGCTCTGCTCCTTCATCCTGTCAGCCATCCTCCCGACCTCAGCCTTCAGATCAGCAGCGGTCACAGGCCTGATCCAGGTGAGCTCCTCCTGGCCTCCGCTTGCAGGAGCTATCTTCTCTCTTCCTCTAGACAGCATTCTTAGCGCGCCATTTTTCATCCGCTGCTCTGCATAGTGGGCTCAGCTTCGCGCTCTTTTGCAAGACCAAGGGGGCGGGGCTTACTTTTGCGCCCTTCTCCAGGCACACCCCTCTTCTTCCCACGCTCAGCGCTGTTAATGGCGGCGGCGATTTTCAAACAGTAAAACAAACAGTCTTTTCAGGCGCACAGTACCCGGTGGGACCGGGCACGAAATCCTGTTTGTGACGCCAAAGTTGACTCGCCCACCCCAGGGCTATGGGACACCCTGTGCCGGGCCGGACTAGTCCGGGTGGTCGTCAGTGGTGGTGGGGCCCGACTCCGTGACCCTGGCGGGAGTCAATTAATATCTCTTCAGTGGGGGTCCTTAAAGTAAAGTTTATATTCGTGACGCCACCTGTGGTTTGCGGCTATTAAGCCACCGCTGCTGTATGGGGCCTCCGGGGGTGATGGAACGGCAGCAATGGTGCTACTGCTCCCCACAGGTGGAGCTGGACCCCGGGGCACCGGTTGGTGCTTGTGAAAGTCTATGAGGGTGATGCAGATAGTGCAGTGCAGACGAAATAACAGAGGCAACGCCAAGGGTGCAGTTTCAAGTTGTTTACTCACAGTTCCTGGTTGGTAGTGCACTGATGCCTTTGGACTACTGGAACCCCCTGTCAGGGACCTCCGCCGATTCCAGGTAGATCTGGGGATAAAAGCCGGTGCACCCTTCTATTGTGTTCCTCTCTTCAGCTGACTTCTAAGCCTTGCCTTTGCTGGATGAACCTGGCTTGGCCTCCACTACAGCCTCTGGAAAGGAGGGCTTGCCTAGCTGGAACTTTACCCTCTTCCCAGGGGTTCTGCAGTCCCAGGGTCTTCACCAGGAAGCGTCACTTTTTCCTTCTTGCTCCTGACTGACTAGAGCACTTCTCTTCTCACTCCTCTCAGCTCTCCTCCTTACGTCAACTCCTCTCAACTCACACTGCCTTCAACTGACTACACTTGACCTTCCTCTTTCTACTCTACTCTCGGCTGGCTCCTCCCACCCACCCAGTTGCTAGGCCCCACCCAATGGGAGAAGGGATGGGTCTTTTGCCCCCCCATCATACAGCATGGGGGTGGCTGCCACTATCCCCGGTCCCAAAATATGACTAACAATGGGTGTAGTGCAGATTTGCCCGTGGACCGGCGTTTACTCCTTTCCTTACCCAGGATGGGACATCACACCTCTGGCTGGGGTGCAATGTTCCTGTGGCGATGGAAGCCTCAGGGGCGCCACAGAAGCGGAGGGGCAGAGATGAGCGGGACATAACCTCCCGCCCACCTTCTTCCTTCCGCATTGTTGGCGGGACGCAGATAAAGAGATGTTTGTCGTTCCTGAGGCTTCACACACAGCGATGTGTGGTGCTGCAGGAACGAGCAACAACATCGTACCTGCAGCAGCAGCGATATTATGAAAAGGAGCGACGTGTCACCGATTAACGATTTTTGACATTTTTGCGATGGTGATCATCGCTCCAAGGGTTTACACGCTGCGATGTCGGTAACGGCGCCGGATGTGCGTCACTAACGACGTGACCCCGACGATATATCATTACCGATGTCGCAACGTGTAAAGCCCGCCTTAGATTCAGTGATCAACTGCAAGCACAGCATCTAAGCGGTAAGATAGACGTACGGGGATGCCTATGTGGTGCCCTGGACTAGCCAGGGGCCACAGGTAACAACACACACACCCCCAGCAGGTCACAGCAGTCATCTCCAGTGAGACCTGATTTCCTCCCTCGGGTTCAGACAGACACACCAGGTGGGCGGAGTCAGGCAGATGGACACGCCCACCGAGGAGTCTGGGGCCTAGGTTGGAGCCTAGGGCCCTCGTGTAGCCAGTCAGGCAGAGGGTAGTGGCCGTCTGCGGGAGCCTGGAAGACAGTCTTGGTGGAACCGTAGGTAGCCGGGACAGGGTGGTGGCCTGTCCAGTACCGAACCGGGGAACCTGCTGGAAACCGGAGCACAGGAGGAGCATACAAGGAGGTGCAGGAAAGGACTCACAATACCAACCCGGGGTCAGGGGAAGAACACTGCAGCCGGCTGCGGGACCCGTCCATCCAGCCGTTTGTTTTACCAGAGACTTTGCATATCTTTGTGGCTGAGTGAGTACTACCATGCCGACTGGCACCGCGCTGCGCAGTCCAAGCGACCCTGCACCTTCCCAGCCCTGCTTCCCGTCACCTCAACCGGGCCCCGGGACCACCAACCCCCTACCCACGGAGGGGGAAAACATCTCAGCTGCTCCCTAACAACGCTCCCGGGATCCCCGTCACCAGCAGCGGTGGTGTCCACCTTCACCACAAACCGTGGGTGGCGTCACGGACCAAATCCCCAAACAAAACCACCCCTTTCACTCACGGGCGAGGCGCGCCGCTCGAATCCCTAGATCCGGCCCACCGCTCGAGCCACCGAGCAGCAACAGCAGCAGCAGCTGGACCCGAGCCGCGAGCGCGGTCGAGCAGCGCACCCCCCGCCCGCGACAACTTGGCGTCACGAACAGGATCTTACTGTTCTACCGCCTGGTAGAAGTGCGCCTTGTGTCCCGCCGGAGGTGTCCAGCCAAAAATTTTCAGAAGCAGCCATCTTGGGCGCGAAAAGTTCCCCGCTCGAGCGTCTTCCCGAGCAGTGGAGGCGCGAAAGCCGAAGCTCCGCCCCTGAAGAGGAGGTGCCGAAAAGAAACCAAGGGGGCACGGATGGCGTCCGGCCGCATGTGAACCGCGGCTGTGGAAGCAGGGACGCCAGGACTCTGCAAGTATTTGGTTCCTGGAGCACCGCTGCACGAGATGTCCCGTCCATCCGGCACCGCTGAAACCTCAGTGTCCATGCCCGCGGCCAACGCCCTGACCGACCCGTTACCCCTGTCATCGGTAGCGGAGCTCGCAGCGTCTGTGAGGGAGGGCCCAGACCTGGGGTCCCCAGGCCTTATCTTTGTCCCTGCCCGCCCCTGAAGAGGAGGTGCCGAAAAGAAACCAAGGGGGCACGGATGGCGTCCGGCTGCATGTGAACCGCGGCTGTGGAAGTAGGGACGCCAGGACTCTGCAAGTATTTGGTTCCTGGAGCACCGCTGCACAAGATGTCCCGTCCATCCGGCACCGCTGAAACCTCAGTGCCCATGCCCGCGGCCAACGCCCTGACCGACCCGTTACCCCTGTCACCGGTAGCGGAGCTCGCAGCGTCTGTGAGGGAGGGCCCAGACCTGGGGTCCCCAGGCCTTACCTTTGTCACTGCCCTGCCACCGGCCCCGGCTTCCATCCCGGCCGCACCGCTGATGACGACTGCCCCGGCAGTCCGCCCGGCCGCAACGGAGATGACGACGGCTCCGGCAGTCCGTCCGGCCGCAACGGCAGCAAAGTACCCGTCCCGTTAACAAATCTGGGCCCGTTCCTGGACTGGGGTCAAGGGGTGCTGCCCACTTCTTAGGGGCAGCATCAGGGCCAGGTTGTTTGGGTGGGTGACTGAAGGACCCATTCCGTTGTTATTATTAAAAGTGTTTTATTGTTGTTGCAACGGTTAAAGTGATATGCCTCCCGTAAGGGAAGATTTCTGAACATGCTTGTTTATTTTCTTTTTCAGTTGTGAAAATAAAACCGGTGATGGACGGGCAGCCCGTGGACAGTCTGCATTTAACCAAGGGGGAATGTGGCGCCCTGGACTAGCCAGGGGCCACAGGTAACAACACACACACACACCCACCCCCAGCAGGTCACAGCAGTCATCTCCAGTGAGACCTGATTTCCTCCCTCGGGTTCAGACAGACACACCAGGTGGGCGGAGTCAGGCAGATGGATACGCCCACCGAGGAGTCTAGCTAGTCTGAGGCACGAAACAACAGAGACAAGTCCAGGCAGAGGAAGAGAGAGGAGGTCTGCAGAGAGGCAGACGCAGTCTGGGGCCTAGGTTGGAGCCTAGGGCCCTCGTGTAGCCAGTCAGGCAGACGGTAGTGGCCGTCTGCGGGAGCCGGGAAGACAGTCTTGGTGGAACCGTAGGTAGCCGGGACAGGGTGGTGGCCCGTCCGGTACCGAACCGGGGAACCAGCTGGAAACCGGAGCACAGGAGGAGCATACAAGGAGGTGCAGGAAAGGACTCACAATACCAACCCGGGGTCAGGGGAAGAACACTGCAGCCGGCTGTGGGACCCGTCCATCCAGCCGTTTGTTTTATCAGAGACTTTGCATATCTTTGTGGCTGAGTGAGTACTACCGTGCCGACTGGCACCGCGCTGCGCAGTCCAAGCGACCCTGCACCTTCCCAGCCCTGCTTCCCGTCACCTCAACCGGGCCCGGGACCACCAACCCCCTACCCACGGAGGGGGAAAACATCTCAGCTGCTCCCTAACAACGCTCCCGGGATCCCCGTCACCAGCAGCGGTGGTGCCCACCTTCACCACAAACCGTGGGTGGCGTCACGGACCAAATCCCCAAACCAAACCACCCCTTTCACTCACGGGCGAGGAGTGCCGCTCGAGTCCCCGGATCCGGCCCACCGCTCGAGCCACCGAGCAGCAACAGCAGCAGCAGCTGGACCCGAGCCACGAGCGCGGTCGAGCAGCGCACCCTCCGCCCGCGACACCTACCTAAGTGCCAATAGGTTGATTTAGAAGCAAGGGGGTTAATAATGGCCTCCAGATCTGGAATTTAAGTAAACTACCATTATATTGCACAAGAAATGGCACCTTTTAAAATTTCCATGTGTCCCACAGAAAAAAAAACACTATGTACCGAAAAGTAGACAAAAAGTTAAGGCTCTTGGGAAGAGGGAAGGAAAAAAATATAAAAAAGTAATGATCAAAAAGGGCTTAAAAAGTAAAAATAAAACTAGAAAGAAAAGTTATATAGCGCATAACAAAAACATAAAAAAAATTTCAAAAAAAATTGTGTTTTGTATTCTCTGTCCCATCTTTCCATAGTGGTAAGGCTCCGATTCATTTTTCCAAATTTTTCCTGCTTTTGTTTAGATATGATTTGTAGGCAGCAAATGACCTTAGGGCAAGCAAGGTTGCAAGTTTAATTAGCATGACGGAGTGTGGCGTGACTTCTGTAACCTCCTATTGATGCCACCATGCCTAAGGAGCACCAGTAGGACATGAGAGAACATGGCAGCTTGGCCTGGACTTGGTTCTGCAAATTCTCCTTCAAAAATTAAACCCCTATTGTGTTGGTGGCCTCTCACATATATAATTACATGTGTGGTAACGGTCTTTATTTCCTGTCTCCCTGATTCCATGATGATCCCTTGTCCTCAATACTTTTGGAAGCCTTGTCATGTCACAATTGAATTTAGTTCAGATGATTACCCTGAGAATGTGGTGACCCCCTCGGCTCACGCTGAGTGTCTTTCTTCAAGATGGTGCTCGAAGCAGATCTGGAGGCTTGGGTATTACACAATGCTAATGAGGCGGCTTGGATTGTCGAATTTAACTACCGGCTGCACTATGCAAATATGCATGTCTGTGGGCTAATGACCTATCCGAGAGATGGGACAGGAAGGAAACCATGAATGGGCCGCAGCGCTTTGTGCTTCCAGCTCTTGAGTTACATCTGGTATTTTCAGAGTACTTCTAATCAATGACGATGTGGAGCCGTCGCATATTTAAACATCACGCGTCTCAGATTCCCATTCTATAATTGTTTCATTATTCTCAAATAAAATGGCCTGTCCCTGTCGGCAGAAAAATTTTAAGAGATTCTAAAACGTTCTAAGACACTAAAGATGAGCTCGTCACATGGTGTCAAAACTGCTAAGGCCATAAGAAAACAGTTGTAATCTGTACGGAAACCTGGAATCCAATGTTCAATTTCCCTACACTGCCCCCACAGGGGAAATGGGGTATTACACCTTTTTCATATATTTTATGTAATTAATTTATGTGAAGGTGTCACGGGTGTGTCAGGGGTGACAGAAAGTCCTGTGGTGTCCAGCTATAGAAAGTCAAAGCGCTTGGCTGCAAAACTGCTCCCTGATCTAATATTTCTGTTTGGTTTTCATTCCTTTCCCTTTAGGATCCTGCATAGTTCCTCAGCCTTTAAGCTGCTTTTCATCAGCACTTGCCTTGTGGCTTTATATACCTAATATACCTGTGGTACCTTATATACCCTTAACAAGTGTTCAGTGCAAGCAGTCGGCTTGTATACAACTGGAGAATCTTTGTAGTTGTTGCAGTTCCTCTCTCTGAGTCATCTGGAGAGTAGTTGTTTGTTCAGTTTCAACCTGTTTGTCATTCCTGTGTCTTCTTTAGTGCTTAGTGGGGTTGACTAAGTGCTCATCCCATCTACTCCCTATCTCGGGCCTTCTTCAGGGTGGGTCAGGGTCAGGTATCCGGCTCGGCGCATAGAAGCGGAACCTACATAGGGTGGTGAGAGAAGCCAGTGGTAGGTTTGGTGATGGGTCACCATCTCCCCCTTCCCTAGATGCAGGGTATCCCGTCCCTTCTCTTTCACCATTTGCTTGGTACTTCCCCATATCTAGCATCACACTAATTTGAATAAAATACGGCAATGATTACGGTATAGCTATGCCAAACTCACGCTTGTCTTCACCCAGCAGGATGGAGAATTTTTCAGTCCTTCTATATGGAGTCCTGTAGTGTCCAGCTACAGAAGGTCACAGCATTAGGCTGCACAAACTGCTCCCTGACCTATTATTTCTGCTTGGTTTTCATCCCTTGCCTTTAGGACCCTGATGAGTTCCTCAGCCTTTCAGCTGTTTTTCGTCAGCACTTCCCTTGGTGTCTTTATATACCTTCACTTCATATTACTCTGTGCTGCTGATAGCTCTAATACCCTTAAAAAGTCTTCAGTGCCAGCAGTCGGCTTGTATACATCTGGAGAAACTTTCTTGTTGTTTCAGTACCTCCCCCTGAGTCATCTGGAGATAAGCTGTTTGTTCACTTTCCCACTGTTTGTTATCCCTGTGTGTTCTTTACAGCTTAGTGGGGTTGACTAAGTGCTCATCCCAGCTGTATTTTAAAAACATAACCTCCACCCACCACAAGAGGGAGCTAAAGACCCTAATTCATACAACCATACAATGATAACACAGTATGCAGTTATCTCCTTAGCCCCCTCTAGTGGTTTCTGCAGGTATCCACCATGTTAAGCTTTAAAGGGGTATTCCCATCTTCAAGATCCTGTCACAATATGTAGTAGGTGTAATAATAATATAAGCAAAAACTTCTAATTAGAAATGTAGCATAGTTCTCCTGATAAAGCCATATCTCTTACCTCATGTGCAGGGCATTGCAGGATCTTAGGTAACCATGATATCTAACTGTGACTATATGCATAGTCGTAACCATGGATATCTAAGGTCCTGCAATGCCCTGCACATGAGGTAAGAGATATGGCTATATCATTTCTAATTTGAGGTATTTGCCGATATTATTATTAATACACCTACCACATATTGGGATAGGATTTTGGAGATGGGAATACCTCTTTAAGTCTATACACTATGCAGCAGATCTGGAGCCCTGCATCAGGAAAACAAAGCTTGAACAATTCTAAAGATCTATCAAGAAATTAACCAGCATAAAATATGATAAAAGATTTGCCTTTTCTAAATATATCTAAATTATATATATATATATATATATATATATATATATATATATATATATATATATATACACATATATATATATATATATATATACACAGTACAGACCAAAAGTTTGGACACACCTTCTCATTCAAAGAGTTTTCTTTATTTATATGACTCTAAAAATTGTAGATTCACATTGAAGGCATCAAAACTATGAATTAAAACATGTGGAATGAAATACTTAAAATAGTGTGAAACAACTGAAAATATGTCTTATATTCTAGGTTCTTCAAAGTAGCCACCTTTTGCTTTGATTACTACTTTGCACGCTCTTGGCATTCTCTTGATGAGCTTCAAGAAGTAGTCACCGGAAATGATCTTCCAACAGTCTTGAAGGAGTTCGCAGAGATGCTTAGCACTTGTTGGCCCTTTTGCCTTCACTCTGCGGTCCAGCTCACCCCAAACCATATCGATTGGGTTCAGGTCTGGTGACTGTGGAGGCCGGGTCATCTGGCGTAGCACCCCATCACTCTCCTTCTTAGTCAAATAGCCCTTACACAGCCTGGAGGTGTGTTTGGGGTCATTGTCCTGTTGAAAAATAAATGATGGTCCAACTAAACGCAAACCGGGTGGAAAAGCACGCCACTGCAAGATGCTGTGGTAGCCATGCTGGTTCTGTATGCCTTCAATTTTGAATAAATCCCCAACAGTGTCACCAGCAAAGCACCCCCACACCATCACACCTCCTCCTCCATGCTTCACGGTGGGAACCAGACATGTAGAGTCCATTTGTTCACCTTTTCTACAAAGATACGGTGGTTGGATCCAAAGATCTCAAATTTGGACTCATCAGACCAAAGCACAGATTTCCACTGGTCTAATGTTCATTTCTTGTGTTCTTTAGAACAAACAAGTCTCTTCTGCTTGTTGCCTGTCCTTAGCAGTGGTTTCCTAGCAGCTATTTTACCATGAAGGCCTGCTGCACAAAGTCTCCTCCTAATAGTTGTTCTAGAGATGAGGTGTGTCCAAACGTTTGGTCTATACTGTATATATATATATATATATATATATATATATAGTGTGTGTGTGTGTGTGTGTGTGTGTGTGTGTGTGTGTGTGTGTGACGCCCTGGCAAAACCAGGTAGTCGCAAACAGTTCACATCCTCCTTGTTACCACCACAACCCACACCTAGGCATAACACACAGCCATTAAACCCTAGCCACCCCGTCATGATAACCAGGACACACCAGCGGGCGGGATCAGGTGGATGAGAACGCACACCTAGGGGTCCTGAGGTGTCAGGGGCGGAAACACAGAAGATGAGTTTGGAGTTGAAGTTGAAGTGGAAGTGAAGTTGAAGTGTGGAGAGCTTACTGTAGTGTAGTCAGGGGTCGTAACCCCTGGACTACTTGGCTAGGTGGCAGACGATGAGCAGAGCCACAGGCGACAGAGATCCGCTCACGGAAGACCTAAAGTGGACCGGGGCAGGGTTGTAGTCAGCCGGTACCGACAGCAGGAATCCGGTCCGGAGGCCGTGCACAGGCGGAGTGCCTGGACCCTAGGGCGAGGAAGGTTGCAAGCCCCTCTCCAATTAACCAGCCTGGGACAAGGTTCCAGACATTATCCCAATTTACTGCCCAGATAGAGCGAAACAGAAGCCCACTGCGGGGAATAGGGTGTCCGCCAAGAAACCACTGAAATCCCAAGGGTCACCTTTCGTGGGCCACAGCTCCCAACACAAATAGAACCAGGAGTGGACGTCTCCGTTCCATGCAAAGTTGTCCAACAGAGAAGGAAACACAAAGTGCAGGAGGAAGGGATATGTGCTCATCGACCTGGGTGCGGGACCCGAATGCACCCTCCAAAGGCAGCCGGCCACTGGCAGCTTGGTTTACCACTGGACTTGTGTGAAATTATTGAACTGTGAGTACACCACTCCGGACCACTCCAGTCTGGCGCGCCACCTCCAGCAGCCATCACTCCCGTGTTTGACCTTCAGGCCCCGGGACTACACCTCCCCTACCCGTGGAGGGGATACCATCTTGCTGCCCCCCTGCTCCATCAGCTCTGGGTGCCCCATCAACAGGCAGCGGCGGTGCCAACATCCTTCACTGCAACCCACGGGTGGCATCACAGACTACCTCACTTGTAAATATCCCCCTCTCTGACGGTTGTGACGACGCGCGGCCATGCGAGCCCGGGTCTGGTCACCACTTGACCCGCAGCAGTAACCCGGATCCGAGCAGCCTCCAGAAGCGGCAGCGGCCCCCGCCCGCAACAACCCAAACCTGGTGTCACAAACAGGATTCTTACCCCATCAGTGGATGACGTGCGCCTTGCTTCAAATTCCGTGAACTGTTTGAAAATTTTGCCGCCATCTTGCCCGCCATCTTTGGCGCCAAAACAACAGTTCCCCTGGGAACGTGGGCAGAAGCTGATAACTCCCAAGACAGGAAGCGCAAAGGACAGTGGGTCCCGCGAGACTGCTGCCGAAAAAACAGGAGGGAGGAGAGGAATAGCGGCATGTGGTCCAAGAAGATAAAAGGCAGTGGTACCAGGACTTTGCCAAATCCCGTTCCTGGACACAAGAGCGACAAGATGTCTCAGCAGTCCGGCAACCAGCGTGCAGAGAGTCCTGTTCCCGGAACCACCGACTGGATTGAGGAGCAGACGGAGAAGATGTGCCGCCGTATCCAGGCCCAGGCATACGTCATCTTGACACAGTGGACAACCGAAATGAATGGCCTGGCTGCAGCCGTCCGGGCACGCGAGCAGGAGATGGCCTCGGAGGAGCGGGTAAGCAGTGACCCACGCCCCTTTGTTCTCCAGGAACCGGCCGTCCCGGCTGAGGGGTCCGGCCTTCCCCCGTCTGCCACGTCGCCTCCCTCACCACCTGTGTCCATTGCCAGTGCCCCGAATGGCCCGCTACCCCAAGCAATGGCAGCGGAACCCGTCTTGTCTGAAGAGGAGGACTAAGCAATGGGCACCTCGGGCCTTGCCTGCACCACCGACTTGGAACCCGTCCTGGCCTCGAGCCAGGCCACAACCCTGATGACGTTTTCTCCGGCCCCCGCAGTCCGCCCGGCCGCAACAGTGATGACGTCGGCTTCGACAGTCCGCCCGGCCGCAACAGTGATGACGTCGGCTTCGACAGTCCGCCCGGCCGCAACAGTGATGACGTCGGCTCCAGCAGTCCGCCCGGCCGCAACAGTGATGACGTCGGCTCTGGCAGTCCGCCTGGCCGCAACGGAAGCGGCACCCGACTTGAAATTTACACCGGCTGCGGCGCTAGCCACTTCCCAGTACCCCGTCACGGCTGTGGAGCAGTCGGGGTGTACTTGCCGAGAGGATGAGCAGGCCACCGGTCGATGGGGTCCACGGCAATGTGAGAGGCCGGTCGTCGCCGGCGCCGATGGCATCCATGTGGGCCTGGCTCTCGAGCAGGAGGCGGAGCACGGAACCCGTGCCCCGTACTGGGAGCGGCAGCAACGGCAGCTGCGCCAAGAAATTGCCGCACGAGAGAAACGCAAAGCGGAGGTGCTGGCCCGCACCTACAAGGAGAAAGACCACCTGCGGCAGGCTACTTTCCGGGTCCAGGGCCCGACCTACCGAGGGCAGGTGCGACCACTTTGACCCCCAAAAGGGGTGGGTGTTCATCTACGAACCAGGACTGGATGCAGAAATTTTTGTGTCCCAGAGGGATGTGGCCCCTCACTTGCCTACTGGCCATCCAGACAGGAATCTGGAACCCGGAGACATGGTCAGTTACACCAGACATTGTGGAGAGCAAGGGTGGTTTGCCTTAGACATCAAGAAATGGGTGGTGGTGAAAGAAACACCTTGCCTCGCCTCCCACCATCACCTTTTTGAAGATAAGGAGTAGGTAGCAGATCCTGGCTACCCTCCTTCAGTTAAAATGTTTACTCTCCCGTTAAAAAGTTAAACTATGGACCATGGCTCATGAACTGGCAGAGTCAACCCAAAAACTTTCTTGGTTCTTGTAAATAACCCTACCTACTTTCTTGTTACCCCCCACTGCTAGGACTGCAACGACTCTGGAGAGGTTAGTTGGAGGAAAGGCCTGCGGTAGAGTCGGCCGAGGCCCAGTCACTGACAAAACCGGTGGCTAACCTCCAGGCCAAGGGTTCCCGGACTTTCGAACTCTTGGGGTGGACTGGCGGGTGAGGGACTTTACCTGGACATTGGAAACGCCCCCAGGAACCCGAAACGGTGTGCACTTGGGATTAGCGGTGGCACCGAGGGTGGGTTCAGGTGTTTTGGGTGGCGGGTGAAAGGGAAGGAGATGTTTGTTTTGTTTATTGCAACGTTCAAGTGAAGTGCTTCCCGTATGGGATGAAACGTTTTAAACTGTTTTATACAGTTAGGTCCAGAAATATTTGGACAGTGACACAATTTTCGCGAGTTGGGCTCTGCATGCCACCACATTGGATTTGAAATGAAACCTCTACAACAGAATTCAAGTGCAGATTGTAACGTTTAATTTGAAGGTTTGAACAAAAATATCTGATAGAAATTGTAGGAATTGTACACATTTCTTTACAAACACTCCACATTTTAGGAGGTCAAAAGTAATTGGACAAATAAACCAAACCCAAACAAAATATTTTTATTTTCAATATTTTGTTGCAAATCCTTTGGAGGCAATCACTGCCTTAAGTCTGGAACCCATGGACATCACCAAAAGCTGGGTTTGCTCCTTATTAATGCTTTGCCAGGCCTTTACAGCCACAGCCTTCAGGTCTTGCTTGTTTGTGGGTCTTTCTGTCTTAAGTCTGGATTTGAGCAAGTGAAATGCATGCTCAATTGGGTTAAGATCTGGTGATTGACTTGGCCATTGCAGAATGTTCCACTTTTTTGCACTCATGAACTCCTGGGTAGCTTTGGCTGTATGCTTGGGGTCATTGTCCATCTGTACTATGAAGCGCCGTCCGATCAACTTTGCGGCATTTGGCTGAATCTGGGCTGAAAGTATATCCTGGTACACTTCAGAATTCATCCGGCTTCTCTTGTCTGCTGTTATGTCATCAATAAACACAAGTGACCCAGTGCCATTGAAAGCCATGCATGCCCATGCCATCACGTTGCCTCCATCATGTTTTACAGAGGATGTGATGTGCCTTGGATCATGTGCCGTTCCCTTTCTTCTCCAAACTTGTTTCTTCCCATCATTCTGGTACAGGTTGATCTTTGTCTCATCTGTCCATAGAATACTTTTCCAGAACTGAGCTGGCTTCATGAGGTGTTTTTCAGCAAATTTAACTCTGCCCTATCTATTTTTGGAATTGATGAATGGTTTGCATCTAGATGTGAACCCTTTGTATTTACTTTCATGGAGTCTTCTCTTTACTGTTGACTTAGAGACAGATACACCTACTTCACTGAGAGTGTTCTGGACTTCAGTTGATGTTGTGAACGGGTTCTTCTTCACCAAAGAAAATATGCGGCGATCATCCACCACTGTTGTCATCCGTGGACGCCCAGGCTTTTTTGAGTTCCCAAGCTCACCAGTCAATTCCTTTTTTCTCAAAATGTACCCGACTGTTGATTTTGCTACTCCAAGCATGTCTGCTATCTCTCTGATGGATTTTTTCTTTTTTTTCAGCCTCAGGATGTTCTGCTTCACCTCAATTGAGAGTTCCTTAGACCGCATGTTGTCTGGTCACAGCAACAGCTTCCAAATGCAAAACCACACACCTGTAATCAACCCCAGACCTTTTAACTACTTCATTGATTACAGGTTAACGAGGGAGACGCCTTCAGAGTTAATTTCAGCCCTTAGAGTCCCTTGTCCAATTACTTTTGGTCCCTTGAAAAAGAGGAGGCTATGCATTACAGAGCTATGATTCCTAAACCCTTTCTCCGATTTGGATGTGAAAACTCTCATATTGCAGCTGGGAGTGTGCAATTTCAGCCCATATTATATATAGAATTGTATTTCTGAACATGTTTTTGTAAACAGCTAAAATAACAAAACTTGTGTCACTGTCCAAATATTTCTGGACCTAACTGTATGTTTGTTACCCTTTTTCTAATTTCAGTTGCTGCAAAATAAACATTAGTGGCCGGACAGCCAGAGGATGGGCTGTATTCAACCAAGGGGGAGTGTGACGCCCTGGCAAAACCAGGTAGCCACAAAAGTTGTCCACCCTCCTTGTCACCACCAAATACTTACACCCAGGTACAACACACAGGCATTAAAGCCTAGCTATCCCCTCATGATAATAAGGACACACCAGTGGGCGGGATCAGGCTGATGAGAACACCCACCTAGGGGTCCTGAAGTGTAAGGGGCGGGAACACGGAAGATGAGTTTGGAGTTGAAGTTGAAGTGGAAGTGAAGTTGAAGTGTGGAGAGCTTACTGTAGTGTAGTCAGCGGTCATTGGCTAGGTGGCAGACGGTGAGCAGAGCCACAGGCGACGGAGATCCGGTCGCGGGAGACCTAAAGTGGACCGGGTCAGGGTTGTAGCTCACCGGTACCGACGGCGGGAATCCGGTCCGGAGGCGGTGCACAGACGGGGTGCCTGCACCCTAGGGCGAGGAAGGTTGCAAGCCCCTCTCCAATTAACCAGCCTGGGACAAGGTTCCAGACATTGTCCCAATTTACTGCCCAGATAGACCGAAATGGAAGCCCACTGCGGGGAATAGTGTGTCCGCCAAGAAACCACTGAAATCCCAAGGGTCAGCTTTCGCGGGCCACAGCTCCCAACACAAATAGAACCGGGAGTGGACTTCTCCATTTCATGCAAAGTCGTCCAACAGACAAGGAAACACAAAGTGCAGGAGGAAGGGATATCTGCTCCTCAACCTGGGTGCGGGACCCGAATGCACCCTCCAAAGGCAGCTGGCCTCTGGCAACTTGGTTTAGGACGAGCGGCCGTGCGAGCCCGGGTCCGGTCACCATTTGAGCCGCAGCAGTAACCCAGATCCGAGCAGCCCCCAGAAGCGGCGCCCCCGCCCGCAACATGTGTGTGTGTGTATTTTTACAAGTGTTCATCATTTCTGGGGTCCTGAAGAACTATCCCTCCTGCTATGTTGACTAGACTTTTGTATGGCTTTTGTGCGGTCGTTGTATGTCAGCATTGTATGTGGTCTGTAAATAAAACTTGTCTTGAAGGCCGATAAGAAGGCATTGTGCGGGTGTAATCTAGACTGCTGAGAAACATCACTTTCCTTCCCTTATTGTCATAATGTGTATTCACATGGAGCCCAGGGGTGTGGGAGAGGAGCAGGGCCTTGTCTTCGTTAGGACATAATTGGTTATATACAGTACATACATGCCAAGCTGAGGCATTTCCATTCTGATTGCCGGTGTCTGAGTTGTCAGGATGCGTATTCGGCAAGAATGCATACATCCTTTATGGTAGGACAATAAGGCATTGTTATTATAATGTGCAGCCCCAATCCCTAACTGTATTAAATACCTAAGATTACCAGTGATGTCACGGGACGGTATATCAGCAGTGAAATGCATTTCTCCATTGTGAGCTCCATCCATTCATTCTATGGCCTGCTCATCTCACAATGCGAGGTGCACATTTCGAATAATGGAGTCTTCTTGTTGAATGGAGATATCAGTCCATTAGACTTACAGTACATGCAAAAATAAGTGCCCCCGGTAATGTGATCCATCAACACCTTACACTACCTAGAATGTGATCCGTCAGCGCCTTACACTACCAGGAATGCGATCCATTATCCCATTACACCATCAAGAATGTGATCCATCCGTGCCTTAGACCACCTAGAATGTGATCCATCAGTTCCTTATTCCACCTAGTATGTGATCCATCAGTTCCTTATTCCACCTAGTATGTGATCTATCAGTGCCTTACACCACCTAGTATGTGATCTATCAGTGCCTTACACCACCTAGAATGTGATCCATCAGTATCTTACACTACCTAGAATGTGATCCATCAGTGCGTTAAGAAGGCTTTACACGCTGCGACATCGCTAGCCGATGCTGAGCGATGGCGAGCGTGATAGAACCTGCCCCATCGTTATGCCGAAATTTGGTGAGCGCTGCCGCAGCGAACATTATCGCTACGGCAGCGTCACACGCACTTACCTGGTCGTCGTCTGCGCTGTGACTGCGCCGAACAATCCCTCCCTCCAGGGGGAGGGACAATCGGCATCACAGTGACGTCACTAAGCGGCCGGCCAATCAAAGCGGAGGGGCGGAGATGAGCAGGACGAACATCCCGCCCGCCTCCTTCCTTCCTCATTGCTGGCGTGTGGCAGGTAAGGAGAGGTTACTCGTTCCTGTGGCGTCACACGTAGCGATATGTGCTGCCGCCGGGACGAGGATCAACTTTGCCCATGCGACAGCAGCGATATTTGAGAATGGACCCCCCATGTCAACGAGGAGCGATTTTGGACGTTTTTGCAACGATCCAAAATCGCTCCTAGGAGTCACACACAACGAGATTGTGACTCACCCACCCCAGGGCTATGGGACACCCGGTGCCGGGCCGGACTAGTCTGAGGGATGTCAGTGGTGGCGGGGCCCGACTCCGTGGCCCTGGTGGGTGTCAGTTTAATATGGCTGGTGACTTGGGAGCAATTAAAGTATTTGTTTCGTGACGCCACCTGTGGTCTGCGGCTATTAAGCCGCCGCTGCTGTGTGAGGCCTCCGGGGTGATGATACGGCAGCAATGGTGGTACTGCTCCCCACAGGTGGAGCGGAGCCCTGGGGACACTGTTAGTGCTCGTGAAAGTCTATGGTGTTGTGTGGCTAACACGGTGCAGGGCCGACAGGCAATGAAAGAACCAGGCACAAACAACAGTCTCTTTACCTTCTCCTCTTTTACTTTAGGAACAGTCCAATCCTGGGAGACCGTCACAGGTGGTGAAGGGGATCCGGTCGGCCTGGAAGTACTTGGGGTGATCTTTCTAGCCAGCTGAGTATGAGGCCTACTCCTGTTCCTTTCTTTACTACGATAGGACCCTGCTTCTCTGGATCCAGCAATGGCCCTCTTTGCTGCTGGGACCGGTGGTACGTCCCTTTCCCTCTGTGGTAGGCTGTGCAGGCCCTCTCTGGTGCTTCTCTGCTGGAGTCCACACCGGGCCTTAATGCTGCAGCTGTACCTTCGGGCTGTTTATGGGCCAGGTGCTTGCAGCTCTCCTGCCCTTCGGATTCTGCTACCAGGGAGTATTTTAAGCCCTGGTGGCCACAGACTCCGATGTCCGAGTCTCTTCTCTGCCTCTCTGCTACTCCTGCTTCCCTGGGCCAAGCTGTTCCAGCTCCAGGCCCCAGATCCACAGGACAGCACACTCTGCAACTGCTTCCTTTCACTTCTCTCTACAGACTGAACACTACTTCCTCCCTCAGGTCAGACTTAAGGAATGCTCCCTGGAATTCCAGGTTCAGAGCTCCCCCTGCTGGCCGGAGGGAGAACTGCGTTGGATGTTAAACTTGCTGGCCAATGGACCTCCCAATTACCTCCAGGCTCAGCATCAACCCTTTGGGAGGGCAATGCTGTTGTGGCGACCAGGTCCTGGGGCGCCACACTCCCACTTAGTTAAATTCAGTACTCCCGGACTGTAGAAAACAAAACAAGACATACATGTTACAACCTTAAACAACTATAAGAGTCCAGTGTGGCTCCCTGCCGGGTGTCCATTACACTGCTCCATGGGGGACCCGCCGCGATAAAACCCCCAACGTAGGCTCTGGGCGTGCGTCAGAGCATTGATGACCCCACTCTATGCACGCCGGACGGGTTTTTCTTCAGGGGTTGCTGAGCACACTGGTGCTAACTATGTACAGCTAGGTGTTGGCCACCCATAGTCCAGTGGCCCAATTGTCCATTTTCTCAACCAAAAAAAACACATTTTATACACAACATTACAGACATTTCACATAACTATTTACATTCTAATAAGTACTCTTTCTTTTTACTCTCTATACCTTGGAGGGGGCTGTCCCCGAGTGCTGCGTTGGGACCTGCGTAGCTCTGGTGTCTGCCCCTGACTACTTGGTGTGTCTTCTACCTCAGCACTACAGGCAGGCCTAACCCTGATAGGTATGCGTGATGATTGCCTACGTGGTCTGAGAGTCGCCAAGGGTATGACAGGTTCACCACTGACAGGGGGTTGATTCTCCTGTTCCACTGCTGGCGTGTCATCTCGTGTTGGAGCGGACGGTTCCTTAGGTGGATCTGGAACCTCTTCTGTTTCTGGCTCGACCAACTGCGGGAACGTCAACACTAGTACCACTATGGCATTGTTTATTCGGGTCCAAGTTTTGGGGAATTTTCAAAGGATTGTTTGGATCATCTCTTCCTCTTTTTCTGGACTTTGGGGACTTTCTTGTACTTCTACTTCTTTTTGGGTTCTGCACCGTTCGGGGCACGCTTTCAGGCGGTCTCGAGAAACTGCTTGATAGGTCTTGCCTTCATCTTTGCTTATGAGGCATACGTTACTATTGTCAAAGTTGGAGGGGATAATGGTGTAGGGTTCATTCTCCCACTGATCATCTAATTTATGCGCCTTCCGCTTTTTCTTGAGGACCTGTTCTCCAGGTGCTAAGGGAGTTGCTGGAGCTGTTTGATTGTAATGCTGCTCTTATCTCGTTCTTGCTTGGGACAGGCTCCTTTCTACGCATTCCTGGACCTTGCGGTACTGCTGTTGTCGCTCTGTATCCCAATCTTCTATCTCCTGAACCGCTTCATGTGACACAGTCCCCATCTCAAAGTCTACAGGTAACTTGCCAGGTCTTGCTCGCATCAGGTAAGCAGGGCTGCAGTTGGTCGAAATTACTGGGATATGGTTGTACAGGTCTACCAGATCTGGTAACTTCTCTGGCCATTGGTTTCTTTCTTCCAGAGGTAGAGTCTTGAGCATATCAATAACCACATGGTTCATCTTCTCGCACAATTCATTGGTTTGGGGGTGGTACGGTGTGGTTCTGATTTTCTTACAACCGTACATGTTACAGAACTCTTGGAACACTTCTGCCTCGAATGCAGGACCTTGATCAGTCAGTACCCTTTCAGGGTAACCGTGAGGTCGACAAAAGTATGCCTGAAATGCTCTAGCTGCTGTTCTGGCTGTCTGGTCCTTCACGGGCACTACTACCAGGAAACGAGAGTAATGGTCCACAATGGTGAGGGCGTACACATAGCCTGACCGGCTTGGTGTTAACTTCACGTGGTCCAGGGCCACCAACTCCAGGGGCTGCTTCGTGACAATTGGCTGTAGGGGAGACCTCTGGCTGGCATCATCTTTCCGCCTCAGGTTACACGGACCACAGTCTCGGCACCACTTCTCGACTGTCTTTCTCATGTGCACCCAGTAGAACCGATCACGGAGTAGGGTCTCCAACTTCTTCCACCCGAAGTGTCCTGCGTTATCATGATAAGCTGCTAGGACCATTGGAGCATCCCTCTGTGGGACCACTATCTGCCAGACGAGTTCATTCGTTCGCCAGTTGACATATCTCTTGCAGAGCTTGCCTTGGTATGTGAACAGTCGTCCCCTCTCCTTCCACAGCTGCTGGGCTTCTTCTGGAGCATTTGGGCCAAGATGGGTCTCAGCTTGTGCTAGCTTTTCTTTGACCAATCGCACGGCCGGGTCACCGTTCTGTGTCTCTTCCCAATTATGGTGGAGTAATGGGTTGACCGAGACCTCGTGCTGGCTCGAGCGCTTCACTCTTACAGCATGCTCACACTGGGAAACACCTTGGTGATGGAAAGCCGGTAACTCTATCTCTTCGAGTTCATCCAGGTCTTCTCCAGACTCGGGTAAGTGAGGCATTCTGGACAGCGCATCAGCATTGTTATTCTTCTTGCCAGCTCGGTACTTGATGGTAAAGTCAAAGTTAGACAGCCGGGCCATCCATCGCTGTTCCAACGCACCTAACTTGGCTGTTGCCAGATGTGTCAACGGATTGTTGTCCGTGAAGATGGTGAACTTGGCCGATGCCAGATAGTGCTTGAAGCGTTCAGTCACTGCCAAAACAATAGCGAGGAACTCTAGCTTGAAGGAACTGTAGTTTTCTGGGTTCCTTTCTGTGGGCCGAAGCTTCCTACTGGCGTAAGCTATCACCTTCTCTCTGCCTCCCTGCACCTGGGACAGAACTGCTCCCAGGCCCACGTTGCTGGCGTCTGTGTACAGTACAAACGGCTGGCTGTAGTCAGGGTAGGCCAGAATTTCTTCTCCCGTGAGAGCCCCTTTCAGCCGGACAAAGGATGTTTCTATTTGGCTGCTCCATTCAAATGGAGGGCTCTGCTTCTTAGCCTACTTTGGCTGGCCCACCAGGAGATCTTGAAGGGGCGCTGCTATCTTTGTGAAACCATCAATGAACCTTCGGTAGTAGCCCACCAGCCCAAGGAACTGGCGCACCTCCTTTACCTTGGTGGGTCTTGGCCAGTCCTTGATTACGGTGACTTTCTCCGGATTAGGTGCCACACCTTCTGCGCTGACCACATGACCCAGGTACTGTACCTTTGGCTTCAAGAGGTGACATTTGGACGGCTTTATCTTCAGGCCATATTCCGACAAGGACTCAAACACTTCTGCTAAGTGCCTCAGGTGGTCTTCATAAGTCTTGGAGCAGACTATGACGTCATCCAGGTACAACAGCACGGTTTCAAAGTTGTGGTGGCCCAAGCAGCACTCCATCAACCTTTGGAATGTCCCTGGGGCGTTGCAGAGCCCGAATGGCATACAGTTGAACTCGCAGAGGCCCATTGGCGTCGTGAATGCAGTCTTCTCCTTGTCCGCCTCTGCCACGGGAACCTGCCAATAGCCACTGGTGAGATCCAAGGTGGAGAAATAGTTAGCTGACATTAAGGCTGTTAGTGATTCCTCTATTCTGGGTAGTGGATAAGCATCTTTATGTGTAATGCGGTTAATTTGTCTGTAATCTACGCACATTCTCATTGTACCATCTTTTTTCTTTACAAGCACTAGTGGAGCTGCCCAAGGGCTACAGCTATCTCTGATAACCCCAGCCTCCTTCATTTCCCGTAACATTTCTTTGGCACGCTGATACTGTGCTGGGGGTACAGGGCGGTATCTCTCTTTAATGGGATGATGATCACCCGTGGGGATTTGATGTTTAACCCCTTTTACCTGCCCAAAATCTAGGGGGTGTTTGCTGAAGACCCGCTCGTACTCCTGTACCACCCGGCAAACCCCATGCTTTTGGTGTGAGGGGGTGGAGTCGGTGCCCACATGTAATTTTTGGCACCAGTCTTCCAGCTGCCCCTTGGAGCCATTGTCTTCCGCCTGGTCGGACGGGATCAAGGGTTCCACTGCTTTGATGGTATTGTTACTGACAGTGTACAGTTTTGCTACAGTGGCGTACCGGGGCAATTTGGCTTCCTCCTCCCCACAATTCAGGACACGGACGGGCACTCTCCCCTTGCGGACGTCTGCTACCCCTCTGGCTATCAGGACTCCAGGCCTACTGTCTGAATACACCGTTTCTACCAAGGCATGGTAATCCTGACCCTTGAGGCCTATTGCTGCCCGACACGATATCAACATTTCACTTCTTGGGGGTATTGCAATGGGGAGGGGGTCACTTACCCTCACACTGCCAATTTCTCCTCCGGCCAGCTCTACCTGCTGCCTCCTCATCAGGGCTCTGATCTCCCTCTGTAGGGCACGCTGCTGCCCGGAGCTGGCAGTTTCAGACGCCTGTTGCAACAAAATTATCACTTCGGCAATACAATTTTCTATCACATTTGTACCAATGGTTAGCAGTGGGTCAGATTCTTTGCGATCAATATCTACAATTATCATCCCCTGACATGGCAATTCTACCCGCCCCACTTTAATGGTTACTTCTTTATACCCAATTTGAGGTAAGGGCTGACCATTACTGGCCACAATTGTTAAATCATCATCTGGGCCATGGTCAATGTCTGAATCAGCCCAATATCTTTTGTACAGTTTCTGCAGGCGCACAGTACCCGGTGGGACCGGGCACGAAATCCTGTTCGTGATGCCAAAAGTTGACTCGCCCACCCCAGGGCTATGGGACACCCAGTGCCGGGCCGGACTAGTCCGGGGGACGTCAGTGGTGGCGGGGCCCGACTCCGTGGCCCTGGTGGGTGTCAGTTTAATATGGCTGGTGACTTGGGAGCAATTAAAAGTATTTGTTTCGTGACGCCACCTGTGGTCTGCGGCTATTAAGCCGCCGCTGCTGTGTGAGGCCTCCGGGGTGATGATATGGCAGCAATGGTGGTACTGCTCCCCACAGGTGGAGCGGAGCCCCGGGGACACTGTTAGTGCTCGTGAAAGTCTATAGTGTTGTGTGGCTAACACGGTGCAGGGCCGACAGGCAATGAAAGAACCAGGCACAAACAACAGTCTCTTTACCTTCTCCTCTTTTACTTTAGGAACAGTCCAATCCTGGGAGACTAACAGAGAGCAAAAGAGAAGGGTGTTTGATACTGCGCCAAAGGATCACAGGAACAGATGTTTAGATTAATGCATCTTTATTTCATCCAGGTCTACGCGTTTCCGGAGCCACTGCCCCCTTCCTCAGGACCGTCAGGAAAGACAAAACATCAAATCTGTCCTGGTGGACACCAGCATGCAGATAAATAGATAGTTCTTGTCTATTTATCTGCATGCTGGTGTCCACCAGGACAGATTTGATGTTTTGTCTTTCCTGACGGTCCTGAGGAAGGGGGCAGTGGCTCCGGAAACGCGTAGACCTGGATGAAATAAAGATGCATTAATCTAAACATCTGTTCCTGTGATCCTTTGGCGCAGTATCAAACACCCTTCTCTTTTGCTCTCTGTTATCTGCCAATTGGGTGGCTGCAGCCTTGGATCAGATTCTACATGCGAATACAGTTGTTGTGACTCTCACAACGACATCTGGTGAGTAGTTTCACCCTCCTCCCACCCCTTATATACTGGGGTAAGACCCTATATGCGCTTTTCTCTCCACAGATTTCTTATCTCAATCCTGGGAGACTGTCACAGGTGGTGAAGGGGATCCGGTCGGCCTGGAAGTACTTGGGGTGATCTTTCTGGCCAGCTGAGTATGAGGCCTACTCCTGTTCCTTTCTTTACTACGATAGGACCCTGCTTCTCTTGATCCAGAAATGGCCCTCTTTGCTGCTGGGACCGGTGGTACGTCCCTTTCCCTCTGTGGTAGGCTGCGCAGGCCCTCTCTGGTGCTTCTCTGCTGGAGTCCACACCGGGCCCTGATGCTGCAGCTGTACCTTCGGGCTGTTTATGGGCCAGGTGCTTGCAGCTCTCCTGCCCTTCGGATTCGGCTACCAGGGAGTATTTTAAGCCCTGGTGGCCACAGACTCCGATGTCCGAGTCTCTTCTCTGCCTCTCTGCTACTCCTGCTTCCCTGGGCCAAGCTGTTCCAGCTCCAGGCCCCAGATCCACAGGACAGCACACTCTGCGTCTGCTTCCTTTCACTTCTCTCTACAGACTGAACACTACTTCCTCCCTCAGGTCAGACTTAAGGAATGCTCCCTGGAATTCCAGGTTCAGAGCTCCCCCTGCTGGCCGGAGGGAGAACTGCATTGGATGTTAAACTTGCTGGCCAATGGTCCTCCCAATTACCTCCAGGCTCAGCATTAACCCTTTGGGAGGGCAATGCTGTTGTGGCGACCAGGTCCTGGGGCGCCACAATTGCTACAGCGGCCGGATGTGCGTCACAAAATCCGTGACCCCCAACGAGATCGCTGTAGCGATCTCGTAGCGTGTAAAGCCTGCTTTACACTACCTACTGTAGAATGTGATCCACCTAGAATGTGATCCATTAGCGCCTTACACCACTTAGAATGTGATCCATTAGCGCCTTACACCACCTAGAATGTGATCCATCAGTGCCTTACACCAGCTAGAATGTGATCCACCTAGAATGTGATCCATCAGTACCTTACACAACCTAGAATGTGATCCATCAACGCCTTCCACCACCTAGAATGTGATCCATCAGCACCTTACACCACCTACAATGGGATCCATCAGTGCCTTACACCACCTAGAATGTGATCCATCAACACCTTACACCATCTAGAATGTGATCTATCAGCGCTCTACACCAGTTACGAGTACTGAGCACCCGAGAATGGTAGTGCTTGCTCATCACTAGTTACGAGTATTAAGCACCCGAGCATGGTAGTGCTCGCTCATCAATAGTTACGAGTATTGAGCACCCGAGCATGGTAATGCTCACCCATCACTCGTTACGAGTACTGAGCACTTAAGCATGGTAGTGCTCACTCATCACAAGTTATGAGTACCGAGTACCCGAGCATGGTAGTGACCGCTCATCACTATTTACGAGTACAGAGCACCCGAGCATGGTAGTGCTCACTCATCACTAGTTACAAGTACTGAGCACCCGAGCATGGTAGTGCTCACTCATCACTAGTTACGAGTACTGAGCACCCAAGCATTGTAGTGCTCACTCATCACTAGTTACAAGTACTGCGCACCCGAGCATGTTAGTGCTCATGTACCGCCCCGCAAGCTCGGCTGCGACCGCCAAGCCGCTCGGATCCGTGCCCGTATGGTGGGTGGTGGCTTGAGCCTTTCATGGACCCGGGGGTCACATCACTCTGCAAGGGGGTTGGCGCTACACGCAGGGACTTGACGGGGAAGTTCCACGGCCGGGGCCGCAGTGGTTTGGTTTGGGATGTAAGTTCGTGACGCCACCCACAGGTTGAGGTGAATAGATGGACACCACCGCTGCCGTTAACTAGGCCTCCCGGGGACGGGGTTGCGCAGCTTGGTGTTGACCCCTCCGTGGGTAGAGGAGTGATGGTCCCAGTGGGAGGCGCCGAGGCGTGGGAGCGGGTGCAGGCATATGCTGAAGCGGTGCGGCGCGGTGCATGGCCCGAAGGCACTGGTGTACTTACTATGACACAATACACTGGAGTCTCTGGTAAACCAAACGGCATGATGAACGGGGCCTGCAGCTTCTCTCTGAGTGGGTTGGTGGTTTCCGCCTTTCTCCTGCACCTTTTATATGAACGTTTGACTCCTATGCCTAAGCAACAGTAGTCCGCTCCCCAGCTTGCTGGTTGTCGGAAGAGCCCTGCTTGCCCGCAGACGCTGGCCTTTTGGGTCTCTATGCCTTGGCGGTGGCTTTACCCTGTATCGTTGGGCTGTTGTCTTCTAACGGGTCTTGTGTGGGATAGGTCCTAAAGTCCAGTCCTCAATCAGTTGATTTGACTCGGCCCTGTCGGTTCGGGGCTTTGTACTGGGTCTGAGTACCCCTCCTCATGCTCCGGTTTCCAATCGGTTTCCCGGTTCGGTACCGGCGGGCCACCGCCCGACCCCGGTCCCTTCGGTTCCACTGGCTGTAATCCCAGCTCCTGCAGGCGGCCACCACCGTCTGCCTCCTTGCCAAAGGTGACTGGGCTCCGTCCCAGCCACCGGAGTAGACTCTTGGCAGGCCTGGTCACAGGTCTGCCCTTGAACTCGTCCTCCCTCCTTCACGGTCAAGGCTACTCTCTAGACTGCTCTACAACTTCTGTGTCTTTTCCCGCCTCCAGGCTTGTGAACTCCTCGGTGGGCGGAGCCAAATGCCTGGCTCCACCTCCGTGGTGTGGACATCATACCTGGAGGGTGGTGACAAGGGTTTCTTGGTTGGCTGCTGTCACCTACTCGGGGAGGGGGTGATGTGTGTTTGTGACTACCTGGGACGACCTGACTAGTCCAGGGCGTCACATTCCCCCTTGGTTTAATGCAGACCGTCCACGGGCTGCCCATCCATCACCGGTTTATTTTTGTTTTTCTGAAAGACAAAGAACAGGAACACAGTACAAGTATACTAACGGTTGTACAAACTTCAAATGTTAACTTTTCAGATCTTCCCTTACGGGAGGCACATGCTTGAATGGTACGAATACAAAAACAAAACATTTTTATTAATACGGGAAATGGGACCGGGTCCTTCAGTCACCCACCCACACAACCTGAACCTTGATGCTGCCCCTAAGAAGTGGGCAGCACCCCTTTTCCCCAGTCCAGGAACGGGCCCAGGTGTTTTCCAACGGGACGGGTGCAGGTTTCACAACTGCCTGTCTTTTCAGAGGCCCCACGTCCAAGGGGACCCCTGACTCGGAGGATGGCCACCGGTTGTGGTGGTGGCGGGCCTCGGCCATCTATTTCCTGCAGGCCCATCTTCCAGTCTGCCTCTCCAGAGGCTGTGAAACCAGAAGGCCGGTTAAGGGAAGGTGTTATTTACAAGCCCAATAGTTTTTGGGTGGCCTGCCAGTTCTCGGCCTTGTCTTTATGTAAATGGGAGCAAAATCAAAGTCCCAACGGGGACGGGCAGTATGGTCCCAATGGGGACTGTTCACTTTGGCAGCCGGGTTACGCTGCCTTTACTCTTGGTCTTCATCTTCTTCTGGTCGGGGGCGAGGGATTTCATCCTCTGAGGCAGACTCTATCTCGCCCTCGTACAGCTCCAGCACACAGCAGGCGCGGCGGGAGAGGGCCATCTGGTACCCGTTGCCTCCGCACCGTGGGATGTACATGGCCTCCATGTCGATTAGGCTGGGGGTCTCCTCACCTTACCAAAACCGGCTCCGTGTCGGGCCCCGATTCACTGCTATCCGACTCTTCGGGACTGGCGTCGGGATCCTGCAGGCCGGGTTCCACCCCCTTTTCAGCTGCGGGCCGCTCACCGCCAGATGTCGCACCAGGGGCCGCTGCCGGCACCTCCGGGTCTGCTGCTCCTTCAGCCCCCGCGGGCACTGCCATGCCCTCTTCTGGGCCAACGGTCTTAGTGGTATCTGAATTCTCTCGGGCCAGGGCCGCGGACTCCGCTGCCGGTGGAGGTGGCCGCTGGCCGGGCGGGGAAGCAACGGCAGCCGGCACGGGCAGCGGGTAAGGCCATATAGGGGCCAGGGGCAGACCGGGTCCCTCAGCCGCAGTGGCCGGTCCCTCTGGGACATAGTGGCGTGGGTCACCTACCAGCTCCGCAAAGATGGTCTACAACTTCTGTGTCTTTTCCTGCCTCCAGGCCTGTGAACTCCTTGGTGGGCGGAGCCAACTTCCTGGCTCTGCCCCCCTGGTGTGGACATCAAACCTGGAGTGTGGTGACAAGGGTTTCTTGGTTGGCTGCTGTCAGCTACTCGGGGAGGGGGTGATGTGTGTGTGTGACTACCTGGGACGACCTGACTAGTCCAGGGCGTCACACTCACTCATCACTAGATACGAGTACTGAGCACCCGAGCATGGTAGTGCCCGCTCATCACTAGTTGCGTGTACTGAGCACCTGAGCATGATAGTGCCCGCTCATCACTAGTTACGAGTACTGAGCACCAGAGCATGGTAGTGCCGTTCATCACTAGTTACAAATACCGAGCACCTGAGCATGGTAGTGCCGTTCATCACTAGTTACAAATACCGAGCACCTGAGCTTAGTAGTGCTCACTCATCACTACTGTAGTTATAGGTTTGGCCAGAGTAGAGCCTATCACCAAAATACATCTCTTGACCTGGAGGACCATAGCCAGCCTATTGATTTATATGGTAAATGTGCCATGCTTAAGTACCCCAGTGGTGGCGCTGCAGAGAATTTGAACACTTGGTTCTATAGCAGATCACCAGCAATGTTTGTTGGGGGACCTTATGGGAATTGTGCAAAGTAGCCATGCCCTTTAAGTGTCCCTCTTAGACCATATGAAAGTTTAGTATATTAGGTACGAATAAAAGTCCTTGGATGATCACAAAATCCTCATTTTCCATTCACTGTAAGATTATGTTCACACTGTTTTTTTCTGGCAGTCAAAAACAAATTTTTCATAGGAGAACCTCTTCAAAAAACACTTGTTTTTTTTTCTCCTGAAATCGTTTACTGAAGGATTTTCAAGAGTGTTTTCTGATAACGTCTTTTAGGGCGTTTTTTAGAGAGTCAATTTTATTTTTTGCATTATTTTACGCATTTTTGGGGGCCATTTTTTCAAATTTTTTTTCTATTTACATCTATTAGACAATGAATAAAATACTAGTTTTATTTAAAGGGAACCTGTCATCACATTTGGCCCCTATAAGCTGCGGCCACCACCAGTGCTGCGGCCACCACCAGTGGGCTCTTATATACAGCATTCTAACATGCTGTATATAAGAGCCCAGGCCGCTGTGTAGAATGTAAAAATCACTTTATAATACTCACCTAAACGGTTGGTATGGTGCAGATGGGTTCGGATGGGTGTATCTGTTCTCCAGGTGCGGTGCCTCCTCTTTCGGCCATCTTTATCCTCCTTCTTCTGAAATCTGGGTGCATGACACGTCCTACGTCATCCACACACGCCGGCATTGAGGTCCCACGCAGGCGCACTGTGATCTGCCCTGAGCAGGACAGATCAAAGTATTGTAGTGCGCATGCGCAGGACCTCAATGCCGGCTAGTGTGGATGACGTAGGACACGTCATGCACCCGGCTTCAGAAGGAGAAGGACAAAGATGGCCGAAAGAGGAGGCACCGGTACTGGAGAACGGAGACACCCATCTGACCCGTCTGTACCGTATTATAAAGGGATTTTTTTCGTTGTACACAGTGGTCTCGGCTCTTATATACAGCATGTTAGAATGTGTATATAAGAGCCCACTGGTGGTGGCCGCAGCTTATAGGCCCCAAATGTGGTGACAGGTTCCCTTTAAAGACCTCCAGGAATCTTCCGGGTGGTTTTTTTTAACCCTTCCCATTCACTTCTACTGTACAGTATGGAGCGGCATCATAACGGGAATACTCCTGAAGGATGATCGGCTCACTTTTTGGCTTTTTTGGAAACCCGAAGTGGATAAAGACTTTTCTCAAAAGCCATAAATGTGTGAAGAACAACTTTTTGGGGCGCGGACCTGAAAAAAAATGTAGTGTGAACATTACCCTAATACATCGCCACCTCGATAATTCCTCCTTAGGAAAAAAAAAAAGCAAGTGTCAATTATTTTCTTCCGAAACGCCACGGAATAATTGAGGTTGAAGGTTTTCATTTTGCAAGTTTTTCTAAAAACCATAAGAATTGGAGATGTGAGTTCAGCTCCCCGCGGTGATATAATAATTAAAACCAACAGTTTAATTATTCACCCGATGTATCTCCGAAAAACAGATGTTCGGTTCTCTGCAGTCTACACAATGGGGTGACAGTGGAATATTCCGGCACTTCTATAGCTCCGGACAAAGTCCCATCAAATCTTCCCGTCCTTTCCCAGCTCTGAGTTGTCTGCTCACCGCGGTCACGCCAGATTATGTCACTGTGGCTTAAAATATAGCCGGAGAACAATGGGCAGCGGCTATTGTCGGGGCCGTCTTGACTGACAACTTGTTGCCATGAGATATAAAGGAATTAATGCGAACTAAGACCCTCGTTTTCCTTCTTCCACATAAATTAGGATTGGCCATAATTAAGGCCACATGGCTCCATGTATACATGTATACTCGGTATAAATAGATATATCCGGGACATTAGTGCTTTCGCTGATTTTAGCGCTCAATATGTTTTGACTTTATTATATACATTCTGCTAACGGAACTTTTTCAGTCCATATGTTCCCGATTTATTCCCCTTCCTGAACACCATCCCTAATGGCGATCACATCAAAGTATACCTGAGGGCATTCATGAGGTCAGGCCCAACCGCAAATACTCTCCAGCTCGTACTACAAACAGAAATGTGCAACGGTGGATGGAAAATGGGGCCCGCGACGACCAGCAAAGAGCCGCCCTCAGCACTGGCGGAAGAAAAGCTGCATAGAGGTAACATAATACCGCCTAAATAATACTACCCAAAGTAATGCCCAAATAATTCTATTCACAATAATCAAAGTAAAACATATTTTTTTCAAATAATACTGCCATACTGTACTATCTATGAATAGCGCTCCTATACAGAGATAAGGAACACATACTGTATTGTGGCATATGTAGCACATCATGGAAGATTCCTATATAGCTAAGCCACACTCCTAACATTGTCCTGACATTTTTGTGTGTCCACATAGAAATAGTGCCCCTAATGAAGTCCCTTCATGTTACCAAACAGATTGCTACCCCTTTCCCTTTTATCACCACCACACAGTATTTCCCTCCCACAATGCCTCTATACATAGTGTCATGTCCTCATAGTGTCCCTCCCACACAATATCATGTCCCCACAGCATGTTGCACCCTAATATCTATTATGATGTCTCCACAGTGCCCCCTACACATTATTATGATGCCTTTACAGAGCATTCTCACACAGTATGATACTCTTACAATGCCCCCTCACAGTATGATGCCCCCCAGTGCCCCACAAAGTATGACCTCCCCATAGTACCCCTCACACAGTATGATATCCCCACACTGCCCCCACACATTATGATGCATCCTCACACAGTATGATTCTCTTACAATGCCCCCTCACAGTATGATACCGTCACAGTGGCCAACGAAGTATACAGTAATGGTCCCACAGTGATCCACAAAGTATGATGTCCCCATAGTACCCTTCACACAGTATGATATCGCCACACTGTCCCCCACACGTTATGATGCATCCTTACATAGTATGATACTCTTACAATGCCCCCTCACAGTATGATGCCTTCACAGTGCCCAATAAAGTATAATGTTCCCACAGTGCCCCACAAAGTATGATGTCCACAAAGTGCCTCACACACAGTATGATGTCCCCACACTACCCACATGCATGGTATGATGCCCTCTACACATTATGATACTATGATGCTGTCGCGGGCGGAGGAGGGGACGCTGCGCTCTCCCACTGCTCGGGTCCGGCTGCTGCTGCTCGGCGGTGGCTCGAGCGGTGGGCCGGATCCCGGGGACTCGAGCAGCGTTCCTCGCCCGTGAGTGAAAAGGGGTAGGGATTGATTGGATGGTGGATTTGAGTATTGTCCGTGACGCTACCCACGGTTGTGGTGATATTGGTGACACCACCGCTGCTCTGGACGGGGATCCCGGGAGCGGTGACAGGGAGCAGCTTTGTTGTTAGTTCTCCCCTCCGTGGATAGGGGGTTGGTTGTCCCGGGGCCCGGTGATGGGGAAGGGATGGATGGCAGGTGAGTTACGGGGCATGGTGAGGTGCTGGGTCGCAGGGGCAGCGCTGTGACGCACGGCACAGTGGTACTCACTCAGCCAATGATGAAGACACAGTTCTCGGTAAAACACACGGCTGGATGGACGGGTCCCACTGACGGCTGCGGTGGTTTCTGCTCCCGGCAGGTTGATGGTGACTGCCTTTCCCTGCACCTATGTACGGTAGATGGTTACGATGGGTTCCCACCGGTAACCCGCTCCCCAGCTTGGATATGGGCTGGAGGAGCCCCTTTTTGCCCGCAGGCTCTGGCCCTGGAAAACGGTTGCCTTGGCGGTGGCGGTGTCTCCCTCTCACGGATGGGCGGTTGCCTTTTGTCGGGACTTGGCTGCTGGAGAACCCAGGAGGTTCCCTTCGCTGACGGATTCGACAAATTCACGGCGACTCCTAGCCTTGTCAGGGTCCGTAAACCCCTGCCAGATGGTGCTGGCTTCTCTTTGTGTACCGGTCCGGTACCGCCGGTCCACCGCCCGTCCACGGTCCTTATGGTAGACTCCAATCGGTCACTCCTGCAGACGGTCACCACCGTCTGCCAACCTTGCTGTACCACCCGGGCCACACACCCGGACGCTGTCAGTTAGTTGCTCCACTACCACTTTCCTTCCTTCCACTTTCACCTCCAAAGCTAATCTGTCTGTTTTTCCCGCCTCCAGGACTGTGAACTCCTCGGTGGGCGGGGCCAACTGCCTGGCCCACCCCCTGGTGTGGACATCAGCCCCTGGAGGAAGGCGACAAGGGTTTTGTGTTTGACTTCGGTGTGCCTGACCGGGAGTGTGGGGTGTGTGGGTGTTGTGCTCTGTGGCCCCTGGCTTGTCCAGGGCGCCACATTACCCCTTAGTTAAATGTAGACCGTCCGCGGGCTGCCCGTCCATCACCGGTTTTATTTTCACAACTGAAAAATAGAAAAGGTAAAACGGTAACACATTACAATTATATTAACATCTTCCCACATCGGGAGGTACTCTTACTTAAACGTTATGGTTACGGCTTCCGCTCTCCCACCCAAGCAACCTGGCCCTGATGCTGCTCCTAAGCAACAGGCAGCACCCCTTGACCCCAGTCCAGCACAAGTTGCCCGAGCGGGTTCTGTCCTTTTCAGGGGACCCACGTCCATGGGGAACCCCTAAAACCCCCAGAGGATTGCCACCGGTTGCTGTGGTGGCTGGGCCCCAGCCTGCTCCACTGCGGGCCCTTCCTCCAATCTGCCTCTCCGGAGGCGGTCACGGTAAAAGCTACAACAACAATATTTACATGCCACAAGTTTGTGGTTGCCCTGCTAGTTCTAGGGCCTGTTCATAAGGAGTCCCTTATGCAACTCTTGTAGACAGTCCCCACGGGGACAACGGTGCCGGCAACGACCGGTTTCAATCAAGCTGTAAATCAGGTGACTTCATCGGTAGATTATTCACTTATCATTCTTTTTAACTTTAAACAGTACTCTTGTGGTCCCAACGGGGGACAATTGCAACGGTACTCCGCTGCCATCACTCCGACTCTTCTGATGAGGCGGCCCCATCCTCCGCCACCAGCATATCAAACATGCAGTGACATGCCTGCTGTGACAGGGGTGCCCGGTATCCGCTCCCACCATTGCGCGCGGTGTAATAAACTACCGGCTCTCCCACGTAGCGGAGACGTTCACTTGTCTCCTCACTTTCAAGGGTGGGCTCAGCACCGGAGCTGGATTCACTGCAGTCACTCTCACTTGTCTCTGCGTCAGGCGGGTTGCCGCCAGCTGCCGCAGCCTCCCGGCTCCCAGTATCCAGCACATCAGACTCTTCTGCGGTAGTGTGGGGCAGTAGGTCGGGTGGGTTCACGTTGAGGCGCCCCATAAGTAAGGGTAAGGGCGACGCGTGAGTCAAGACTGGGCCGGGCCCCTCAGCCGCAGTGGCCGGTCTTGTTAGGACATAGGGACGTGGGTCACCTGTTGGCTCCGTCACATCTATTCCCATCCCGTACATCGGGGCAGTCGCAATCAGCATCTCCACCTCATTGGTCCACTGCTCCATCATAAGGCATATCTGGTTCTGCTGGCGTTGGTTAAACTCAATTATTCTGGCCTTCATCCACTCCACTGTCCCGGGCTCGGGCACAGCGCCTGGTGCCATCCTGGCCGGGGCCTCCGATACGTCTTCACAAAGGGGCTGCGATCCTGGCGGTTCCCACAGGGGTGATTCAGGCCGGCTCCGCGTGTCTGCAGCCAGTCGGTCTGCCGAGGCGGATTGGCAGTGTATCGCTATCGGTTGAATAGGTAGCGGGCCTAGTGGCGGGGCGGCAGCAGCTAGCACGGGTAGTGGGGGAGGAGGCAGGGCGAGCGGGGATGGACCGGGTCCCTCGGCCGCGATGACCGACCCGCTAGGGGTACAGGGGCGTGGGTCACTCACCCTCCCTTCCAAATCCACTTCCACCTCACGTCTCCGCATAGCCGCCACCACGTCCGCCATGTCGGTCTCCCACTCCTCCAGAAGGAGCTGCATGTGGGCTTGCAGACGGTTGTTCATCCGGGCGGTCCGGTCTCTCAGCCACATCGCCGTGCCGGGTGCGGGGGCGTCCTCATTGGTGGTCGGACTGTGCATTTTGGCAATAAAGTCTTCCAGGAACCCAGTATCGCTGCAGAGTCCTGGCATCTCTGCTTTTATAGCCGCGCTCACATGCGACCAGTCGCCATTTCATCCCCCTTAGTCTTTTTCCGGCTCCTCCTCTACAGGGGTGGGGTTTTGGCCTTCGCGCCTCCACTACTCGAGGAGACGCTCGAGCGGGAATTCTTCGCGCCCAAGATGGCGGCTTCACAAATTTTCCGGCCGGACACCTCAGGCGGTAACAAGGCGCACCTCTACCAGACGGCAGAGCGGTAAGATCCTGTTCGTGACGCCAAGTTGTCGCGGGCGGAGGAGGGGACGCTGCGCTCTCCCACTGCTTGGGTCCGGCTGCTGCTGGGCGGTGGCTCGAGTGGTGGGCCGGATCCCGGGGACTCGAGCGGCGTTCCTCGCCCGTGAGTGAAAAGGGGTAGGGATTGATTGGATGGTGGATTTGAGTATTGTCCGTGACGCCACCCACGGTTGTGGTGATATTGGTGACACCACCGCTGCTCTGGACGTGGATCCCGGGAGCGGTGACAGGGAGCAGCTTTGTTTTTAGTTCTCCCCTCCGTGGGTAGAGGGTTGGTTGTCCCGGGGCCCGGTGATGGGGAAGGGATAGATGGCAGGCAGGTTACGGGGCCTGGTGAGGTGCAGGGTCGCAGGGGCAGCGCTGTGACGCACGGCACGGTGGTACTCACTCAGCCAATGATGAAGACACAGTTCTCGGTAAAACACACGGCTGGATGGACGGGTCCCACTGACGGCTGCGGTGGTTTCTGCTTCCGGCAGGTTGATGGTGACTGCCTTTCCCTTCACCTATGTACGGTAGATGGTTACGATGGGTTCCCACTGGTAACCCGCTCCCCAGCTTGGATATGGGCTGGAGGAGCCCCTTTTTGCCCGCAGGCTCTGGCCCTGGAAAACGGTTGCCTTGGCGGTGGCGGTGTCTCCCTCTCACGGATGGGCAGTTGCCTTTTGTCGGGACTTGGCTGCTGGGGAACCCAGGAGGTTCCCTTCGCTGACGGATTCGACAAATTCACGGCGACTCCTAGCCTTGTCAGGGTCCGTAAACCCCTGCCAGATGGTGCTGACTTCTCTTTGTGTACCGGTCCGGTACCGCCGGGCCACCGCCCATCCACGGTCCTTACAGTAGACTCCAATTGGTTACTCCTGCAGACGGTCACCACCGTCTGCCAACCTTGCTGTACCACCCGGGCCACACACCCGGACGCTGTCAGTTAGTTGCTCCACTACCACTTTCCTTCCTTCCACTTTCACCTCCAAAACTAATCTGTCTGTTTTTCCCGCCTCCAGGACTGTGAACTCCTTGGTGGGCGGGGCCAACTGCCTGGCCCACCCCCCTGGTGTGGACATCAGCCCCTGGAGGAAGGCGACAAGGGTTTTGTGTTTGACTTTGGTGTGCCTGACCGGGAGTGTGGGGTGTGTGGGTGTTGTGCTCTGTGGCCCCTGGCTTGTCCAGGGCGCCACATTCCCCCTTAGTTAAATGCAGACCGTCCGCGGGCTGCCCGTCCATCACCGGTTTTATTTTCACAACTGAAAAATAGAAAAGGTAAAACGGTTACACATTACAATTATATTAACATCTTCACACATCGGGAGGTACTCTTACTTAAACGTTATGGTTACGGCTTCCGCTCTCTCCCACCCAAGCAACCTGGCCCTGATGCTGCCCCTAAGCAACAGGCAGCACCCCTTGACCCCAGCACAAGTTGCCCGAGCGGGTTCTGTCCTTTTCAGGGGACCCACGTCCATGGGGAACCCCTGAAACCCCTAGAGGATTGCCACCGGTTGCGGTGGTGGCTGGGCCCCAGCCTGCTCCACTGCGGGCCCTTCCTCCAATCTTCCTCTCCGGAGGCGGTCACGGTAAAAGCCACAACAACATTATTTACATGCCACAAGTTTGTAGTTGCCCTGCTAGTTCTCGGGCCTGTTCATAAGGAGTCCCTTATGCAACTCTTGTAGACAGTCCCCACGGGGACAACGGTGCCGGCAACGACTGGTTTCAATCAAGCTATAAATCAGGTGACTTCATCGGTAGATTATTCACTTATCATTCTTTTTAACTTTAAACAGTACTCTTGTGGTCCCAACGGGGGACAATTGCAACGGTACTCCGCTGCCATCACTCCGACTCTTCTGATGAGGCGGCCCCATCCTCCGCCACCAGCATATCAAACATGCAGTGACATGCCTGCTGTGACAGGGGTGCCCGGTATCCGCTCCCACCATTGCGCGCGGTGTAATAAACTACCGGTTCTCCCACGTAGCGGAGACGTTCACTTGTCTCCTCACTTTCAAGGGTGGGCTCAGCACCGGAGCTGGAGTCACTGGAGTCACTCTCACTTGTCTGTGCGTCAGGCGGGTTGCCGCCAGCTGCCGCAGCCTCCCGGCTCCCAGTATCCAGCACATCAGACTCTTCTGCAGTAGTGTGGGGCAGTAGGTCAGGTGGGTTCACGTTGAGGCGCCCCATAAGTAAGGGTAAGGGCGACGCGTGAGTCAAGACTGGGCCGAGCCCCTCAGCCGCAGTGGCCGGTCTTGTTAGGACATAGGGACGTGGGTCACCTGTTGGCTCCGTCACATCTATTCCCATCCCGTACATCGGGGCAGTCGCAATCACCATCTCCACCTCATTGGTCCACTGCTCCATCATAAGGCATATCTGGTTCTGCTGGCGTTGGTTAAACTCAATTATTCTGGCCTTCATCCACTCCACTGTCCCCGGCTCGGGCACAGCGCCTGGTGCCATCCTGGCCGGGGCCTCCGATACGTCTTCACAAAGGGGCTGCGATCCTGGCGGTTCCCACAGGGGTGATTCAGGCCGGCTCCGCGTGTCTGCAGCCAGTCGGTCCACCGAGGCGGATTGGCAGTGTATCGCTATCGGTTGAATAGGTAGCGGGCCTAGTGGCGGGGCGGCAGCAGCTAGCACGGGTAGTGGGGGAGGAGGCAGGGTGAGCGGGGATAGACCGGGTCCCTCGGCCGCGATGACCGACCCGCTAGGGGTCCAGGGGCGTGGGCCACTCACCCTCCCTTCCAAATCCTCTTCCACCTCACGTCTCCGCATAGCCGCCACCACGTCCGCCATGTCGGTCTCCCACTCCTCCAGGAGGAGCTGCATGTGGGCTTGCAGAAGGTTGTTCAGCGGGGCGGTCCGGTCTCTCAGCCACATCACCGGGCCGGGCGCGGGGGCGTCCTCATTGGTGGTCGGACTGTGCATTTTGGCAATAAAGTCTTCCAGGAACCCAGTATCGCTGCAGAGTCCTGGCGTCTCTGCTTTTATAGCCGCGCTCACATGCAACCAGTCGCCATTTCGTCCCCCTTAGTCTTTTTCCGGCTCCTCCTCTACAGGGGTGGGGTTTTGGCCTTCGCGCCTCCACTACTCGAGGAGACGCTCGAGCGGGAATTCTTCGCGCCCAAGATGGCGGCTTCACAAATTTTCCGGCCGTACACCTCCGGCGGTAACAAGGCGTACAAGGGTAATAAGATCCTGTTCGTGACGCCAAGTTGTTGCGGGCGGAGGAGGGGACGCTGCACTCTCCCACTGCTTGGGTCTGGCTGCTGCTGCTGCTCGGCGGTGGCTCGAGCGGTGGGCCGGATCCCGGGGACTCAAGCAGTGTTCCTCGCCCGTGAGTGAAAAGGGGTAGGGATTGATTGGATGGTGGATTTGAGTATTGTCCGTGACGCCACCCACGGTTGTGGTGATATTGGTGACACCACCGCTTCTCTGGACGGGGATCCCGGGAGCGGTGACAGGGAGCAGCTTTGTTGTTAGTTCTCCCCTCCGTGGGTAGGGGGTTGGTTGTCCCGGGGCCCGGTGATGGGGAAGGGATGGATGGCAGGCGGGTTACGGGGGCCTGGTGAGGTGCAGGGTCGCAGGGGCAGCGCTGTGACGCACGGCACGGTGGTACTCACTCAGCCAATGATGAAGACACAGTTCTCGGTAAAACACACGGCTGGATGGACGGGTCCCACTGACGGCTGCGGTGGTTTCTGCTCCCGGCAGGTTGATGGTGACTGCCTTTCCCTGCACATATGTACGGTAGATGGTTACGATGGGTTCCCACCGGTAACCCGCTCCCGAGCTTGGATATGGGCTGGAGGAGCCCCTTTTTGCCCGCAGGCTCTGGCCCTGGAAAACGGTTGCCTTGGCGGTGGCGGTGTCTCCCTCTCACGGTTGGGCGGTTGCCTTTTGTCGGGACTTGGCTGCTGGGGAACCCAGGAGGTTCCCTTCGCTGACGGATTCGACAAATTCACGGCGACTCCTAGCCTTGTCAGGGTCCGTAAACCCCTGCCAGATGGTGCTGACTTCTCTTTGTGTACCGGTCCAGTACCGCCGGGCCACCGCCTGTCCACGGTCCTTACGGTAAACTCCAATCGGTCACTCCTGCAGACGGTCACCACCGTCTGCCAACCTTGCTGTACCACCCGGGCCACACACCCGGACGCTGTCAGTTAGTTGCTCCACTACCACTTTCCTTCCTTCCACTTTCACCTCCAAAACTAATCTGTCTGTTTTTCCCGCCTCCAGGACTGTGAACTCCTCGGTGGGCGGGGCCAACCGCCTGGCCCACCCCTCTGGTGTGGACATCAGCCCCTGGAGGAAGGCAACAAGGGTTTTGTGTTTGACTTCGGTGTGCCTGACCGGGAGTGTGGGATGTGTGGGTGTTGTGCTCTGTGGCACCTGGCTTGTCCAGGGCGCCACAATGCCTTCACAGTGTCTCCACACATATTATGATGCCCTCGCAGAGCATCCTCACACAGTATGAAACTCTTACAATTTCCCCTCACAGTATGATGCCCCCAAAGTGCCCCACAAACTATGATGTCCCCACAGTGCCCCTCATACATTATGATGTCTCTACACTGCCTAACACACATTATGATGCCCTCACAGGGCATCCTCACACAATATCATATTCTTACAATGTCTCCTCACAGCATAATGCCCCGACAGTGCCCCACAAAGTATAATCTCCTCACAGTGGTCCACACACAGTATTATGTCCCCACAGTGCCCCACACACAGTATAATGTCTTTAGAGAGTCACAAAACACAGTATGATGCCTCCGCAGTGCACCTACACCTTATGATGCCCTCACTGCCTTCACACAGTAAGATGCTCCCACAAAACTACCACACAGGGTGGTGATGCCCCCACACAATTTGGTGCCCCGACAATCACAGTGCTCCAACAGACTACCACACACTTGGTATGATGCCACCTCAGTGCCGCCACACACCGCATGATGTCGTCATAGTGTCACCACATACAGTATAATGGCTCCACATAATGATAGCATCTATTTCTGTAAAGAGCATCTTTCAGTAGGATGTAACCTCCTCAGCCATCTAGATGACAGAGAATAGTAGTGGAACGGGGCTTTTAAAAACCGCGCCAAAGATCCCAGATGTAATCTTGAATTAATGTATTCTTTATTTTGGCATAGGTCTACGCGTTTCAGGAGGCTCTGCTCCCTTCCTCAGGACCAGCAAGCACAAGATACATCAAATCTGCAGACACATACGTGTACAAACCATATATACCTGGTGAAACTTCAAAGAACCGCCCTCAAAAAGAAAAAAACCGGCGGGAAAACACTTCCATAGCTGTATAATATGACGTAGTACAATGAAAAACCAAAGAACTTAAACTGTGTCCATTGAAACAGTATCCATGCCATTAAAAATAAATGAACATCGCAATCAATAAAATTTAAAAATAAATTTCATAAAAACAAATAATTGTGTCATTATTGAGTAAAATTAGACCAACATAGATGTGTATATATCAAGGGTTGTCTAAGAAGCCATCACCGCGGAGGGAAGGTATAGAACCCACGCCACCTACCCACGTTACCTTCCCTCCGCGGTGATGGCTTCTTAGACATCCCTTGATATATACACATCTATGTTGGTCTAATTTTACTCAATAATGACACAATTATTTGTTTTTATGAAATTTATTTTTAAATTATATTGATTGCGATGTTCATTTATTTTTAATGGCATGGATACTGTTTCAATGGACACAGTTTAAGTTCTTTGGTTTTTCATTGTACTACGTCATATTATACAGCTATGGAAGTGTTTTCCCGCCGGTTTTTTTCTTTTTGAGGGCGGTTCTATGAAGTTTCACCAGGTATATATGGTTTGTACACGTATGTGTCTGCAGATTTGATGTATCTTGTGCTTGCTGGTCCTGAGGAAGGGAGCTGAGCCTCCTGAAACGCGTAGACCTATGCCAAAATAAAGAATACATTAATTCAAGATTACATCTGGGATCTTTGGCGCGGTTTTTAAAAGCCCCGTTCCACTACTATTCTCTGTTATCTGCCGCTTGGGGTACTGCTGCCTTGGTCCAAATACATGCTGCTACAGGAGTTGTGCCTGTCACAACCCTGATCGGTGAGTAGGACTACTCTTCCTTTACCCCCTGTTTGTCAGGGTAAGACCCTATGCGCTTTTTATCCACAGGTTCTTTCTTTATCTCAGCCATCTAGATGAGCATGTATAGTACATCACAAGAATGAGTACACCCATCACATTTAAAAATAAAAAAAATATGTTTGTATCTTTTCATGAGACAGCACTGAAGATCTGACCCTGTGATACAATGTACAGTGTCAGTGTGCAGCTTGTATTTGGTGTTCTCTAAATAACTCAACACAGCCATTAATGTCTAAACTGCTGGCAACAAAAGTGAGTACACCCCTAAGTGAAAATAGCCAAATTGCGCTCAATTAGCCATTTTCCGTCCCCGGTTTCATGTGACGCGTTAGTGTTACAAGGTCTCTGGTATGAACGGGGAGCAGGTGTGTTACCTTTGGTGTTATCTCTCACACACTCTCTCATACTGGTCACTGGAAGCTCAGCATGGCTCATCATTTTTATGAGGATCTGAAGAAGACAATTGTTGCTCAACATAAAATGGCCAAGGCAATAAGAAAATTGCCACCACCCTGAAACTGAGCTGCAGCACGGTGGCAAAGACCATACATCAGTTTAACAAGACAGCAGAACAGGTCTTGCCATGGCCGACCACAGAACTTGAGAGCAAGTGCTCAGCGTCACCTTAGGGGTGTACTCACTTTTGTTGCCAGCGGTTTAGACATTAATGGCTGTGTGTTGTGTTATTTAGAGAGAGCACCACATTTCCCCTGTTATACAAGCTGCACACTGACACTGTACATTGGATCACAGGGTCAGATCTTCAGTGTTGTTCCATATAAAGATATAATAAAATATTTACAAAAATATGAGGGGTGTACTCACTTTTGTGATATACTGTAGGTCATAGAAAGTTGAATCAAATTATACCTTTATATTTGAGATCCAATGTCTTATTCCAGACAAATCCATGATTTTTTTATCTATGGGCTCTAAAGTAAAGGAGGCATTACCAGTGTGAGACATGTAGGTCAGGAGAGCAGACTGTCAGTCATTACATGTCTCCCTTTTAATATAAAGTAATCTCTTGAGGAAGATTCTCAGGGAGATCTTAATACCTCATTGGCATATTAAGAAAAATGTGGATTTCTATATATTTTAGATGCCAGAGATCAAAAGTTAGAGTCCATCAAGTTTCAAACTAGAGTCGATGAGTGATATATGTGTTAATTAATGATAATAGATGCACAATTCCCTTTTTATTTGACTACGTGAGGTTCTAAGTTGATTTTTTTTTCCAGAATTACGACATTCTTATGGAATTTGTGAAATACTCCTTGTGAGCAAATAAACGACATGATAACATTTAAGGTTCACATCCTGTAAACATCCTCAAATACTCGAAATGTTGGAAATATTCCCATATACAGTGCTTGCTTTACTATTGTGTAGAGCTGGAGCGGCGCAGACTTGGATGAAGTATGATAGGTAAAATGTGTCCTCATGTGGCTCCATCTATTGGCATCTTTCCATATAGTACCATATTGTGCACGCAATATCCCTCCAATACTACCAACTATACTGTGCCAAAATGGGTGCCTAGGCCCTCTGGTTTGGCCTTAAAGGGAATCTGTCATCAGGTTTTGTCTTTTTCATGGGCGAGAAGCATAATGTTGAATCAGAAAACCTGATTCTAGTGATGTGTCACTTATCTTTTATTTATGCTAATTCCATTATAGAAGCGTTTTACTAATGGCTGTGGATAAATCACAGTGGCTAGAAGGACCTTGCTGACATCATACCCATGTGACCAGAAGGGGCGGGGCCTCAGCCAACTGAAAAATAATTGCTTCTTGGTATCAGCTATGTTGGCTGAGGCCACGCCCCTTCTGGTCACATGGGTATGACATCAGCTTTGGTCCTTCTAGCCACAGCCATTAGTAAAACAGTTCTATAAGAGAATTAGCATAAATAAAATATTGGGGAAGAACAACAGGCAGGGGGACGGGAATCACTTTCAAACTCTACTCCAGCTATTAGGTGATCGGCACCTGCTGTCAATCAAAAAGCTGTTCATTTTACAAACTTTACTTGCTTGTGTTTCAAAATCTATACATCCGAGCTGACAACTAAAGATATGTATAGAATGAGCCTGATAGTGCCAGTATAGCACTGGATTTAGGTTATATAGAAAAATCCTGGTGATTGGTGTGCTTTAAGTACCCGATGCCTCTCAAAGATAGACTGAGAGGCACTTCCGGGAAATAGCACGTTGGCCCTTTAAGAGCAGGGCAGGTGCGAGCGGCTTAAGCGCATTCCCGGAGGTCCCGGGAGCAGGAGGCTCACATGTGGAGGTACCACAGGGAAACAAGTTAGGGAGGAGCAGTCTGGGCGCAGCAGTGAGTAGTGGGCAGAGGAGAGACAGAGCAGTACAGGGACGCTGGCTCTACAACATCAAATTCCATTCTTTAGATTCACTGAAATTTGGCCCAGGAATTTGCGTCAAATTCATTAAATGTAAATTTTACTGCTGATAAAAGCCACATATTTTACTCTGAGATCTTTCAGACCCAAGAGCATAATAAATGGAGGGGTTGAAATAAATATATTCATCTCGCTCCTCCTGTCTGGCACTGTAACTCCCCACCTTGTCCTCCACTAACTCACTGCCTCCTTCAGGCTCTGGTCTTCATTTTGTCTTCACTTGTCGATGACCCCGATACTCACAAGGCCTCCTGCAACGTAATAATCTGCGTCTGACTCGCCCACCCCAGGGCATTGGGTGACCCGGTGTTGGGCCGGACTAGTCCAGGGTAGTCAGCGGTGGCGGGGCCCGACACCGTGACCCTGGCGGTGTCAATTAATATGGCGGCTGTGGGGGTGATAATCAATAATAAAGTTTTTGGAAATATATTCGTGACGCCACCTGTGGATTGCGGCTATGGAGCCTCCGCTGCTGGATGGGGTCTCCGGGGCTGATGTAATGGCAGCTATGGTGGTTCTGCTCCCCACAAGTGGAGCAGTACCTCGAGGCAACCGTTGGTGCTTGTAAGAGTCTATGATGGTTTTGTGAATGATGCGGTGCAGGCGGAATAAAGGAAGTGACACCAGAGATTGCAGTTCAGATGTCTTTTACTCACTGTTGCCAGGGCTGCAGCAGACTGGTGGCCGTTGGAGTGCTGGAATCTGCCATCCGTTGCCTCCGCCGTTCCCAGGTAATTCTTAGGGTTAATACCGGTG